>NW_012101893.1:7465-10472 GCF_000951045.1 Mandrillus leucophaeus | reverse complement strand
ACAGAGTCTCGTACTATCATACAGGCTGGAGTGCAGTGGCGCGATCTCGGCTCACTGCAACCTCTGACTCCCAGGTTCAAGCGATTCTCCTGCCTCAGTCTCCCGAGAAGCTGGGACTACAGGAGTCTGCCACCACGCCCGGCTAATTTTTTTGTTTTGTTTTGTTTTGTATTTTTAGTAGAGACGGGGTTTCACTCTGTTGGCCAGGCTGGTCTCGAACGCTTGACCTCGTGATCCACCTGCCTCGGCCTCCCAAAGTGCTGGGATTACAGGCGTGAGCCACCGCGCCTGGCATATATTTCGTATTTTTATATTTCCTGTGTTTTATATTTTGAATTTTACATACGGGACTTTGGCCCTTTTTGAGTTAACTTTCATTAAAGTGTGAGTTCTTGGTCTAGGTTAATGTTTTTTCCATATGGACCCGAAATCTCCCACCACCATTTATTGAAAAGACTATCCTTTTCCCATTGTATTGTGCTTGTGCCTTCGTCAAGGATCAGTTGAGAAATATTTCTGCAGTTCGATTACTGGGCTTGCTGGTCTGTTGCATTGAACTGTGTGTGTATTCTTAGTACATGCCGCCCTGTCTTGATTACTGTAGTTTTATAGTAGGTCTTAGAATCGCGTCTTATGACTTTTGCAACTCCGTTCTCTTCTTTTAGAATGGCTTTTCTTTTCTAGCACATTTGTGCTTCAATACGAAATTTCGAGTCAATATGTTGATATCTGCAACGTGATTGCTGTAATTTTGATTGGGATTCTGATGTTACAATAAATCAGTCGCGGAGGATTTGAAATCTTCTAACAATTACGAATCTTCCAGTCCATACATGTGACATCTCTCTCCACTTATTCAGATCTTCTTCGTTTTGTTCGTTCGTTTGTTTGTTTTTTGTTTTTCTCATCAATATTTGTAGTCTCTGCAAGGAGATCCTATGCCTGACATTTAGATTTAGACCTAAGTACTTAATAGGTAGAGTTGGTGTTGTAAAGGGCAACTTAAAAAATCAAATTCTCATTGTTCACTGGTCACATACAGCTAAACAGTCATCATCAATATATTGATTGTGCCCTGTGCCCTTGAAAACCTCGTTTATTGATTCAGCAGTTTGTTGCAGTTCTTTGGAGTTTTCTACATAGATAACTGTATCTCCTGTAGGTAAAAAGTACTGTCCCTCTTTCTTTATGTTGTTGTCTCTTCAGGTTTTACCTGAGCATTGGTAGCCTCTCTTAGCGTATGGATCATATGGCTTTTAGAACTACTTTTTGCCCTAGGCTTTACAATATACATATTTACCTAGCCCAGTCCACTGTTCAGTAACGGTACATCACTTAGTGTGCAGTGCAGGTACCTAACCTGACAGAATTCCCAGTTAACCCCTCATGAACTTATCCATATGCTATATAGTCACCAAATACATTGTCACTATTATTTTAAACAAACCGTATTCCTTTAGACCTTGCAAGAATAAGCAACAGAAAAGGTGTGATTTTACCTCCACTTGTTCCTTCACTGATTCTGGCCCTGCCTTTGTGTAGATTCAAGCGTCTCATCTATGTTATTTTTCCTTCTGTCTTTTAACATTTCTCCCAGAGCAGAGTTTCTGAAGGTTAATTTGCTTGATTTTAATTTGTCTGAGAAAGTCTTTGTTTCCTGTTCAGTTGTTAATGATAATTTTGCAGGGCATACAATTCTAGCTAGGTGA
Organism: Mandrillus leucophaeus; assembly: GCF_000951045.1. Classification (NCBI taxonomy): domain Eukaryota; kingdom Metazoa; phylum Chordata; class Mammalia; order Primates; family Cercopithecidae; genus Mandrillus; species Mandrillus leucophaeus. Next base: position 8,763 of record NW_012101893.1, on the reverse strand, counting down.
TATTTTTCTTCACTCAACACTTTAATATTTCAGTCTATCCTCTTCTTTTCTCATGGGTTCTGATGAGAAGTTGGCCATAATTCTCTTCCATGTTCCTCTACCAGTAAGGTGTTTTTATTGAGGTTTTCAGTGTTTTTATTGAGGTTTTCAGACTTTCTCTTCCTCTTTAGTTTTCTGCAGTTTCAATATGTCTAGACGTGAGTTTGTGGGTGTGTGTGTGTGTGTGTGTGTGTGTGTGTGTGTGTGTGTGTGTATGTGTATTTGGTATATATGTTGCTTGATATACGGTGAGAGATTCCTGACTCTGTGCTTTGGTGTCTGTTATTAATTTTGACAGCACTAGGCCCTTATTGCTTCCAACGTTTATTCTGCTCTGTTCTCTCCGTCTTCTTTCTGTGTCTGGGATTCAGATTAATAGGTCGAACCTTTTGCAATTTTCACACAGTAAGATGTTCGATTCCATTTCTTCCCCTCTTTTCACTCTTTGCATTCCATTTTGGAAAGTGTCTGCTGTCCTCTGACTTTTCTGCATGCTTTCCAATTCTTACCTTGGTTGTGCTGACTCTACTGATGAGCTTCTGGGAGACATTCGTCGTTTCTGTTAGTGTTTTTGATTTCTAGCATTTCCTTTTAATTCTTTCTCAGAATTCCCATCTCTCTCTCCCTTTGTCCTCCTGCTTGAATCTGGGCCTCACAGAGTGCTCCTGCTCAGGGAGAGCCTGTGTCTTGCAGCACGTTGAGCTGTAACCCGCCGTTATTTCCCTGGAGCCTGGTTGTAGTGGTGGTAAGGTGTAGGGGCGGGAAAGCGTTCCACAGCTTTATGATTGGATCTCCGTCTTTCAGTGGGACTGTGTCTCTGGGCTGTGACCCTGACAAGTGTTTCTCCAGTGGTATTACCCTCTCCCCACGTCCTCGGTCCTTTCCCTGGCTTCAGCATTCCCAAATAATACCTTTACACACTTGAGCCCTCTTGATTTTTTTTCCCCCCACCGGTGACACTAGAAGCCCGGAGGGGCAGAGATTAGAGGAATACCCTTCCTGCACCTAAGATAAGGCTTTGGTCAAGTCTCTTGCTCTGAAGAGTGGGCTTTTGTCTTGGAGAAGGCACTGGGAGTATTTGACAATGATTACTCTACCTCTCTCCCAGCCAGAAAAACCACCACGTCTGTTTCAGATCTTCACCGTGAAAACCCATGACTCGAGCCAAAGGCTATGAACGTGTGGATGCCCCTGAGACTGCAGCTCCCAGTGTATTCTCACACTAACGCTAGTCCACACACAGCCTCAAGCACTTCATC
>NW_012101893.1:4407-6997 GCF_000951045.1 Mandrillus leucophaeus | reverse complement strand
TTTCAGATCTTCACCGTGAAAACCCATGACTCGAGCCAAAGGCTATGAACGTGTGGATGCCCCTGAGACTGCAGCTCCCAGTGTATTCTCACACTAACGCTAGTCCACACACAGCCTCAAGCACTTCATCGTAGTTACTACTGAAGCACTCCTACAGGCTTCTGTCTACAGAAGCTGCTGATTCAGGTAAGCAGATCTCAGCTGTGACACTGGATTTGACAATCTCTCAGGACTCTAGGCTGGTGTTCTGCTGTCCCCTCTCGGTTCTCTGATGAGTCCAAAAGATACCTGAATCCGTTTTCCAGTGTTTTCTTGTTGTAAGGGTGGGATTAGTCTTTTGTCTATTTACACATAAAGCTGAAAGTGGAAGTCTCATTTGTGGCCATTTTTGAAACATGTCACAATCAGAATAAGTCTACGGTTTGCAAATATCTTGCTAAGTACTAGGAGAAGCAGATAAGAGTTGAAGGTAGTTGTTGCAGGGAGCCAGCAGGAGAAGTAGGTGTGTGTGGTGGGGATGGGAGGTTTTCAGAACCAAATCATTTCTGTGTTCATTGAATGCGAATTACTGTTACATTATTTAGTAATGTAATTACTAAATGGTATGACTGTTTAACTCTTAAAATCCCATATATATATGATTTGAGAAAATTAAATAATGGACAATACATTTTATGTAGAAATTGTCTAGAAATTTTGCATGAAAGAATGCACAGAAATTGTAAACATAATTTGAAGATTAAATAAACGCCCGCAAATGCATACAGTTACTAAAACTGTTATTACCTCTCGCTTGCCGGTTGATGTCGGTTGTCAGTATTACCTCCTCACTATGCATGCATTGCCTAGGATCACAGCAGCTTTGCACACTAATTGGCCAGGGCGATGATGTGAAAATCGGCCTCTGCCAAATCATGAGGAGGCAATGACGTAGAAGGGGACCTTATCCCCATTTCACAAATGGAGAAACTAAGGCTAAAAGAGACTAAGTAACTTGCTGAAAGTCATACACTAAGGAAGTGGTGGATCTGGGACAGTCTCCCAAGTTGTGTCTGACATCAGCACCCATGTCCTTTCTGGTGGGTGTACTTCTCTGCCTGTCCAAGGGTGGGCAGCATTTTGAATTGTCACACCTTTATCGGATAATGGTGTTCTTTTGTTGTTGTTTTTTTTTTTCATCTGAGCTTGGAAAAAGTATACAAGCAGAGATGAATACAATCATCTAATACTTTTTAGAAAATACAAACCCATAAGCCTCATTAAATTGACTTAAAAGCTGGAAACAAAGATAGAAATCTTCCAAATTTGTTTACTGAAAGTAGCCTGATACCAAAATCTGGAAAAGACAGCACATGCACAAGGGACCCCAGGTGCGCACGGGCGCGCACGCACACACACACACATACACACAAACACACACACACTCACAAGCATGCACACACAGAGAGAAATATGGATCTATATCACTTATGAAATCTATCACTAATAAATTTCATTTTGTATCCATAAAATTTCAGTGGATAAATAGCAATGATATTTTGAAAACCTACCACAGCTGGTAGGTTTTCTACTCTTGAGGAGATGATGTCGTATTGTGAAATATATTGTTAGCCCATTATATCAATAAGTCCAAGGAGAAAAAACATATCTTCTGAATTATTGCTGGAAGAAAAAGAAAAAAACAGGTAAAAATCTAATCTGTCTTGATAAGCTCTGTTCAGTCTTTCTTAGCTCTTGTCTACTAAATCTGTCTTTGGTTGGCAGAATTATGTTAAAATCCTCTAATACCACTTATCCACAGTCCCTTACCTGAAAGTCTTGGGACCAAATGTTTTATAATTCATAAACCGTACTTTCCATAAGAACCATGGCAGGGTCTGGACTAGCCAGCTGAACCCGATAAAACAATATTTCCACCGAGAAATGTAAATATTTGTACCCAGAAAGATAAGAACCCAAAAGACCACAGACAACATCATATCAGCTCAGGTCATGTTTATGGACAAACGAGTCAGGAAAAATAATTGGTTTACACAACATTTGGGGTTTTAGATGTGTAGTAGTATATAGAACATTGGTGGCACCTCAGAAACCTGCATTATGTCCCTATCTAGTCATCACCCCTGAAAGTATCCAGGTTTCTGATCTCTGTCAGTGTGGTTATTTTTTTTTGCCTGTTTTAAAACTCTACACAAACAGAATTATATGTCATGGACATTTTTATGCCTAGCTTGTTTTGCTGTTTAATACTCTTATTTTGAGGTCTACCCATGCTGGTGCATGTAGAGATGTTTGCTTGCGTTTTTGTTGTATAACGGTCTGTTGTATGAATATACCACAATCTATTGATGGATTCAACTGTGCTGAGGCCTTCAGATTGTTTCCTGGTTGTGACTCTTGTCAATGATGATGCTGAGAATGTCTTCATTCATGACTTATGGAGAAGATGCTTGTGCATTTCTGTTGCATATATACTTGGATTGTGTGGTAACCAGCATTCTATGATGACCCCCATTGACCCTTGAATTTTCGAGTCCCCTTCCATTGAGTTGGGGTGGAAGCTGTGCATATGACAGGATATTACTCCCAT
>NW_012101893.1:1296-4357 GCF_000951045.1 Mandrillus leucophaeus | reverse complement strand
AACCAGCATTCTATGATGACCCCCATTGACCCTTGAATTTTCGAGTCCCCTTCCATTGAGTTGGGGTGGAAGCTGTGCATATGACAGGATATTACTCCCATGCTTATATTACTTTTATGGCAAGAAGATTTTGCAGATGGAATGAGGGTCACAATCAGTTGCCATTTAAGATAGGGAGATTATGTGGGGCGGGCCAGACCTAATCAGATATGCATTTACAAGGGTCTAGGTTTTTGCTGAGAGATTTGAAGCAGAGAAAGCGTTTGGAGGGGGCACATGACAAGGACCTGCAGGTGTCCTCTAGGAGATGAGTGCTGCCCCCGCCCCCTGACAGCCAGCAAGAGAAGGGGACCTCAGTCCTCTAGCTGCGGGGCACTGAATTCAGCTGGCAACATGGATGGGTCAGCAAGGGCGTCTTCCCCAGAGACTCAGAAAAGAACACAGCAAGTCTAACAACATCCCACCCTGTGAGTCCCTGAGCTGAGAGGCCAGTGACGCGGTGCAGACTTCTCACCTACATGACTGTGAGCTAACTAGTGTTGCTTTAAGCTGCTAAGAGTGCAGTAATGTGTTCTGCACCAACAGAAAACCAGTATAGGTTTTGGTACCTGAATGTGCAGTGCTACACTGTGTATTAGTCAGGGTTCTCCAAAGACACAGAACCAATATGATAGATAAAAATGTATGAGAGGTGATTTATTAGGGGGATTGACTCACGTAGTGATGGAGGCTGAGAAGTACTGGTAGGTTGGCTCAGTCCAAGTGCTGGTGTTTTAATTCTCAGGCCGAAGCTGAAGACTTGAGAACCCACTGGGCCACTGGTGTAAGTCCTGGAGTCCCAATGCCAGAGAGTCTGAAGTTATGATGTTCAAGAGCAGGAGAGGGAGAGTGTCTCAGCTCTGTGAGACAGACAGAGAGAGAGAGAGAGAGAGAGAGAGAGAGGAAGGGGAAGGGGAAGGGGAAAAGGACGGGGAAGGGGAAGGAGAAGGGGAAGGGGAAGGGAGGAAGAAGTCCTTTCTTCTTTTTTTGTTCTCTCTAGGCCCCTGGATGACTAGATGATGCCTGCCCGTGTCGAGGGCGAATCTTGCCCACTCAGTCCACTGATTCACATGACAATCTCCTCTGAAAATACCCTCACAGACACAGCCAGAAGTAATGCCTTACCAGTTCTCTAGGTATACCTTGGTCCAGTCAGGTTGACACATAAAATTAACCATCACACACTGCAAACACCTAAAAGTGTGGTTGTGGCTTTGGAACTGGGTAGTTGGCGAAGGCTGGAAGAATTCTGAAGTGCACAAGAGAGAATGCCTAAATCGCCTTGGGAAAAGGCTTCATTGCCATGGACAGACAGTTAGTAGAAGTCTGACTTTTCAGGACACTGCTGATGAGGGTCCAGAAGGAGGGAGGAACGTGTCATTGTCAACTGGTTAAAGGGAGGTCCCTGCTAGGTAGTGGCCGAAACTTTAACAAGATTATTGCCCACAGTTTTGTGGAAAGAAGAAAAATATAAATGATAAACTTGGATATATAGCCAAGGCAGTGAGTGGAGGTTGGCAGAATTTGGGGAGCCTAAGAGAGAAACCAAGGTTGCCTTGAGCAGACTGTCAGTACGAATCTGGAATTTAAAATCTCTGCTGCTGGGTGCTCTCTAACAATAAGGAGGACTTTCGGGAGACCCTATGTTGCCTCTAAGAAGGCCAAAATCACAGTGTACGGACTTCTAGTGCAAATATGGACTTGAAAGTTTCCGACTGTGAGGGCTGCAGAAGGAGTGAGGAGCATGTTGCTGGAAACTACGGGAAGGGGGCATGTCACCAGAGAGTGGTAGAGAGCTTGGCCGGATTGCATTCCGCGGTAATGAGGAAAGGGGGAAAGCTGAACTTGAAAATTATGAAGTTATATTCATTATATGGCTGAGGACCCTTCCAAGCAAATTGCGGAAGGAGTGGCCTGCTTACTTCTTGATGCCAATATAGAAAGAGAAAGGAGAAAGAGAAATTGTGGGAAGAACTGTTAAACAAAAGGAACTGGGATTGGAATGATTTGGGAAATTTTCAGGCTACGTAGATGTTGGGGGCGGTGGAGGGGGGCGGGACTTGAGGACTTACTCCAGTGACCCAGTGGGTTCTCAGACCTTCAGTTCTGGATGGAGAATTACGACATTGGCTTCCCTGGTTCTGAGGCTTTGAGACTTGGACTGAGCCATGCTAGAGGCACCCCTGTGGGGGTGGGGTTGGGGGCGCTAAATGAAGAGATTGCTTCATCCCCTGTGGAGGTGGGGTTGAGGGCGCTAAATGAAGAGTGTGTGGCCTAGGGAGAACTCAGAGAGTGTGGCTGTTCAAGGTTGAACGTTTGCTGAGAGCTCAGTAAGGCCAACAGTCCAGAGTATTCAGCCCCATAAAAACCTCTTTCAGGAAGCTAAAGATGTGCCACAGAGATTGTCTCAACTACATCAGCAGGCCTCTGGGAAGCTTAAGGGTGCTGTCCCTCCATCATCTCCACAACAACCCCAAATGAAGAAGGGAGTATCTTGAACAAATGAGCGACATGACTTGCGGGCAATACAGTGAATGCCAGTAAAATCCACACGAGTCACACAAGGTTCTTGAGAAACTTCAGGTAGCAGAAATACTGCCAGCCTGGACCATCTGCATTGTTCACTATTGACATTTGAGGTCAGATAATTTTTGTGGGAGGTAGTCTTGTGCTTTCAGTGGGTTGAATCTCATCCCTAGCCTGGATCTGCTGGATGCCAGACACACTGGCCTTAAAGGAAAAGAGAGAGCGGCTGTGGGTTCCATTCAGGAGGGTGCCAGATAATTCAGATCACTCTATCCAGGCTTTTTTGGCAAAAAACAACCCTCACCCTCCGTAACTAGTCATCTTCCTTGTCCCTCCTCCTCACTTCCCTTCCAGGGCCTTCTAAGCAGCTCACTTTCTTTTGTAAAATCAATCACCAGGAAAGGGGAGAAAAAAGAGCTACAATGGAACAAAACAAAAACATTTAACAACTTTGACATAGGGGCTCAGCACCTCTATCTGAGCCCCAGGCGTCCAG
>NW_012101893.1:0-1246 GCF_000951045.1 Mandrillus leucophaeus | reverse complement strand
CAGCAGACGAAAAACACTGAGGTTTCTGTGGTGCTGGATACAGTACAGGGCTGTGTGACCTGAAGGAAAGAAAGGAAAGGAGAAGGGGGTCCAGGAATCCAGTGTCTGGTACAATGTGGGGCAAGCACCAGACTGGGCAGGGAAAGGCCTCAGATACCACCATCATAGCAGAGACCAGACGCTCATCCTTGGTTTGAGACATGAAATCATGGGAACTGAGATGGGTTTCTCACATACCAACCACTGGGAGGGCAAAGGTAGGGAAGGGCACAGGCTAAAAATTAACAAGGTGTCCAAAGTAAACAGCAAGGCCTTGTCAGCCTGGGATACTGTCTCCTACTCCCAACCTTTAGGCCCAACAGAGGAACCAGTTGATAAAAAGGGCCAAAGACATTGCAGTAAGTAAGCAACAGGACCATAAACTCCTCCGTGTTGCCCAGATCCCACTGAGTATGAATGTGCAGTCATACCCACACCTGATACACATCCCAGTCTATGTGGGTCAGTCCTTCATCACCCTCCCTGCCTTCTGACAACAGCAGACTCCAGCCATTCTATTGTCATTCACAGCCCAATCCAAACAGTCAAGTGGCTGAAGAAGAGAATCAGGTATACTCTATGTCCTCATATACCTTCCTGCCACAGGGCTTCACCAACTGGCAGGATACCCCCCAGCCCCCAACTCCTCCTCATCTCTTGTTCCCAGGCAGGTCAATTGGAGAGTGAGCAGAGATAAATGGCTTGCAGAAGGGTATGCAAGATGGGGAGACTCCACCAGACCTTAGGAAGAGAATGGTATCTTTCTCCACCTTTTAAGAGAGACAGAGTCTCCCTGAGGTCTCAGAGATTTTTCAGGGCAACACAAGAAATGTTTCCAAGCCTCAGCTGCAGGTGTTCACCTTTCCACTCTGGGGTGTGAGGAGACGGTCAAGTTGAGGACAAGTGTGTTCCAGATGCAGGCCAACTCTGTTCTCCAACAGTTTGAAGCAAACTTGGCATTGGGGTTCCAAGGGTAGGATGAAGGGTGTCACGGCAGGATAGGGCCTGGCGTGAGGCAACAGCAAGCAGAGCGAGGACACAACAGTGGCCGCAGTGTACAGACACAGAACGTCAGCTTCAAACGATGCAACAGCAGGGAAATCTTGGGCACAGCTCTGATTCGAGCCACTCCCAACTCTCTTGCCTCCAGGATGGAGGCACTGTACATGCAACAGTCCAGAGAAAGATTCTAGCCAGTCCAAGCCCA
>NW_012101892.1:40507-41437 GCF_000951045.1 Mandrillus leucophaeus | reverse complement strand
AGCCTCCCGAGTAGCTGGGACTACAGGCGCCCGCCGCCTCGCCCGGCTAGTTTTTTGTATTTTTTAGTAGAGACAGGGTTTCACCGTGTTAGCCAAGATGGTCTCGATCTCCTGACCTCGTGATCCGCCCATCTCGGCCTCCCAAAGTTCTGGGATTACAGGCTTGAGCCACCGCGCCCGGCCACCAAGCGATGTGTATTTCTGTGCCTCACATCTGGAGATCCTGATTTTGATCTTGGATGGAGCCAAAGAATTTCCTTTTTAATAAGAATATCCAGTGAGTTTTTTGCGTTCTTAGTTATTTGAGACCCCTCTAATTATACATGGAGTGTTTTCATTAGAAAATGGGAGAGGAGTCATAATTTTCATTAGATTTGCAAAAGGCTGTATAACAGAAAAATCTAGAGAAACACTGGTATAAGGCAAAACCACTTACTGGTTGGTCACCTTGAGGCTTCAATACAGGAATCCCCTCAGACTATTCTTTCTTTACCTCTTTTATCTCCACACTGCACTGCTTTCCTCCCTCACCTTCTCATTTTTTCATTTTGCCTAAGAAAGCCCCAGTGTCATGAAAGAAACCACTCTACATTTTTAAGATCTCTTTTTTTTTTTTTTTTTTTTTTTTGAGACGGAGTCTCGCTGTGTCGCCCAGGCTGGAGTGCAGTGTTGCAATCTCTGCTCACTGCAACCTCCATCCCAAGTTCAAGCAATTCTTGTGCCTCAGCCTCCCGAGTAGCTGGGACTACAGGTGTGCGCCACCACGCCTGGCTGATTGTTTTGTATTTTTTAGTAGGGACGGAGTTTCACCATGTCAGCCAGTCTGGTCTCGAACTCCTGACCTCAGGTGCTCTGCCTGCCTCAACCTTCCAAAGTGCTGGGATGACAGGTGTGAACCACCAGGCCCAGCCAAGATATTTACGTGTTTTC
>NW_012101892.1:37307-39486 GCF_000951045.1 Mandrillus leucophaeus | reverse complement strand
TAGATTGATTTGGAGTCATGTATTTGCATGGCCTTGGGTAGTTTAATTTTTCTAGACTCAGTTTCCTCATCTATGGAATGGGAATATTATTCCTATTAGGTTGATGTGAAAATAACTTGAGAAAATATTTTAAAACCTCCTTGTACAATGGCTAGCCTGTTAGTTGTGACTATAGTTAACAGTGCTAAAATCTCGAGCTCTACAGGAGCAAGGGTCTTTGTCCTTCACTGATCTTAAGGGTTACTCTTGTGCTTCCTTAGGGAGGCCATGCTCACTTCTATGTCAGGATTCCAACTTGGTAAGTCTGAAATTCCCCAGGCAGGATTGGTTTTCATGGCTTATTCTCTTCCTTAGATATGTCTCTGCAAGACTGCACTCTTTCCAGAGAGGGGAAGCCAGAAGCAGAGATTGTGGCTGCTGTGTTTTTTTCAGCTGGACCTCTGGTAAGTTGGGATTCCCTGTTTTTGACCTACTCTCTTGGTTTGAGAGCATGTTTACTTTTCCCGAAGGCTTGTGACTTCTCTACTTCCCCGACACCGCTTCTGGGAACTCAACTAAATAGACCCATGAAAATTGAGTTCACAGTAAAGGCAGTAAACTATGGGAGGATTCACTATACTTACTTAACCAAGTATCAGGACACATGATCTTTCAGAAAATATCTGAGCTGTCATTAGTTATGACAGGCATCTTTAATTTTGATATTAAATTTGTATTGTTCCCAGGAAATTTCAGTTATTTATGGGACAGCAGAGTGGAATATTTTTCAATTGGAAAATTTTATTTAGGAAATTTTGGGGAAAATATATGTACACAAACACATACCCCAGCCCTGATTTATAGGAGCCATTCTCCTTGTGCCACTGTCAGTGATCTCTTTTCTACCCATTAAGAAGTGATCAGATTTAATAGATTATATTGAGAGAATATGTTTAAGACAGTGCTTGGCTGTAGGGAATTTACAGTTTCATTGAGGTAAAATGTACAAAAGTAATAATTACATTATTTGGGTGAATAATAGTTGCTTATCAATATGATAAAGATGATGAGTACTATGAAAAGAAAGAAATGGGACGATAGTGTGGGCTAAACTGGTCATAGAAAGTTCATGAGGATAGCTAGATTTCAGCTGGTATTGAATTACAAATGGGATTTTAATTGTTATAAAGTATTTGTGAAGATAGTTCAGGTGAGAAAGGGGTTGAAGGGCAAGGCTTCAGAGGCAGAGAACAGGGGGTGAGCTTGTGATTCAAGCTGGAAAGTTGTGACAGATAGGGCTGGAAATTAGATACTTGAGATGAATCTTTTAATGTTTCCCTGAAGGCATTGAAATGTGTATGTGTGTTTGAGTGTCCTTGGGATTAGTATTAATGTGATAAAAGCTGTGCTTTAGCAGTGACTTTTTAAAATAGATTCCGAAGAAAGAGAATACCAACAAAAATAATTTGTTACAGTAATGATCTGTAATAACCTGTGATTCTGGTCTTTTATTCTTTGTAGCCAGAACATGTGACATGTAAATAGTCCTTAAAACATACCCTTGAAAAGATAAATAAAACCAAAATGTTGCCCTTGATCACTGGGTACAACCATATTTGTCTAGTCATGTATCACTGGATCAACCCGTCTCTATCAGAGATTGAAGATTCACATCATCATTAGTTTTCTGGAATCTGAATATTTGTGCATTTTTAGGCAAGAAGTTGTTAAGGGAGAGTTAGTCTGACATTTTTTCATAATGATCTTTAAATAGGTAGTTTTATTATCCATAATTTTTTTAAATGGCACAAAATCTGAAATGGATAACTATTACTAGAAGATAAAGTAAAATATCATTTCATTTATAAAATCAGGCCCTCATGGGCTGGGTGTGGTGGCTCATGCCTGCAATCCTAGCACTTTGGGAGGCTGAGGTCAGCAGAGTATCTGAGCCCAGGAGTTCAAGACCAGCCTGGGCAACATGGCGAAACTCTGTCTCTACAAAAAAGAGTACAAAAAATTAGCCTGCATGGTGGTGCGTGCCTGTAGTCCCAGCTACTCAGGGGGCTGAGACAGGAGAATCACTTGAACCTGGGAGACAGAGGTTGCAGTGAGCCAAGATCGCCCCACTGCACTCCAGCCTAGGCAGTGACAGAGTGAGACTCTGTCTCAAAAATAAATAAATAAATAAATAAATAAA
>NW_012101892.1:35396-36757 GCF_000951045.1 Mandrillus leucophaeus | reverse complement strand
CAGCCCTAATCTAGCCAGACAGTCACATCATGATTACTAATGGTAAAATATTCTATCATCACATAGTCTGATGCTTGTGCTGCATCGTAAGACCCAATGCTGTGCCATGAAAAAAATACCAAGAGTACATCAACATTGTGGAAATAGTGTTAAGATGAGTTTAAATTGGTTTAGATATTGTATTTCATTTTATTTATTAAGGCTTTCTTATTTGTGAGTACTGAATCCACTTGATTTTTCCAGAAAAAGTAAAAATCAGAAATTTGTTGTGATGAGAAAAATTATCCAAAACTTAGAAATAAATAAAAGATAAATGTAGGCCATTTCAGAGTCATATTAGACCACTGTATTAACAAGCCTGTCTAAGGGTTATCTGACATAGCAGGGGAGGGTTATGTTGTTTGACTTACCATTTACTATTAATTAATATTTAGATCCTAAAGGATATTAACTTGTACAAGATTGAAACGTTGCAATTATTTTTGCTAGGATAAAAGATAATCCCCAAAGCTATGGTATTACTGTCCTGTAGGACATTAATCAGGTTTGTGTCTAATTTTGCAGTCTTATTCCAGCATTCTTTTTTCCACTATCTGTATATCGGTTTCTTGCATCTCCTTTAAACTTGTCTTGTCTAGCTGCTGATCCCTCATTAATGACTTAAGTAAATCTTTGACAAGTATTCACTATGCTTTTAGAAGAATTATGTTTTTAAATTTTTTAAGATTATCCTTTGAAGGTTGGTTTTATTCCAGAGATGTTTTATGTAAAATGTGGTTTTTACTTTTGCTTCTCTGAGAAAATACATTCTGAGATTCAGTTTTATACATAATATTTTTGAAATGATTTTTCAATTTTTTTAACATATGATAACTTAGATTCTTAAAAACTTAAGGTAGAAATATTCATAGTTTTAGACTTTGAACCATGAACCTTAGGAAAATGCCATACTTTTTGGCATGGTGTACAATTGGTATGGTTTATTTTTGTTCTGACAGGGCGTCCCTGGTAGAAGATTAATTCCGTCTGGCTCTTCCCTAAATTCTGCATCCTTTTTTTTATACATACTGAACATAGCTTAGTTTAATTTTACTTTGAATAGAACCAATGATTTGATGATAACTATAAATAAGTTATTAATTTAATTTAATTGGTTTTTTATTTGCTTGATTTTCTTATAACTGTTGTTGACATTTTTTTTTTTTTTTTTCTTCCTTGAGATGAAGTCTCAATCTGTCACCCAGGCTGGAGTGCAGTGGCACAATCTCGGCTCACTGCAACCTTTGCCTCCCAGGTATAAGCAATTCTCCTGCCTCAGCCTCCCAAGTAGCCGGGATTACAGGCACCTACTACCACGCCCA
>NW_012101892.1:30112-31031 GCF_000951045.1 Mandrillus leucophaeus | reverse complement strand
CCCGGCCCATGCTCTTTTTAACAGCCAGCTCTCATGGGAACTATTAATCATAGAGGGAGAACTCACTCATTACCGTGAGGATGGCACCAAGCCATTCATGAGGGACCCAGCCCCATGACACAGACACCTCCCATTAGGCCCCATCTCCAACATGGGGATCAGTTTTGAACATGAGGTTTTGGGGGGAATGCATCAAAACTGTTGCAGCAGTTTTATGTTTCAAAGCTTAATTCACACTTCCACATTCTACAATCAATATTTCATTCGTTCTTCATGCCACACAAACCTCTGATTTTTTATGATTATTTATTTACCTGATTTTCCCCTGGGAGAGAAGAAAAAGATTGTCTTTCTGGCAGCATTTTTTTTTTTTTCCTGTGCACCATTTAATAAGAAAAGAGAGGAATGTACATTTTCTGGGATACTTTGGACTTCAATAAAACACCTATGATAGTCACTACAACCCTATTAAACTAAGCAGATAGCATTTAGAACACTCAATAGAACCTTTCTCTCTCTCACAGTTTGAAAGGAGGCAAGGAGCCTCAATGTTTTTCTTTTTAAAATACACAGTGCCAGTTGGTAGGTGCTGGAAATGGAGCCTAGCAATGGAGCCACTCCAGGCATAGATACTCCTTTGTGAGGGGAAGGTGCAGTGAACCTGGTTTAGCAAATTTACCATCCCACCCAAGAGCCAATGGGAGCAGCCCTTCTGTACGACCAGTAAGATCAGTAGCACAAGACCAGGCCCCCAAAGGGTGCTTGGCATTGCTCTATTCTGAGGCCCTACAAGAGATAACCCATACCTGTCAATTCTCTGTGAATTTCCACCTCCATCTCATAAGTGAATTATTTTTTTTAAAGAGTAGCAGAAATAACTCCCCATGGCATCCTTTTCAAATACTGGTGGGTCAGTGGA
>NW_012101892.1:29768-30062 GCF_000951045.1 Mandrillus leucophaeus | reverse complement strand
ACCTCTGGTAGAATTTGGCTGTGAATCTGTCTGGTCCTGTACTTTTTTTGGTTGGTAGGCTATTATTGCCTCAGTTTCAGAGCCTGTTATTAGTCTATTCAGGGATTCAGCTTCTTCCTGGTTTAGTCTTGGGAGGGTGCATATGTCCAGGAGTTTATCCATTTATTCTCAATTTTCTAGTTTATTTGCATAGAGGTGCTTATAGTATTCTCTGATGGCAGTTTGTATTTCTGTGGGATCGGTGGTGATATCCCCTCTATCAGTTTTTATTGCATCTATTTGATTCTTCTCTCT
>NW_012101892.1:26094-27968 GCF_000951045.1 Mandrillus leucophaeus | reverse complement strand
TTTTCTTTAAGAATGTCGAATATTGGCCCCCACTCTCTTCTGGCTTGTAGAGTTTCTGCCGAGAGATCCGCTGTTAATCTGATGGGCTTCCCTTTGTGGGTAACCCGACCTTTCTCTCTGACTGCCCTTAACATTTTTTAGTTCATTTCAACTTTGGTGAATCTGACAATTATGTGTCTTGGAGTTGCTCTTCTCGAGGAGTATCTTTGTGTCGTTCTCTGTATTTCCTGAATTTGAATGTTGGCCTTCCTTGCTAGGTTGGGGAAATTCTCCTAGATAATATCCTGCAGAGTGTTTTCCAGTTTGGTTCCATTCTCCCCATTACTTTCAGGTACACCAATCAGACGTAGATTTGATCTTTTCACATAGTCCCATATTTCTTAGAGGCTTTGTTCATTTCTTTTTACTCTTTTTTCTCTAAACTTCTTGCTTCATTTCATTCATTTCATCATCAATCACTGATATCCTTTCTTCCACGTGATCGAATCGGCAAGTGAAGCTTGTGCATTCGTCACATAGTTCTCGTGCCATGGTTTTCAGCTCCATCAGGTCATTTAAGGACTTCTCTACACTAGTTGTTCTAGTTAGCCGTTCGTCTAATCTTTTTTCAAGGTTTTTAGCTTCTTTGCGATGGGTTCAAACTTCCTCCTTTAGCTTGGAGAAGCTTGATCTTCTGAAGCCTTCTTTCAGCTCGTCAAAGTCATTCTCTATCCAGCTTTGTTCCGTTGCTGGCAAGGAGCTGTGTTCCTTTGGAGGGGGAAAGGCGCTCTGATTTTTAGAATTTTCAACTTTTCTGCTTTGTTTTTTTCCCCATCTTTGTGGTTTTATCTATCTTTGGTCTTTGATGATGGTGATGTACAGATGGGATTTTGGTGTGGATGTCCTTTCTGTTTGTTAGTTTTCCTTCCAACAGTCAGGACCCTCAGCTGCAGGTCTGTTGGAGTTTGCTGGAAGTGCACTCCAGACCCTGTTTGCGTGGGTATCAGGCAGCGGAGGCTGCAGAACAGCAAATATGCTAAACAGCAGATGTTGCTGCGTGATCATTCCTCTGGAAGCTTCATCTCAGAGGGGTACCCGGCCGTGGGGGGTGTCAGTCTGCCCCTACTGGGGGTTGCCTCCCAGTTAGGCTACTCGGGAGTCAGGGACCCACTTGAGGAGGCAGTCTGTCCGTTCTCAGATCTCAAACTCCATGCTGGGAGAACCACTACTCTCTTCAAACCTGTCAGACAGGGACATTTAAGTCTGCAGAGGTTTCTGCAGCCTTTTGTTCAGCTATGCCCTGCCACCAGAGGTGGAGTCTACAGAAGCAGGCAGGCCTCCTTGAGCTGTGGTGGGCTCCACCCAGTTCAAGCTTCCTGGCCACTTTGTTTACCTACTCAAGCCTCAGCAATGGCGGGCACCCCTCCCCCATCCTTGCTACCGCCTTGCAGTTCAGTCTCAGACTGCTGTGCTAGCAATGAGCGAGGCTCCGTGGGTGTGGGACCCTCCAAGCCAGGTGCGGGATATAATCTCCTGGTGTGCCATTTGCTAAGACCGTTGAAAAAGCACAGTATTAAGGTGAGAATGACTCGATTTTCCAGGTGCCATCTGTCACAGCTTTCCTTGGGTAGGAAAGGGTATTCCCTGACCCCTTGCGCTTCCCAAGTAAGGTGATGCCTCGCCCTGCTTCGCCTTACACTTGTTGGGCTGCACCCACTGACCTGCACCCACTGTCTGACAAGCCCTAGTGAGATGAACCCAGTACCTCAGTTGGAAATGCACAAGTCACCTGTCTTCTGCGTTGCTGATGCTGAGAGCTGTAGACTGGAACTGTTCCTATTTGGCCATCTTGAAACTGCCCTTCTGGCAGTATTTTTTTTTTTTTTTTTTTGAGA
>NW_012101892.1:22249-25913 GCF_000951045.1 Mandrillus leucophaeus | reverse complement strand
GTGTTAGCCAGGATGGTCTTGATCTCCTGACCTCGTGATCCGCCCGTCTCGGCCTCCCAAAGTGCTGGGATTACAGGCTTGAGCCACCGCGCCCAGCTCTGGCAGTATTTTTAATGACAGTTTTACTAAGGTGTAATTCATATATCATAAAATTCATAAAGTATTCATTTCAGTGGTTTTTAAATATATTCACAGATAACCATCCCTGTGTGGAATTCCAGAACATTCCATCACCCTCAAAAAGAAACCCCATACCCACTAGCAGTACTCAATTCCCCCTCCTTACAGCCTCTGACAACCACTAATCTTTTCATCTCTATAGATTTGCCTATTCTGGACATTTCATATAAATGGAATGATATAATATGTGCTCCTTTGAGACTATCTTCTTTCATTTTAGCATAATATTTTCAAGGCTTATGTGTGTTGTAGCTTGTGTCAGTACTGTATTCCTTTTTGTGGCCAAATAATATTCCAGTTGTATGGATATAGCACGTACTGCTTATCCATTTGTCAGTTGATGAGTATTTGAGTTGTTTCCACTTTGGGGCAATTAATAATGATGCTAATACATTTGTGTATATGTTTTTGTGTGAGCATATGTTTTCATTTCTCTTGGTATATACCTAAGGTTGGAATTTTGCTGGATCATATGATAATTCTATGTTAAACCATTTGGGGAACTGTCAGATTGCTTTCCAAAGCAGCTGCCCCATATTACATTCCACCAGCAATGTATGAGTGTTGCAATTGCTCTACTTCTTCAACAACACTTAATATTGTCTGGCTTTTTTTATTATAGACATCTCATTGGGCGTGAAGTGGTACCTTACTGTATCTTATGGATTTTATTTTCCGAATTACTAAGGACTTTGAGCATCTTCTCTTGAGCATACTTATTGGCCATTTGTATATCTCCTTTGGAGAAATATCTATTCAAATCCTTTGACCATTTTTTAATTGGGTTATTTGTTTATATGTAAACACAAATCCCTTTTCAGATAAATGGTTTATAAATATTTTCTCACATTCTTTGGTTGCCTTTTTGAGTTTTTAATGATGTCCCTTGAAGCACAGAAGTTTTTAATTTTGATGAAGTCCAAATGATCTGTTCTTGTCTTTTGTCTATTGTGCTTTTAGTGTCATATCTAGTAATTCATTGCCAAATCAAAGGTCATGTAGATGTTCCTCTTTCCTTCTTACAGTTTTATAGTTTTACTACTTACATTTAGGTTTATAGTCCATTTTGAGTTAAGTTTTGTTTATGGTCTGAGGTAGAGATTCAACTTCATTCTTTGGCATGTGAATATTCAGTTGTCTCAGCACTGTTTGTTGAAAAGACTATTCTCTACTCATTGTCTTAGCACCCTTATTGAAAACCAACTGACCATTATAGTAGGGATTTATTCCTAGACTGTCAGTTCTATTCCATTGATGGAAGTGTCTGTCCTAATGTCAGTACCATACTGTCTTGAGCACTGTAGCTTTGAAGTAAGTTTTGAAAGTACCTTTGAAGTAAGTTTTGAAATTAGAAGGTATGAGTGCCTCAGCTCTCTTCTTTTTCAATATTGTTTTGAAAAACAAATTCATTTCCAAATGAATTTTAGGATCAGCTTTTCCATTTCAGAAAAAACAAGCCAGATGGAATTTACGTAAGTCTTGTGTTGAATCTGTTGATCAATTTGGAGAGTAATGCTGTATTAGCAAGATTAAGTCTTCCATACTTCAACATGGGTTGTCCTCCCATTTATTTATGTATTCTTTAATTTCTTTCAGTTTTGTAGTTTTATAGTTTTCAGTGTGCATGTTTTACGCATCTTTTGTTAACTTCATTCCTGTGTTTTCTTATTTTTGCTGTTATAAATGATTTTTTTTCTTAATTTCTTTTCGAAATAGTTATTGGTAGTGTATACAAATAATTGATTTATACACACACATATAGATCTTGTATCCTGAACCTTGCTGAACTAGCTTATTAGTTCTAATAGAACTAAATTATGTGTGTGTATGCCTGGGTTTCTTAGGGTTTTTTATATGCAAGATAACATTAACTGTATAGAGAGATTATATCATTTGCAAATAGAAATTTGCTTTGTCCTTTCCTATCTGGATACTTTGTATTTCTTTTCATTTTCTAATTTCCCTTGCAAAAATGTAGAATATAATGTTGAATAGAAGTGAGAAGGAATGGCTTGACATGGTGGCCCATGCCTGTAATCCCAGCACTTTGGGAGCCTAAGGTGGGTGGCTCACTTGAGGACAGGAGTTTGAGACCAGCCTGGCCAACATTGTGAAACCCTGACTCTACTAAAAAATACAAAAATTAGCCAGGCGTGGTGGCGCACACCTGTAATCCCAGCTACTTGGGAGGCTGAGACGGGAGGATCCCTTGAACTGGTGGGGTGGAGGTTGCAGTGAACTGAAATTGCACCCCTGTACTCCAACCTGGGTGATAAGCAAGATCTTGTATCCAAAAAGAAAAAAGAAAAAGAAAAGTGAGAAGGGACATTGTTGTCCTGTTTGTGATCACAGAGGGAATGCATTCAGCTGTTTACCATTAAGTATGATGTTAGATGTAGGTTTTCACAGAGAGTCTTTATTGGGTTGATGATGTTTGCTTCTATTTTTAGTTTGTTGAATTATGTCAAATGCATTTTTGAATCTATTAAGATGATTGTGCAGTTGTTCTTTTTTCTATTGATTGATTTTTTGTATTACATAAAATACAAAACCTTGTATTCCTAAGATAATTTCCATTTGGCTGTAGTATATGCTGCATTTTATTTGTTGCTGAACCCACTTTGTTAGTATTTTGTTGAGAATTTTGTGTCTGTATTCATAAGGATACTGGTCTGTAGTGTTCTTCTGATGTCTTTGTCTAGTTTAGGTAATATTGGTCTCATAAAGTGGGTTTGGAATTGTTCCCTTCCATTTTTTGGAAGAGTTAGTGAAGGATTGGTATTAATTCTTCTTGAAATGTTTGGTATAATTCACATGAAGCCATTTGAACCCAGGCTTTTCTTTGTGGGAAGTTTACTTGTTATGGATCTATGGATCTATCCAGATTTCCTGTAACACTGAGTCAGTTTTGGTAGTTAATGCTTTTCTAAGAATTTGTCCGGTTCATCTAAGTTCACATACCATTGTTCATAGTGTTCCTTTATAATCCTCTTATTTCTTTAAGGTCAGTAGGAATGTCTTCTTTTTCATTCCGATTTTCGTAATCTGTGTCTTCTCTCTTTTTTTCTTAGTCCCTCTAGCTAATGGTTTGCCATTTTTTAATCTTTCCAAATAACCAACTTTTGCCTTTTTTATTTCCTCTGCTGTTTTTCTGTTCTCTGTTTTATCTCCATTCTAATATTTATTATTTCCTTCTTTTTGCTTTCTAAAAAATTTAGTTCACTCTTCCTTCTCTAGAGCCTTAAGTTATAACTTTAGGTTATTGATTTCTTCTTTTTAAATTGTAGACATTTTATAGCTATAAATTTCCCTCTGAGCACTGCTTTCACTTTGTCCGGCTACTACTGTTTAATTATCTCTTTGCCCCTTCGATTTTATACATTTTTGCTTCCTATATTATGGGACTGTTTTGTTAGGTGAGTATATGTTTAAATTTGTTATGTTTTACTGATACACTTATTTCAATTATTATACTTTTCAACTC
>NW_012101892.1:15189-21669 GCF_000951045.1 Mandrillus leucophaeus | reverse complement strand
TTTTTCCTGGGGCTGAGTTCTTGGTGGAAAAAGAAAACAAAACCCAGTACATTGGTTACAGTTTGAATTACACACATGTCAAGTGATTAACAATAAAGTTTATGAACTCATCATCTCCTACATTTGCCATGTTTTATTATTAGCAGTATTATCTAAAACATGCTTCAAAAACCTAAAGGTTGAAAACGCCAAAGGGATAGGTATACACAAGACATGTATGACAAGCATACATATCTAAGTGGTAGTAAAACACCCCAGAGGAAATCTTTCTTCTGATCTAGAACAGACCTTAGCCAGATGATCTAAGTTGACTTCTTTGCCTGAGTAGTCAGCTACTCAGGGCTCTTAGTTTACTAGACCATAGATCAGAATGATTACAAGGTTACAAGCTGGAATTCTCAATACAGACTGCTTGGATTTGAATCTAGACTCTTCTGCTTCTTTGACCTTGGGCAAGACACCTAGCATCTCTGTGCCTCACTTTCCTTATTTGTAAACAGCACCTTCCTTATTGTGATGATTCATTCAATACATTATAAGCCCCTAGAGCAGTCTCTGATACTTGATAAGCATTATAGTCACAGAAGTGGGGAGTAGTTTGAATCCCTTTAACCTATTGCCCTCTTAACCAGTTAAGCCATGAACAATCACATTTCATCTGTAACCCTTCTCTCACTAATTATTTTGATATAAATACAAAGCATTATATTATTTAATCTATTTTATTATATATCTCTGATTGACAATTTTTAAAACTGTTAGTGTTATATAATATTACTATTATTACAGCTAAAAAATGAACACCGAGCCTTTGTTTCATCAAATACTCATTTGGTATTTGTCTTCCCAGTTAATTCATATGGTGTAATTGGTTAATGCCGAGACCAGTTCAGTTGGGGAGACCCTAACCCAGTGGCTGCCATATTCTAATCTTTGGCAGGAACTTTTTAAACCTTGCAATTTTTTTTTCTAGTCCCATACCAGGGACATACCCCATTTCATGCATCATATGTTGATTTTGAGGGCTATATAATTGTTGTGGAATTAGAACTTGTGCTCCCCATTGGTGTAGTAAATCTCTTCTCCATAAATTTATAGGTACAGAAGTTATAATTGGTTGAATAGTCCCTGTGAAGGTTGTCCATCAGTCCCTTCACAATGCAAAATATAATCACTTTGATATACTTCGGCGGCTTTACCAACTCCAACTATGTTAAATTGAGCAGGTTGAATTGGCCATGTGGATGGCCAGTGCTGTAGAGAAATGATTGAAATGTCCACTCCTGTATCTACCAAACCTTTAAATTTCTTTCCCTGAATAGTTCTTTCACAGGTAGGACGTTTATCAGTAATTTGATTTACCCAATGAGCTGCTTTGCCTTGTTTATTTGTGCTTCCAAATCCTCCTATTTGTTTAATTTTACTTTTTCTCATTCTCACATATGGCACAATCAGGAGCTGTGCTATACGCTCTCCTGGCTCTGCTTTCCAGGGAACAGAAGTAGATATAACAATTTGAATTTTCCCCATTGTAATCTGAATCAATGACTCCTGTATGTATTTGTACCCCTTTTAAACTTAAACTGGACCTTCCTAAAAGTAATCCTCTTGTCCCCCCGGCAAAGGTCCACAGACTCCTGTTGAGACCTTTTGCGGGGGTTCCCCAGGCAGAAGGCTTACAGCTTTTGTGCAGCATAAATCTACTGTGGCACCACCGGCTGTGGCAGAGGACAGACATTGTACAACGGTGAGGGAATGACCTGAGCTGGAAATGCCTCGGTTTATAAGGGGACCCAGGACAGGCCCCTCATGGCATTTCCCAAAATCGAGTTCCCTTCTTTATCAAACTTAGAGTGACATTGATTAGCCCAGTGTTTTCCTTTTTCACATTTTGGACATATTTCAGGATCAGCAGTTTTCTTTTTTCCCCTATCTGGCAGCCTGACTTGCTAATTTTTTCTACATTCTTTTTCAGTGTGAGCATGCTTCCCAAGGTTAAAACAAGCTCCAGGAAATGGAGTTATTTCCTTTATCCACTCTCGGTCCTGCCATTGTCTGTGCCAACAAAGTGGCTTTATGCAGATTACCTCCGATACCATCACAGTCCTTGATATAATCAATTACATGTGCTTTCCCTCTGGTAGGTCGCAGAGCAGCCTGGCAATCAGGATTAGCATTGTCGAAAGCTAGTAACTGCAACACTATATCCTGAGCAGCCAAATCTGCAATCATCTTTTTAAGAGACTCCTGTAACTGAGCTGTGAAATCAATGTATAGTTCTCTTGGTCCCTGTTTTATAGCACTAAAGGAAGGGTGTTATTCTCCACCTGAAGTGATTTTTTCCCAAGCTCTAATGCACACTCTGCTAAGCTGTTCTATGGCATCATCCTGCATGACCACTTGTGCACCTCAGCCAGCCCAGCCGCCAACCCCCAAAAGTTGGTCTGCAGTTATATTAATTTGAGGTTGGGCCTGGGCATTGTGAGCGGGCTGAATGTAAGCTTCATTTGCATACCAAGGTTTACATTTTAAGAATTGAGCAGGAGTTAGACAAGCTCGAGTAAGAGCGTCCCAGTCAGTAGGTATCATCTGACTGGAAACAGCAACATTCTTTAACAGTCCCAATACAAAAGGAGAACCTGGTCCATATTGATTTATAGCTTATTTAAATTCTTTGAGTAATTTAAAAGGAAAAGGCTCAAATGTAACTGTAATATTTCCCTGTTGATCTGGGGGTGTATTCGAACAGGGAATTGCCAAGCCTCTAAATCACCCTCTCGTCTAGCTTGCTGAATTCCTGCCTGAATAGAACTAAGAGCAGTTGCTCGAGGTGCTGCTCAAACAGTCACTGGGGCAACTGCTTTTCACCCACTGTCCTCCAGAAAAGAAAGATCTGGAGGGTCTTTTTCTTCAAAATAATATTGAAGGAGTGCAGAAGGGTAGGGATGAACCTCTCCCTCCTTTGCCGCTTTAGCTTTAACTGGCAAATAAACATGCTCTGTAACCTCTTCTGTTACTTTGCCATGCTCTCCTTCCTCCTCATCATCAGTGTGAAAAAGTTCCCAGGTGAAACGAACCAGACCCCACACTTGTCCTATTGTTACCCTGACACTTCTGAGCTCCCCTTCTCACTCACCACGGGGATTGCTTTAAGAGTACTCGGGTGTCCTCCAGCTTAGTTTTTCCATTCCAACCATCGCTCCAGCGACCCTTTAACCCGGAATCGAGCCCCTACAAATGGACACCACTTGCCGAGACCAGCTCGGTCAGGGAGACCCTAACCCAGCAGTGCTGGAGGAATTAAAGACACACACACAGAAATATAGAGGTGTGAAGTGGGAAATCAGGGGTCTCACAGCCTTCAGAGCTGAGACCCCCGAACAGAGATTTACCCACATACTTATTAACAGCAAACCAGTCATTAGCATTGTTTCTATAGATATTAAATTAACTAAAAGTATCCCTTGTGGGAAACGAAGGGATGGTCTGAATAACTGCAGCAGGAGCTTGTCGTTAAGGCACAGATCGCTCATGCTGTTGTTTGTGGCTTAAGAACGCCTTTATATGTTTTTCCACCCTGGGCAGGCCAGATGTTCCTTGCCCTCATTCCAGTAAACCCACAACCTTCCAGCGCGGGCATTAGGGCCATTATGAACATGTTACAGTGCTGCAGAGATTTTGTTTAAGGCCAGTTTTGGGGCCAGGTTATGGCCAGATTTTGGGGCACTTGCTCCCAATAGGTTAATATGCCTCTTAGGTCACTTTTAATGCAGAAGTTTCCCCCTCTTTCTTTTACCGCTTTGTAACTGTTTATTAAAGAAGCCAGGTTATTGGTACTTTAGAGCTATGTTGTCTAATACAGAAGCCACTAGCCACATGTGACACTGGACCACCTGAAACATGACTAGTCCGAATTGAGATGGTCTGTCAATTTAAAACACACACCAGATTTCAAAGACAGTATGATAAGATAACGTAAACTATCTCATTAAGAGTTTTTGTATTGATGCATTTTGAAATAACATTTTATATATTTGGATTAAATAAAACATTATTAAAACTAATTTTACTTGTTTCTTTTTGTTTTTAATGTGGCTACTAGAAATATAAAATCACCTATATGGCTTGCTTTATATTTTTATTGGACAGCATTAATTTAGAATTTCACAAGGTATGGAGTTTACTGATTACATCCCCATGGAATTATTTAACATGCCGCTCTGCCCCTATCTGTATTGCCTTTAAATTGTTTATTAGATCCTTGATCAGATTCAGAGTTTGACGTTTTTTGTTTGTTTGTTTGTTTTTAAACAGGGTCTCACTTTGTTGACCTCCTGGGCTCAAGGGATCCTCCCACATAAGCCTCCCAAGTAGTTGGGACCACAGGCACGCACCACCACGTCCAGCTAATTTATTCTATTTTATTTTTTGTAGAGATGGGGTCTTCCTATATTGCCTAGACTGGTCTTGAACTCCTGGGCTCAAATGACCCTCCTGTCTTGGCCTCACAAAGTGCTGGGATTACAGACGTGAGTTACTGCACCCGGCTGAGATTTTGATTTTTTAAAATATTTTCAGCAATGTCATTTCATATTGCTGGTATATACCACCAGAAGACGTACACCATCAAACTGAGGCCTTTCTTTTATGTTAGCAGCTGCTGATGGTTCTTTAATTCATTAGAAGTTGCAAATTGTGATGTTCTAATTCTTTTGTTCCTTCTTCATTTATTAGCTACAGTACTTCCATAAAGAGAAACCTTCCCTCATCAACTACTTAATTATGTTTGATTATAATACAAACTATGTATACTTTGCATAGATAAGAAAGGATGAAAGTTTGATTCTTTCTCTTTACTTACCGGTTTCCAGGTATTCTCCAAAAATGATAGATGAGATTTTTAAAATAATATATCATGAATATAACTGTATTAGATATTTTTTAAATCCATTACAATTATTATCCTTATTGATGCTCAAATTGTCACATCATTCACCAGTGGAAGCCTCTTCAAGTTGTTTCCTGTGTCTTAGGTATGACCCTAGTAGTCTTTGATGGCTTCCTTGCTTTTTGATGTGTCAGGGTGTTCTAGGCCCTGGTTCCTTTTAGGCGGAAGTAATATTTAGAGCCTACAGTCTGGTTTGCATAGTGCCACCTTATTAGTTATGGTTTCTGGGCCTTTTCAGTGGCTGAAGGTAGGAAATATTTTTTCCCCCTTAAAATGCTTCATGAATCTCTAGTGATACTTCCTATTCAAATTCAGAACTATGGAGTTTTTAACCTAATCTTATCAATATTACATTTCTGTCTTCTTTCTCCCATACCAAATGTATTAGTTCTCAATGGCATCAGTATGCTGATTTGCTTTATCCAGCACTACACACACAACAGTTACATAATAGCATGTCTATCACTATAATTAATATGATTATTTACTGAAAATATTTTGATTTTGTTTTTATTTTGCAGTTATTTTTCTCAGGGTGTATCTTGTGAGGTATATACAGAAAAGTTACTCTATTAAAATCACTCAAAATAATTCCTTTCTAATGAATGAGTATGCTACCACCTGGTTTCATGTTACTCTTAATTTTTAGGGATTTTTTAAAAATTTTATTTCATTTGTAATATAAAGTATTTAAATGGTCCAAAAGTCCAATCTACAAAACAAATAGCCAAAGGAGTCTAGCCTTCATTCCAGTCCTCTCTGCTCCCTCTTTTCTCCAGTAGGTAACCATTAAAAATGTTTATGGCCTAGTCTTCCATTTTTTAATATGTGTACATATCCTGACCAAAGAACTTCCCCAAAGTTCCTTGACTTTTTATTTTTCTTTTTCAAAGAGAAAGCTTATAGTATTCTATATCCATAATACAAATGATAAAATATATCTTTTAGTAAGTCATAGTCTATAGATTAGAACTGAAAGAAAATTGATATTTTAGATAAGCCAGGGTTTTAAGGAAGAAAGACGATTTGGGTAGAAACTGCTCGCTGTTATCAAATATTTTAAATACTTTCTAGGGAAGGAGGAAACGATGCTGTTTGACTCCAGATAATATAGTGGAGCCAATATTTATAATTGATAGGAAGCCAGACTTGGTCTGAAAAGAAATTCTGCTATCAGATGAAACTCTGAAGATTATATAGGCAGCATATTATGGCTTCAAGTTCTTGTCACTGGAGAGATTTATACATCCTATAGGGGATGAACTGGTTGACCTACATAATCATTTGGTGATTCTGGTTTCTGGGGCTCTTCCCCAGTTTTTTATGTATAATTCTGCCTAACAAGTCTAATTGTATAGTCTCTAAATGATCACAGTGTAATTGTTTTAGGAATCAGTGACATTTAAGGATGTGGCTATAGACTTCACATTGGAGGAGTGGAGATTGATGGACCCTACACAGAGGAACCTGCACAAGGATGTGATGCTAGAGAATTACAGGAATCTGGTCTCCCTGGGTAAGGATAACTTCTC
>NW_012101892.1:6608-8869 GCF_000951045.1 Mandrillus leucophaeus | reverse complement strand
AGTGCTATCAGAACTGTATCACACTTTTTTATGTAGCATCTTCATAATTTTTGAGTGGAAAATATGTTATATTTCTATTGTGATATCTTTTATCCTTCAGTTATTTTTAAATGTTTTTCTTAATTTTGTGCCATTTGGGAATTTTCTAGCAATCTTATTAACTTTAATTCTATTATGGTCAGACAAGATGCTCTGAATTATGTCAGTCTTTGCAGAATTTTGTAAGCATTTTGTGCTCTTGAAAAAAATTTATAGCCTATACGTATTAAGTATAATTTCTAGATGTGTCAGGAGATTAAGTTTGTTAATTACGTTGTTAAAATCTGTGTACTTACAGCTTATTCTATCAGTTGAAAAAGATTTTTTAAAGTCTGCTAGTGAGACTATACATTTGTTTCCTATTTAGTTCATTTAATTTTTTTCTTTCTGTATTTGAAGCTATGTTATTATGTAAATACAAAGTTCTAATTGTTATCTTTATGGTAAATTGGCTTTTGTCATTATGAAGTATCTCGTTTCTTAATGGTTTTTGCCTTAAAGTCTGTTTTGTCTGATGTTAATATCACTACAGCATCTTTCTTTTGGTTGTTGTTTGTATGGTATATCTTTTTTCATCTGCTCACTTTCACCTTCTGTGTATTCTTGTACTTTTTGTCTTTATTTTATAAGTAGTATGTTGTTAATTTTTTTTTTTTTTTTTTTTGAGACTGAGTTTCGCTCTTGCCGCCCAGGTTGGAGTGCAATGACGCAATCTCAGCTCACCACAAACTCTGCCTCCTGGGTTCAAGTGATTCTCCTGCCTCAGCCTCCCAAGTAGCTGGGATTACAGGCATCTGCTACCATGTCCAGCTAATTTTCCATTTTTAGTAGAGACGGGGTTTTACCATGCTGGCCAGGTTGGTCTCGATCTCTTGACCTCAAGTGATCCACCCGCCTTGGCCTCCCAAAGTACTGGGATTACAGGCGTGAGCCACTGCGCCTGGCCTATTGTTAATATTTTAACCAATCTGACAGTTCCTGTCTTTTGGAGTGTTCAGTCTATTTATACATAGTACATTTACATTTAACTGTGAAAGCATTTTGCCCATTCTGTATTCTTTTTCTTTCCATTCATGCCTTTCTTTAGATTATCACCTTTTATTGTTCTATTTGCCCTCTCTGATCACTTGGTAATCATAACATTTTAAATTATTTGTTCAGTGATTAACCCTGAGATGAAAGTCTGCATCCGTGATTCAATAGTTATATATAGGTTTTTCCCTCTTCCCAAGCAATAAAAGGATCTTAGAACAGCTTATTCCATTTAACCTCACATACATTATTGAAATTATATATTTTAATTCTATATATGTCAAATCACGTAAAATATTATTATTATGCTTTGTGCAGTCAATGTTCATTTAAACTTACCCACGTTTTTGCCTTTCCTTTCTCTTTGTGTTTTTCAATGCTGAACTTGTATCTGAGATTCTTTTTCTTCTGCCTAAAAAACACTCTTTAATATTTCCTTTTACTCAGATATACTTGTGCCATACTCTCTTTTGTTTTTCTTTTTTATTTTTTTCTTTTGAGATGGAGTTTTGCTCTTGTTGCCCAGGCTGGAGTGCAATGCACGATCTTGGCTCACTACAACCTCCATCTCCCAGGTTCAAGCGATTCTCCTTCCTCAGCCTCCCGAGTAGCTGGGATTGCAAGCATATGCCACCATGCCAGGCTAATTTTGTATTTTTAGGAGAGACGGGGTTTCTCCATGTTGGTCAGGCCAGCCTCGAACTCCTAGCCTCATGAGATCTGCCCACCTCGGCCTCCCAAAGTGCTGGGATTACAGGCGTGAGCCACCATGCCTAGCCTCTTCTCTTTTTTTTTCTAAAAATATTTTCATTTGACCTTCATTTTGGGAGGATATTTTTGGTAAGCTTGGAATTTTAGATTTGCGGTTACATTCTTTCAGCATTTCAAAGGTATCATTTGTTGTTTTCTGTCTTATGTAGAACCTGTTGAGAAGTGAACCATCTGTCTAAACTTTTATATAAAAGGCAAGGCAGCAACATTTTCAGCTTTGCTGGATCATAAGGACTCTCTGCTGCAACTACTCCACTCTGCCATTTTAGCACCAAGGAATCCATAGGCAACACATTAACTAAGTAGTGCGGTTGTGCTCCACTAAAACTTCACTTACGGACTCTGAAATTTGAATTTCATACACTTTTAATGTGTCACAGCATCATTCTTTTCATATATTTTTCAACCACTTTAAATGT
>NW_012101892.1:3935-6065 GCF_000951045.1 Mandrillus leucophaeus | reverse complement strand
AGCCTACAGGCAGCCAGACTTTAAGGTTCTCTCCCCTGTTCCTTGAAAATCGCTGTTATCCTGTTCTTAAGGTGCCTAGATTTGATATTGTTCAAACACACATGCTCTGTAAACAATTTGTGCAGTTAACACAATCATCACAAGGTCCTGAGGCAACATTCATCCTCAGCTTACGAAGATGGTGGGATTAAGAGATTAAAGGCAGGCATAGGAAATCACAAAAGTATTGGTTGGGGAAGTGATAAATGTCCATGAAATCTTCACATTCTGCCAGGGCTTCAGTCAGTCCCTCCATTAGAGGTCCCTGACTTCCTGCAACACTTTTTTTTTTTTTCTTTTTGAGACAGTCTTGCTCTGTCACCCAGGTAGAGTGTAGTGACACAATCTTGGCTCACTGCAACCTCTACCTCCTGGAATCAAGCAGTCCTCCCACCTCAGCATCACAAGTAACTGGGACTACAGGTGCACACCATCATGCCTGGCTAATTTTTGTATTTTTTTTGTAGAGACAGTGTTTTGCTATATTGCCCAGACTGGTCTCGAACTCCTAAGCTGAAGCACTTCTCTCACCTTGGCCTCCCAAAGTGCTGAGATTATAGGCATGAGCCACTGTGCCCAGCTGAATGGACTTTTTTAACAGGAAAGTTTCAGTGAATTTTCTACTTTAGTTTTTGCTAAACCAGCCTCCCTTAACCCTACCTTCTTCTCACTAGAAAACAAGTCAGTGTGAAAGCAATTAAAACCATATATTCATTATCCATGTATTTATTACTTTTATTGTTCTGTTTAGTGAGATTGCTCCAGCTTAGGAAAGGAATTACTTGATTTATCTCTTTTTTATTCCAGACGTGGAGCCCAAACCTGCAACCAAGAATGCTACACGAACAAAGGATATTTCTGAAGATTTATCACAGGATGCCGTACTAGAGAAACTTACAGAGAATGGTCTGTGGGATTCCAGAGTGGAAGGGTTATGGAAATGGAATGATAGGATATTGAGATTACAAAATAATCAGGAGAATCATTTGAGTCAAAGAATAATTCCACTCAAGAAGACTCCCACTAGTCAAAGAGGCTTTAGATTTGAATCTATTCTTATTCCAGAACCAGGCGTTGCCACCGAAGAGCTTCACAGTAGATGCCAAACACAAGAGGAAAATTTCACAGAGAATTTAAATTTGGTTACAGATACCCGTTTGGGGAAGATAATTTGCAAGGAGATGAAAGGCAGCAAAGCCATAAGGCAGACTTCAGAACTTACTTTGGGGAAAAAATCCAATAATAAGGAAAAACCCTACAAATGTGGTACACGCAAAAAGGCCTTTCGTTATAGGTCATTGCTCATTCAACATCAAAGAACTCATACTAAAGAAAAACCTTATGAATGTAATGAATGTGGGAAAACATTCAGCCAGCCTTCATATCTCAGTCAGCACAAAAAAATCCACACTGGAGAAAAACCCTATAAATGTAATGAATGTGGAAAGGCCTTCATTGCTTCCTCATCACTTATGGTACATCAGAGAATTCACACTAAAGAGAAACCTTATCAGTGTAATGTGTGTGGGAAATCTTTTAGCCAGTGTGCCCGTCTTAATCAGCACCAGAGAATTCAAACTGGAGGGAAACCCTATAAATGTAATGAATGCGGGAAAGCTTTTAGTGATAAATCAAAACTTGCAAGACATCAGGAAACTCACAATGGTGAGAAACCCTGCAAATGTGATGATTGTGGGAAAGCCTTTAGGAACAAGTCATATCTTAGTGTACATCAGAAGACCCACACTGAAGAGAAACCGTATCAGTGCAATGAGTGTGGGAAGTCTTTTAAGAACACCACAATTTTTAATGTGCATCAGAGGATTCATACTGGAGAGAAACCTTTTAGATGTAATGAATGTGGAAAAGCCTATAGAAGTAATTCAAGCCTTATCGTACATATAAGAACTCACACTGGGGAAAAACCGTATGAATGTAATGAATGTGGGAAAGCATTCAACCGCATTGCAAATTTCACAGAACATCAGCGAATTCACACAGGAGAAAAACCCTATAAATGTAATGAATGTGGGAAAGCATTCATTAATTATTCATGCCTTACTGTACACCACAGAATGCATACAGGAGAGA
>NW_012101892.1:382-2280 GCF_000951045.1 Mandrillus leucophaeus | reverse complement strand
TTTATGATTTTATTTTTTACACTTAAGTCTTTAATTCCTCTGGACTGGATGGTTCTTCATAGGAGAGCAACTGTAGGTGATCATTATCCTATGAAAAGATTTTGAACCTCAAAATTACTCAGGGAAATGCAAATTGAAATGCTCAGTGAGATGAAACTTTCCTTTCATGGATTTGGCAGAAATTAAGAGATCTTTTGCTATTGGGGTTTGGGAAACCATGTACTATTACCTAAAGGTTATATAACATACTTCCACCAGCAGTCCAATAATATATATTGAAAAGTTTAAAACATATATACTCTTAGACCCAGCAGTCTCACTTTTGGGATCTGTCCCATAGAAATAAAAGCAGCATCAATGCATAAGAATATAAATAAACATGTTTGTTGAAGTATTGTTTGTAGAAGGGGGCAAAGCCCCAACTGCAAACAAATGAATGCCTATTAATAGAGAAATGGTTAGATAAATTCTGACATATCCTTATTATGGAACAGTGTGAGAGTAATTTTAAAAATGAACTATATCTATACTAGCTGATTTCACTGTATTTCCACAATGTATTGATAAATAATTGCTTTATAACAGAAATGTATATATACAATATATCATTTTTGTTAAAATAATCACATCCATTTCTTTTGTATTTATGTGTGTGTGGTTAGATGCACCTGGAGACAGGTATGGAAGAATATACACCAGGCTGTTAATATTGATTACCTTGAGGGGAGTGAGAAAAGGAGAATTAGCAATAAGGGGAGGGGAGACTATAAAAACAGAAAAATGTAATTGCTGCATGTATGGTATGAAACTATATATGTAATATTATGTATTTATGTGAACTTTTGAGAGAGATGAATGAAAGGATGGTCTCCAAAAAATTTATGATGGTTATTTCTGTTTTAGTGGAGTATCAGATTTTTTGTTTGTTTTTTACTTTCTTTTCTGTGTCCTTAATTTTTTTCTTTGCAATGAACCTGTAATATTTACATAAAAAGGAAAAATCTTTTTGTTGTGCATTTTATTTATTGGACACCTTCAATGTGCCAGGACCTACCCTCAGTGCCGGATGTACAATGAGGGGGAGAGGTGCTCATGCATATGAGAGCATGGCAGTTGGTTCTGATGCTACCTAAATTCCAAAAAAAAGTTACTTAGCACCTTATTCCTACCACCCACTGAGTTGCCTTTGTAGGAGGTGATAGAAATTCCAGATAGATGAAAAATGTGTCCAAGAATATCTGGAACTTCTGCCCAGGCTGTAGACCAGAAGACCACAAGCCTCAGAAAGAAGTTCCACTTTCAACATGCCACCAAAGAAAAGGTCATAATGGCAACAGCAGGTGTCTTTATGGAAGAGGCTATGTAAAGCCTCTGAACTTTTCATGATGAAGTGTAGAGAGAGAAAATAGCCAATAACTCCCAAGTCTATAAATGAGGGCTTGGAAGTTCTGGGAACACTATGAAATACTTCTGCTAGGAGGGGCCTAGGGTAACAATGGGAACCCGGAAGCTGTGTCCCTAATACCAGAAAGCCCTTAACAGACCAAAGACCTGACATCCAAAAAGAGCAAGGCATGATGAGTTACACTTCAGGGAGGCTAAGAAAATCAAATACCTATTTCACGATGCCAGGGTAAATATGTATTTACCATTGGGAAGGAGGTAAAGGATGAATGATGTGAATTATCTTCCATCATGAATGAACAGTTGGACATTCTGGTTAAAATGACCATTTTTGATTGAGGTTTAATAGTGAAACCTATTAACTATTACTAAGAGACCGGTCCTCATTGAGGATAGTTAATGTGCCACTTTCTGAGTGAAAGGTTTGAGAGACCTCTAAGAAGCTCTGCTGTCACAGAGTTGAAATGGCATAATGCCAACTCTGTTGGTCCCTC
>NW_012101892.1:0-332 GCF_000951045.1 Mandrillus leucophaeus | reverse complement strand
AATGACCATTTTTGATTGAGGTTTAATAGTGAAACCTATTAACTATTACTAAGAGACCCGTCCTCATTGAGGATAGTTAATGTGCCACTTTCTGAATTAAAAGTTTGAGAGACCTTTAGGAAGCTCTGCTGTCACAGAGTTGACATGGCATAATGCAACTCTGTTGGTCCCTCCATTCTGCCTCCAAATCTTCACTACATCTAAACCCTTCCTCCCATTCCTGCCTTAGAGGGAAGTGCTTCAAGAAGAGGAACATGGTCAGCAGGTTCAAATGACAAAAGAACTGAAAAGTATCCATTGGGTAAGGGGCTGGGGATAACCCACACCAACCT
>NW_012101891.1:68321-75149 GCF_000951045.1 Mandrillus leucophaeus | reverse complement strand
GCCAAGAAGGCGGGTAAATAAGAAAGAATATAGAAACAAGGCACTGAGTAGAAGGTTACATGTGGGAAAAGAAAGTTTGTTTTGCATTGCATTCTTTCTGCTGACGTGAGGTTTATGGAGTATAAATAAAGTGAGACGGAGGCTCTGAGTGCGGCCGCCATGTTCTCTGTGTGTCTTTGTCTTTGTGTGTGTTCTTTCATACTCCACCACCCTCGGTGCGGCCCCCAACACATGAGGGTGGCCAGTACTATAGAGAAATTATTGAAATGTCCACTCCGCTGTCTATGAAACCTTTAAATTTCTTTCCCTGAATAGTTTTTCACAGGTAGGATGTTTCTCAGTAATTTGATTTACCCAATAAGCTGCTTTGCCTTGTTTATTTGTACTTCCAAATCCTCCTGTTCATTTAATTTCACTTTTTTCCATTCCCACATATGGCACAATGAGGAGCTGTGCCATATGCTCTCCTGGCTCTGCTTTCCGGGGAACAGAAATAGATATAACAATTTGAATTTCTCCTTTGTAATCTGAACCAATGACTCCTGTATGTATTTGTACCCCTTTTAAACTTAAACTAGACCTTCCTAAAAGTAATCCCATCGTCCTTGCTGGCAAGAGTCCACAGACTCCTCTTGGGACATTTTGTGGGGGTTCACCAGGCAGAAAAGCTCACAGCTTTTGTGCAGCATAAATCTACTGGGGCACTACTGGCTGTGGCGGGAGACAGACATTGTATAGGGGTGAGGGAATGGCCTGAGCTGAAAATGCCCTGGTTTAGAATGGGGCCCTGGACGGGACCCTCCTGGCATTTCCCAAAATCGGCTTCCCTTCTTTGTCAAACTTAGAGTGACACTGATTAGCCCAATATTTTCCTTTTTTACATTTTGGACAAAGATCAGATGGTTGTAGGTGTGTGATATTATTTCTGAGGACTCTGTTCTGTTCCATTGGTCCACATCTCTGTTTTGGTACCAGTACCATGCTGTTTTGGTTACTGTAGCTTTGTAGTATAGTTTAAAGTCAGGTAGTGTGATGCTTCCATGGTGTCCCTCACAGTAATGCAGGGACTTTTCCTGAGCTCTCAGGTTAATCATCTTAAAAGAGATTTTCTAAGGGTGTCTCTGAGGAATGTTAATTTTCTTTGTACTCAAGGAGAGTCTCATCGGGAACTTCCACTTGAATTACTCTGTTATCACCCACACCAACAGCTCTCTTGAAGACTGCTGGACCAATAGAGTCCAGTGAATGCTGTTTCAGTGAAACTGATATTGTTTTCAGTGAAAGTGAATCCAGAGGCTTTGCAGAAAACTCTGAGAGTTCTTCGTCTGTAGTATTTCTCTGTCTGACTCCACCAGTTAACTTCACAGGGGACTTCTGCACGCAGAGGCAACAGCTGGGCCTGATCTATGAGGAATACGAATATTGACAGTGATGACAAGGGAAGCCCAGATCAGCACAGACCCCACGGTGTGGACACTGAGGAAGGGCATAGATGTGGGATGGCTCCTCACCAGGACCTGCAGGAACAGGTGAAGAGCTGCTTTTCATTAGCAGGGGAGGGGCCTCATTTCCATGTCTTTCTCCCTGGGGACATGAGTGCATCAGTCATCAGGGCTCATCCTGTCTCTGTCTCTGGATTCCAGGGAGGGCAGGGTCAAAGGATTCCTGGGACTGGATTTTCAGGGTCGATCTGCCCATTACTCTTTTTCTCTTATGTGGACCCCGTTAGGGTATCTTTATAGTATCAATGTTTATCAACAAATAAGTACAGTAAAAAAACATAAACCTTATCCAGAGGAAATGGAATCCTGCTTGTAGGCTGTGTAATTAGAGCTGTAAGCCCCTGTTGTCTACAATAAAGCAACATCTTCAGTTAGAATTTTAAAAATGACAATTTCTACAAATTGTCAGAGCTGGAGTCCATAATTACCTCTATCCTGAGCTCATTTTACCACGCAGCTTTTCAGTGTCCGATATATGTGCTTGTCTGAGGAAAATTAAATGTGGGGGCACGTGTGCTTATCTGAAGCAAGAGTTCACTTGAGGAAAGGTGTGCTTGTCTGAGGGAAGAGTCAACATGAGGATGTGTGTGTTTGTCCAAGGGAAAGGTCCACGTGGGGACAGGTGTGTGTATTGACTGATAGTAAATGCCCATTCAGAGACAGTGTGTGCCTGAACTGAGCTGAAGTTTAAGGGAAATCTCTCTTGGCCAAGGGAAGATGCGAATCATCTGGATTATTTGCTTGTCAGGAGGGAAACTTGACTGCACATGAAACTAATTAAAGAAAAGTCTCATGTGAACAGAAACATACATAAATCGAGAAAGTTCCTTCATTCTTTGTTGCCTGCATCTCATGCAATTCCCTCCCCACACTGTGTAAAGTTATTAGATATTTTGCTTTTATGCTCTCTGCATTTTACCCTGGGGTTCATGATGTGCTAAATAATTCTGTAAGTTGTATATATTTCGATTCACACTTCACATCATAAAATTGCGAGACTTAACAAATTGTGTCGTGTGTTCACTACTGCAGATCATAAAAATGTTTCACTTTTTGTAAAAAGTGCCTGTTTCTCATAATGCATACCCTCTCTCTAAATTTCTAGAAACCCCTCATATATTTATATGATCTACACTTTTGTCTTTTACAAAATGTCAAATAAAAAGTGCACAGCATATTTGAAATAACCTCACTGAAGAAAGTGGCACATACAATTTCTCACCTAGATAACTTTGGAAATTAAGGTGCTTTGTAAATCAAAGTATAAAGAAACTGCACTTAAACACTGTATTCTAGTTGATAAACATGTTTCAAACAGGGGGACAAGTTAACAATTCTAATACCACTGTGCAGATATCCTGAACTTGTACAACTCCTTAAATGAATGGCATATGGTGGGAGGGGGTTCCTCACTCTGCAGTTGGTGGTTATGCACAGGAAAGGAAGAAAGGCTAGAAACATCCATGTGGCATCATAGTAGATTGTAGATTCCAGTGTTTTCTAAAGTTTGATGTAATAAAGGTACAGAAGATAAGGCACAGAAATAGTTCAGATGTGCATGTACACATGGGTTAATATACACTGCATATTTTCCAGGGCTGTTAGCTTAGAGATCCTAGAAACACTGACACTACATTAACAACACACACCCAATATCACAATTTTGTATTTTAATGTAATTCTTTACTATGAGGAACCAGAAATCCTTGGAGAAATAACTGATTCTATGTATAGAGAAGATAGTAAAGAAAATGAACTTGGAATTTCTTGTAAGACCAGAACAAAGGAACATGTTCAAAAACAAAAGGATGGGGTGTGCTGTGAGGAAACAGAATCCAAACTAAATGAGCTCACAGGACCTAAAAAAGCTGTGGTTATTTGAGCAATAAAATGAATAAAGTAACATCAAATTTTCTCCATAGTGAAAAATAAATGTTAATGAACCAACACTGATGTGAACAGATAATTAAACTTTTAAAAAGTTGAAAAAAGACATTTTTCATGCAGAAGAATTTCAAACATCTTAAGTTAATAATCCTCCCATAAAGTAGGTGAAATTTAAAGAAATATGCTGTGATTGTGGTCGGATATTAGAGACACAGGTTTTTCTGTTAGAGTTGATTTCGTAGTTAGTTTTAGAATAATACCGGAAGTATACTCTATGGAAAAATAAAATTATTTTATCCAAGTTTGTACACACATGCACACACACACATAAATGTGTATAGACACATATATATATATGTATGTATATGAACATTTTTCTGCCACAGACACTGATAAAGCAGTGAAAAGACAACTACAGACTTGGATAATACACTTCCAAATCACATATTTGTTAAATGGCTTTATGTTAAGTTGGTAAATGAATTTTATATTGGGTATGTAAGGAAACATACAACTGATCAAAAGAAAACAGTTAAATTAAAAATGAGCAGAATATCAAAATAGACACTTCATCATAATTCTATAAAAACAATTACATATAAAATTTTAATTAGAGATGTGCATTTAAACAAAATGGGATACCACTAATAATCTAGTAGAATGGTTAAAATACACAATATTCATAGTGCCAAATGGCAATAAGAATGAGGAAGAACCGAGATCTATCATGCATTGCTGGCATGAGCACCAAATCATAACTGCACACTATGGAAAACATTAAAATATTTTGATATTTCATATAATGGACATAAATGGAGAAATAAAATGTGATCTTGCAGCTGTGTTCCAAAATATTTACAACACGGATTCAAAAACTCATGCTCACACTAGTATCTTCAGAGCAATTCCTATATCAGTCTTATTAATTTGATTGTTTTCTACTCCTTGAATTTCGCTTACAGAGTAAATATTGTACGGAAAATTTCTCAAATACTTAGAGTGCATACACATTTCTCTTGTTCCTTTTCTTCAATGACTTAACCTCACTTTCTAAGAAAGTCTGCAATCAAATAATCTCTGTCATCTCCTCATGCCCAGCACAGCTGCCTCCTCCCTCAGGCCCTCAGACTCTCTCAGGCTGTGGGTTTCCACACTGTGTGTCGTGCAGGGTAATACACGGCTGTGTCCTCAGATCTCCGGCTGCTCAACTCCGTGTAGGCTCTGCTCTTGGACGTCCCCTGGTCATAGTGAGTCTGCCCTTAAACTTCTGCGTGTAGACTCTGTTACCATTGCTAGGGTTGTTCCATCCCATCCACTTAAGCCCTTGTCCAGGGGCCTGTCGCGCCCAGTGTATACTGTAGCTTGTGATGATGAACCCAGAAAAATTACAGGAGACCTTCACTGAGGCCCAGGCTTCCTCGCCTCAGCCCCAGACTGCACCAGCTGCACCTGGGAGTGGGCACCTGTGGAGGGGACACAGAAGAGTGGATAAAATTCTTTTTGACTGAAAAGAGTTCCCCTCTCATCCCAGGGAATAGATGTTCCTTTACCTGTAGTTGCTGCCACCAGAAAAATGATCCTCCCGGCCCAGTCCATGGTGAGAAGCTGAGCTCTCAGGGGATTCTCTAGAGGAGGGATTGGTTGTTGGATGATGCCCTCAGGGCACAGACATCCAGTGGATGTCAGGTTATTTACTTCAGTGGATCTCAGCTTATTTGCATATTCATGAGGCAGAACATTTCGTACCTCAGAGCCTGATCCATGATAAGAAAGGGAAGGTAAATGACACATTGGCCTTATGAGAGTGAGAAGCAGATGGTCTGAGCCCTAATCGTGTTTGATGAAATGCATGTCCTGCTCCATTTATGAATGTTTGTGGACAGAGGTCCTTTCACTGAAGAATAAGCCCCCTCAGAGCATGCTCCTCATTGTGAACTTTCATTTTATAAGCGTAGAGACCGCCTGGAAGATTTCTGGAACCATCCGTCTCCATGACACTGAGAAGACGCCTTGGCCCTATTCTGGACCTCTCAGGCACCGGCACAGTTCACTGGTGATCTGAGACAGTGACTGCTGATCTCCTATATGAGTGTCCAGCAGGTCCCTCTGAGATCCGCTGGGTACTCCTGATCCAGTGTCTCTAGCACCTGCCCTGCGTCTGATTCCCCAGGATCTTCAATGGAAGCACTCTTGGTTTAGAGATTTGCCCTGTGATATGTAATTGGAGCTGATTTTCTCGTCTCAGGAACAATAGGAATCAGAAGTTGAAACACTAGTTTGGAGTTCTTTATGAACTCACTGCTCCCAATATAATTGCCAAGGAATTTGTGTTTTTAATAATTTTGGGTTAATTTTGAACTCCATTTATTAGTATTTTATGAAGTATTTACATACTTTCAGTTCATATCCACAGATCCTCATTTTTACATATTGATTTCTGACTCACTTGGTAAGTGCCCCTGCCACACTCCAAGATCCACCACTGCCCTGTCACTCACACAATGTAGGCAACATTACTTCACACTGAAATCTGAATTTCTTATTCATAGAAATAGAGTGGCTACCACAATTCTGTATCCATTGAATTAGGAAAACCATCCCTATTCTTCATATTCTCACTATTAAGATATTAATAATCCCAGAAGCCCACTTTAAAAATAGTTCTCATTGCCTTAAATTGTATGAATGGTTCAGATATCAGCAATTTGTTGAACTCGTATTTTAGCTTTTTTTTCTGACAAGGGAAGACTCAGTCCATCAAAGGAAACCTTCTCAGCAGCCTCCTGTGCACCTGCTCCAGGGCTGGAACCTGTGTTGTGTGGCTCCTGAGTGACTCTCCAGCCCAGCCCTTGCCTTGCAAGGAGGTTCCAGTTGGGGTTCACAAAACGTTTACCCCCAACTTCTCTAGCCCAACATGAAATGGCTTTGTTCTGGTTTAGATACTCTTTCAGTGACACCATATGCTGCTGACACTGCAGGGGCCTTTGAAAACAGTATGCTGAGAATAGATAGGGCTCAAGGACAGTATCTCCAATTGAACTTTTAATGAACTCCCGTAGGCGCCAAGAAGGCGGGCAGATAAAGAAGAGCATAGAAACAAGGAACTGAGTAGAAGGTTACCTCTGGGAAAAGAAAGTTTGTTTTGCATTGCATTCTTTCTGCTGACGTGGGGTTTATGGAGTATAAATAAAGTGAGGTGGAGGCTCTGAGTGCGGCCGCCATGTTCTCTGTTTGTCTTTGTCTTTTGTGTGTTCTTTCATTCTCCACCACCCCCGGCAGGGACCCCAACAAGTGGCGCAGCGAGCAGGGTCAGCACGGGTGAGTAGGGGAGAACAAGAAGGGGAACCCCCTAGGGGCGGGTAAGGCCCGGATATTGTTAAGGGGAACCTTCTTAAGCTTTCATTATGGGAATTCCATCTCTCTGGCCTCAGAATATTTA
>NW_012101891.1:63512-66846 GCF_000951045.1 Mandrillus leucophaeus | reverse complement strand
GGCCAATGGGGCCAATTTAGATAAATATATTAAAACTTGTGTTAGTGTTGGAGGGGCTATTTATAATGCTCAATTATTTGCTGGAGCTTTGTCTAAAGTCTTAAAAGGAAATAACAAACAAGGTGTTTGCTTTCAGTGTGGTAAACCTAGACATTTCAAAAAAGAATGTCATAAAAATTGAACACTTTTATCCCTCAAGGCAGAAAGCTACCTTCAGAGGTGTACAAATGTTGTGGTAAAGGTCGACATTGGACAAATAAATGTCGTTCCAAAACTGATAAAAGTGGAAATTTACTGTCTCCTCTCCTGGGAAACGGGAGTCAGGGCCCACAGGCTTGGGGCCCCAACAATTACAATACAAGTCTACTACAATACCCAGTGAGCAATGGCCTACAACATCAAGGAATAAATTCAAGTCCTCCTTAAGGATCCCACACCTTACCCCAGTTTGTCAGCTTTATGCGGCAACTAAGCAGAGTGCCGCTGCTGACTTAGCTATTTCTCAGCCTTATACTTTGTCTCCTAATAGAGGAGTATATAAATCAGCTATTAGAGAGTGTGGCCCTTTGCCAAAAGGACATGATGTTACTAATAAAATTCTTATTATGGTACAAGTCTCACAATTTATACGCC
Source organism: Mandrillus leucophaeus (assembly GCF_000951045.1). Taxonomy (NCBI): domain Eukaryota; kingdom Metazoa; phylum Chordata; class Mammalia; order Primates; family Cercopithecidae; genus Mandrillus; species Mandrillus leucophaeus. The sequence continues at coordinate 66,213 of NW_012101891.1, read as the reverse complement.
TAGAGGCAGGGGAACGTATTCTCAATAGGGAGGGTTTGGTAGCACAGAAAAAACTGTTTTTTGGGAAACTTTAGTTTCTAATCAAAAGCCCTTATGTTCATTGCACATTAATGGAATAGTTTTTAAAGGGTTAATTGATACGGGGGTAAATATGTCTATCATTTGTTTAAATTGGTGGCCTATACAATGGGAAAAAAAAAGACAAGTTTCAGTTATGCTCACTGGCTTGGGTGCTGCTTCTGTGGTTTATCAAGACATAGAACCTTTAACCTGTGTCGGTCCTAAAGGTCAACAAGGTCAAGTTTTTTTTTTATATTATTCCTATCAATATTAATCTTTGGGGACAAAATCTTTCACAACAATTTGGTGCTTTTTTAAACATTCTTCATATTTCCTCAGCTGCCAAAAATATGATGTTCAAAATGGGCTACAATCCTTTAAACTCATAGCCACTATTCACCAGCCTCAAGTTTTATAATTAAAGTGTAAAATGACCACTTCTCTTTAGGTGAAACAGTAGCCATTATCTAAAGAAATACTTAGGACTTTAAAAGAGTAAGTCAAAAAACAAATGGCTGAGAGGAATCTAAAGCCACGTACTTCTGCATGGAATTCCCATCTTTGTCTTGTCTTAAAACTATAAATGTTTACATTCAACCTAGGGAAAGTTTACAGCCTGATCTTCCTAATCCTGCCCTTATCCCACAAAGTTAAAAATTAATGGTCATAAATCTCAAAAATTGTTTTTTCTCTATTCCATTACAACCTCAAAATTGTAAAAAGTTGCCTTTATTATTCCTAAATATAATAATGGACAACCCATTCAAAAATATCAGTAGAAGCTTCTTCCCCAGGGTATACTTAATAGCCCTACTATATGTCAAAAATTCATACATAGGACTTTAAATCCTGTAAAAAATCAGTTTCCAACTGTGTTAATTTATCATTGTATGGATCTTCTCTGTCCCTGTTTTTAATAATTCTCAGCCACTTTCTCGATATCAATGGAAAGTTTTACCTCAAGGTATGTTAAACAGCCCTACCTTGTGTCAAGAATTTGTCCTTTTGCATCATTACAAACTCAGCTTTCTTTCTACTCACTTCATATTGCCCCAGAAAAAATTCAACTGGATTTTCCTATTCAATATTTAGGTTATACCTTAGGAGCACAAAATATTTGACCCCCAAAAAACTCAAATTCGACGTGATCATTTCAAAACATTAAATGACTTTCAAAAGGTGCGTTCTGTTTTAGGAATATAACATCTTTTTTCTATTCTAGAAGGAGACAGTCACTTGGACAACTCACGCCATTTAACTCCTTTGGCTTTACAGGAACTCCAGCTTGTAGAAGAGCAACTTCAAAAGGCCCATTTACATTATCTCCTTCCCGATGTTCCCCTTTCCCTTTGTTTATTCATACTTTACATTCTCCTACAGGAATGATTCATCAGACCAATCGGCCACTAGAATGGATCTTTTTGTCCAATAAAACATCTAAACGCTTAACTATTTATATCGACCGTTTAGCTGAACTGATCATCAAAGGACGACATCGTTGTTGACAACTTTGGGGAGGAGATCCTTCCTTAATTATTTCTCAGTTCACTCATAGTCAGATCATTTATCTTCTTGCAACTTCTGATTCTTGGCAAGTTGCTTGCGCTTCCTTTGTTGGACAATTTTCTACCCAATATCCTAAGTTTCCAATCTTTTCATTTTTTAGGCAACTTCCTGTGTTGCCTTTCTCACCAATTTCTGTATTTCCTGTTCAAGGTCCTACCTTTTTTACCGATGCTAGTAGCAATGGTAAGGCTGGATATTGGAGTGTTCATCAATCTCGAGTTACAGTTTATCCTTATCCCTCGGTGCAACAGGGAGAACTGTTTGCTATTCTCATGGTCTTACTTGATTTCCCTACTACTGGTCTGTCTCTTATACACATCTAGATGTGTATAAGAGACAGCTCAGTAACTCTATCACTCAACATTAGAGTTACTTGAGACTGATTCAGAGTGTGGTAATGTAGCCACAGGAGGAAAGGTATCTGAGGATTTGGAAAAAAATAAATCTGATATGGAGCCCATTTGTGCCAGGGTAACAGAGGATGGGGGTGTAGCAAAATGGGGAGAAGAGAAAAAGCCAGCTCTTCCTTCTTCTAAGGGAAATTCTGACGTGCAGTGTATTATGGAAATGCTTCAGCAAATATTACAGATACATTCTTCTAATTCACCTTTGCGAGCTTTCCCTGTTTCTTTTCCTTCTGCCCTGTTAAAAGAGGATTTTCCAGTGCCTCCAACCCCCCGGCTTCCTTACCTTTATCTTTGTCTGGCAAAGTTTTCTTAGTGCCTTGCCCGCCACTGGGGGAGGGAGAAAAGGAAAAGATAAAAAAAAAAAAAAATTTAAGGAGCTGGATCTGTTTCCAATTATTTGTGCTTCTTTTGCTCCTAAGGCTTAGTTTTCAAATGGTGGCAATAATGTCCAATTTAATGCCTTACAAATTAAATGTTTAAAAGAAATGAAAGCTGCCATTTCTAACTATGGACCTCAATCTCCTTTTATCCTTGGTCTTCTTGATATTCTTTCATCAGAAAATTTGATGATTCCTATAGACTGTAAGACTTTGGGGAAGGCTTTTCTTGATCGTTCTCAGTGGTTACAATTGCACAGCTGGTAAATGAACAAGGCGCATGTACAGACT
>NW_012101891.1:61718-63462 GCF_000951045.1 Mandrillus leucophaeus | reverse complement strand
TGGTATCCTAATGAAGAAGGTAAGTATGTTCAAGGGCAAGTTCTAAAACAGGGACGGGGCTATGCTCTTGTCCTTACAGGGAGCGGACCTGAGTGGTTTCCTACAAGACGATTGAAACCCTGTTGAAAAGAAAATTGGATTCAGCATGCATTTCTTCCTTTGTTGGATGTGCCTCGGTGGGGGACTTATTTCTCTTAGTGAGGCTTTGTATGAATATTGGACTTATATTCCCTTTCCACCCTTGTATCAGGGAGTCGCCTGGGAAGAGGGGGAAATTAAGGTTTTCACCAATGACACTACTTGGATGCCGTCCCCTTATATAGACAAGGACAATATAGAATGGGAAACGGGAATTATAAACAATGCATACCAATTTGGAGTGGAAGGACTTCTAATACATACGGGAAATAGTCCTCATTGTCTCTGAAAATCGCATGAAGCTTGGGCTGTTCGCTATAATCATAGTCATGTGGCTGTTAATACTGTTATTATTGTAACTAGAAGCTTTTAATATAATCATACTGTATATAGTAATGAAACTATTCCTAGTTCTTTACCTTTTTGTCCTATTCCAGAGGTTTCTCGTAATATTGAGATGCTGGAGTGGCAATAATGTCGGGGAACTAAACCCCGGATTTTATTAGAATACAATGGGATGCAAATAACTGATTGGAGTGTGCACTGTGATTTTCAAATAAAATTTAGTCACATACCTTTGAAATGGCACCGGGTAAATAAAAGTATTGCCGCTAACAGTAATGAAACCTTGGTATGGCGTGAAGGAGGCCTGAAGTACAGAGTCATCTTTGGAAGTTGTTAGCTGCAGGCGATGCCTTTAGCAATTTTGTGGGGAATATGTCCCTTAATCTTTCTAACCCGAATAACCCCTTTCATATTCAGTTATATCGGAATACCTCCCGATATATTATTGCTTGTGTCCATAAGCCCTACCTATTATTAGCGGGGAATTTGACATGGGATAATGATACGGGGATTGTTAATTGTACAGATACATGTACATTTTTGTCTTGCTTCAATCATTCCTGGTGGCACAACTTTGCTGGTGATATTTATATCCTCAGGGCTCATAAGGAAATTTGGCTACCTGTTAACCTTACGTGACCGTGGGGGGCATCACCTCTTGAGACTTATATTTGGACTTCTCTCCAGTGAACCCGCCATGCCCTTGGACTTATAATTGCCTCGGTGATGAGCCTTGTTGCCATCGTCTCCACTGCGGCCGTAGCAGGGCTCGCTCTTCATCAAAGCATACAAAATGCTGAATTTGTGCAGCAATGGCATGAACAATGTCACCAGTTAGGCTTCAACAATGAAACATGGAGCAAGCATTGACATGGCTTGGAGATCAGCTCACTGTACTCAGTACTCGAATAACATTACAATGTGATTGGAACTCCACTCAATTTTGTGTAATGCCTGTGCCTTTTAACATCTCTCAAAATTGGACTGTAATCCGAAAATTATTAGTAGGCCATAAAAATATTAGTTTGGACATCCAAGAGCTCACTCAGAACATTTCTGAAGCATTTCGACAACAATTACATGTGTTGTCCGGAACTGTAACCCTTCAGGAGCTGGGTCAACGCCTTGCTGCCTTTAACCCATGGACCCAGATGAAAACATTGATTTCTACAATCTCTGGAAGTATATTGCTTTGGGCACTTGGATTAGGTCTACTTCTTTTGGTGATTTGATGCTCCCTCCGTCGCCTCCAAAAACAAAA
>NW_012101891.1:61063-61668 GCF_000951045.1 Mandrillus leucophaeus | reverse complement strand
TCTCGAGTTACAGTTTATCCTTATCCCTCGGTGCAACAGGGAGAACTGTTTGCTATTCTCATGGTCTTACTTGATTTCCCTACTACTGGTTGTAATATTGTTAGTGATTCTCAATATGCCATTTATGTTACTTCTTAAATTTCTCAGGCCACTTTACCTCTTTGTGCTACTTCTTGTCTTCAAAAACTCTTTTCCTTGTTATTCTCTACTTTGAGCCAACGTCGAGCTCCTTTATTCATCATTCATCTTCGTTCTCATTCTCAACTTCCTGGACCATTAGTTCATGGTAATACTCAGATTGATTCGCTTTTAATCAGCCACCTACATGCTGCAGAACAAAAATATACTCTACATCACACTAATAGTTCTGGCCTTCAATGATGGTTTCATTTAACTCGTAAACAAGCTCGTTCTCTTATTCGAACTTGTCCTTCCTGTGCTCCTTTAAGCATTCCACCCTTCCATCCTGAGGTTAATCAATGAAATATCCCTTCTTTTGGACGATTAAAATATGTTCATCATACCATTGATACCTTTTCTCATTTTCAATGGGCCACTCCGTTGCCATCTGAGAAAGCTGATTCTGTTATTACACATCTCTTAGC
>NW_012101891.1:19741-56653 GCF_000951045.1 Mandrillus leucophaeus | reverse complement strand
TTTGTTTTCCATTGCATTATTTCTGCTGACGTGGGGTTTATGGAGTATAAATAAAGTGAGGCGGAGGCTCTGAGTGCGGCCACCATGTTCTCTGTTTGTCTTTGTCTTTTGTGTGTTCTTTCATTCTCCACCACCCCCGGCACGGACCCCAACATGACACCACTTCTTGAAACAATTGATTAGCCTTACTAAACCTGTTGAACTCTGCAGGGTGAACCAAAGCAAGGATTATATGATGAAGAAGGAAACTCCTTCTCTGAAGCTCTGGATTCACTTCATTAGTGGATCCAAAATGAATACAGAAACTTACAGGAGTTTAGGGAGTGACGTGTTTCTTCAATGGGCTCCTGCAGTTGAATGTTGCACCTGAGAATACCAGCAGGTCCAGATACATTCAGATGACACCCCACTCCATATCCACTATTCCAATAACACATATTTTACCTTCTTCCTATGTTGTAGCTTATAGGAACTGCCACCTACACTGACACTAGGCCCATCTATCTGACTTTTTCCCCTAGAGATCTAAAGCAAACAGGATACAAGGGGAGATTTGGGAAGTGCATACAGGTTGTTCTTTTCATTTTCTCAGCTAGGAATCCAGTAAAGGCTTCATGATAACAGAAGCTGAGGTCAGTCAGGGAGTTTTCAAGACCTTGGTCTTAAAAATGGTGATATCAGAGGCTTCGGATTCCTCTATTGTCTTGTCTCAGTCTCTGCCATTTTCCATTAGTTTCCCTACGTTCTCCTCAGATAGAGTCTGTGCATTGCCACACTTGCATCTTTAATCCAGAGCCATCATCCTGGTTAGAATAGATTGTGCAGTGCGGGGAAGCACTGCCTGTTCTGACCATGGAAACCTAGAGATGCGATCGGCATCCTCTTCTGGGCTGTGACCTTGACCAGGCGTCACCAGGGGGAAAAGCTCATTTTTGGCAGTTAATCCCTTTTGTGGTTTCAGCGTCCCTGGACTATTTACTTACTTCTTACCCCTACTGGCTAACTTTGCTCATTTGTATAATAATGGAAAAATGGAAGAAAAATCTGGAAGGGAAGATTTGTCTTCGTTCACATAAGATAAGGTTGTGGAAAAGTCCTTCCCTGTAGATGCTCCTGAAGCAGGCTCCTGGTATGTTTCTCAGTAATTAATCATCTGCAATTCTGATCCACAGGAAATGCATGTGGATTTTACTTTTTAGAATCCTGAGGTTTCTGGAGAGAAAGTAGAGAAACTTTAGAAGTGAAAGACCCTCTGGAACTGTTGCATTTACCACGTTCATATCTGGCTTTCAGATGTCTATAGTGCTTGTCATGTAGTGCCCTCTTATCTTGCGGCTTCTGCAACCTCTGCTCCAGTTAAGCAAGTGTCAACTGCCATTTTAGGCATGTCCGTCTATCCAGTTTTTGGAGTGGGTAAGATTTCTTGCTACTTCAGTTATTTAATAGATTCCAAAAAGTGTTGATATTCAGATTATGCAGATTTCTTTTGACATAAAAGTGAGGTTGATGAATTTTATAATCTACATTATGGAGCCTAAACCAAAAGTACAATCAAGCATCACCTCAGATGTGTTACTGGAGGCAGAATTCCGATCTCATTACATACAAGTGGTACCTGGTCTGACGTACATGAACAGGCAAGGAAACAGAAAAAGGACATGGCACAACGTTTATGAAAAAGTCTCAGCAATTTTAATTATCTTCTAAGGAAGCTGAAATTGTGCAAGTAAAACAGTGTGACTGGACATGTCTCAGGTGAAGTTGTGTTCTGGAAAGTATCTCCAGTCCTGGGCTGGATCCAGTAGTTGCACTCAGGCCCCAAATCCTAAAGCAGCAACTGGTATTCCTTAAACAGATGATATTCCAATGAGAAAGCTGTTCTCAGGTGAGCTACAGAGCAGTGAGGAGGAGACGGAGGTGTCCTTGACTTCCCAGCATTGCTGAAACTTGAAGACCAAGGCCACCTCCTCATAGGTGGAGGAGAAATCCACCTATGAGTACATCACATCGGCTCTGTCTTCAGGAATCTTGGGCTGTGGGGAAGGTGAAGGAATGTGATTTATTCCTTTCTGCTAAAGCAGTGTGCCTCAGAGAGAATGAATTGAAAATTTAATAAATACACTTTTTGCCATAGTAAGGGAGAGAATATGAATAATTCATGGCAATGCAACTGGTCACTTCAGAGCTGGCAGAAGGAGCAAGTGCACAACTGAGAGAAGGAAGCACCCTGCCCCAGGAAGCAGGTGTGCTAAGACCATCCCCTGAGAACTGCCCTCCAGATGTCACGTGTCAGTGGAACCTGGGCTCGTGCCTGGGATCTTGTGCGTAGTGTGGAGAGCAGAGCACAGCTCCATTCCTCCTCACTGTGTGACCTAGGATGTGACCTCTTCCTCTGAGTTTCATTCTAAATAGGTGTTAAAATCAAATAACAGCAGTAACTTTACCTGTAAACTTTCTGGTAAGAGCCAGTGATGAGCAGAATTCTTATCACTGTTGTTGCCCGATCCCTTAAATATCATAAAAACACCTGTGTGACCCCTCGTCTCAGACCTCAGATGACCACCTCGCAGAGAGCACACCTGCTTTGTTTCTGTCACAAACGTGGTATTAGAACTGGAAACTCTGTGTACCTTGTTATAGAATTTATATCTTAGTTATGTTACATTGGATGAAGTTAGAATTAGTAAGCGACAGTTAGAATTTTAGGTGGTGGGATGTCTAAGCAAACTGTCGATGGTGTGTCTTCATTTCTCCCGGCTTATTATAGATAATGTGAGAGGAGAGAGAAAAATTAAAGAGAAAACTATTGACCGATAGTCAAGTGTTTGATACACAAAGGAAATTTTCACATCTTCTGGAAACCCCATTAAATTAAATAAATTAAAGAACTTTAAGACACTTTTCCACATTCTGGATGCATGTCTAATACAGATTTAGATTTAAATGCACAGAGGAAAAACAGAAAATAGAAATTCAGCAATAGATCAGTTTGCCAAATAGGAAGATTTAAATTAGTTTGTAATTTTACCTAAATACTCAAAGAACAAATCCCAGATTCAAGTAAGAAATGATAAAATTTCAATGTTTAGTGACTGGTTGACAGAAGCTTGAACTAACATTATTTTGATGAATCATACAATAATAATGAAACTTTGTCCAGTGGTTCAAATTTTCAAGGGGCTGCTTGAGTAAATAGTTTCTACCTCCCCTACCTGTGATTTCTGGCAGAATCTATCATCCTCTAAAACCCAGGGACCATTAAGAACAGAGACAGAAGTTTGAATACTACGAAGTTTTGAGAGACCCAAATTACTGCCTGGACTGATTTGTGAGGATGATCTCTATAAGCCTCGTCTTTGAAGAGTGTATGGTGGCTTTTGTTATAATGAACAGGTAGCAGCAAAGACAGTCAAGGAAAATGAAGGAGGAGGGGAACATGGTCCAAATAGAAGAACAACATAAAGATCTAGAAACTGATATCAATAAAAAGGAAGCATATGGATTACCTGGAAGAAAATTTAAAGTAAATGTTAGAAATATGTTCAATGAGCTAGTGGCATCACGCAAGAACAATATGAGAATTTTAATAGAGATAAAACATTTAAAAGATGACTAAACAAAACTATTGATGCTGAAGAATACAATAAGTCAGACAAAATTTTTATGAGGATTTTGGACCTGACTAGATCAAGTAATAGAAGAAACAGTAAACTCAAAGAAAGATCATTTGAAATAGTAGAGACAGAGAAGAAAAACTTAAATGAAAGAAATAAAAAAGAGTTAAAGACTTATGAGTCAGGAAGCACAGTGAAAATGAAATTATGCGTTGAGGAGTTATGCAAAGATAAGACAAAAGGGGTAGTGAAGGAAGCAGGTGAGAGAGAGACAGAGAGAGACAGAGAGACAGAGAAAGAGAGACAGAGCAAGAGAGGCAGAATGGTTTTTAAAGAAGTAATAGCATAGCAACTTTCTAAATCTGGAGAAGCAAATATTCGTCCACATCCATGAAGCTCTATACATTTTAAATAAGGTAAATCAAATGGGAAAAATCAGAGATAGCTTGAAACCACATTGCTAAAGGAAAGGTTTTCGAAAACAGAAAGTAAAAGAACAGATTTAGCAGATTTCTCAGCAGAAGATTTTCAGTTCGGAATGGAGAGGAATTATATTTGATAATGTTTGGTTTATTGATAGAGATTATTTCTGAGAAATGTATTTCTAGTCAATGTCATCATTGTGCAAGCATCATAGGGAGAACTTACACAAACCTACAAGGAATATCCTACTACACAAAAACTATGTGGAATAGCACAATGTTTCCAGACAAGTAACCTGTACAGCATGTTACTGCACCAAACACTGCAGGGAACTGAAACCCCGTGGTAAGTATCTCTCTATCTAAACACATCTAAATATGGAACATCCTTAATGAAAATATGGTATTACAATGTTATGTGGCCACAAACATATATGTGGTCTATTGTTGACTGAAACGTTTTTAGGTGGCCCATGACTGTATTCAAATTGCTCGGGGAAAAAAACTGAAAAACAAACACAACTCTGTCAACCAAGAAACATTACCATGTAAATCTTTTTGTAAAATAAAGGATAGGTAAGACCTTTCTCAGAGAAGCAAAAACTACAGGAATTCTTCAACACTGGGCCTGCCTTAAACACCACAGGGTCTCAATAGGTCTGCAGAATAATGACATAGCTGCATCAGCTCCATTCTGGCCTCTGCCATGTGACAGTTTTGTGTGAATTTTCTTTCTGCTCTCTCAGGACTTTTTTTCTCTCTCATCTTCTAACTCCATTCTCCTTCTAATTCTCAGTTTGTTGAAAAGATTCATATTTAGCGAAGAACATTAAAAACTTCGGAAAAAAATTTCATCTTAAACTCAACAAATTTAATTACCTGTCTTCACGGATGCCCATCTGTTCTGTTCTTGTTTTCCTAATGGATGTGGCCCTTGTTTCTACTTCAGTCGGTCCTTACTTCCATATGCATGATGCATCCAAACATCACTTACCCAGGGCCATCTTGGAGGAAGGTACCCTACCATCTGCCTCGTCCGCCTTAAGGTGCACAGTGGCCATTCCTTCAGCTGTTGTATGTGCTTTAGGGCTTTCCATTTAAAAGTGTATTTCACTATCCCCCAAATAAAGTTCCTGGACCTTAAAAAGTGATGTGCATTGGGGGCATTGACAGCCAAATTTCATTGAAAGTCTCTTCTTCCCTTGGTAATTGAGGAAGACTGGGAAGAAGGGAACAAAACTCAGACCTCATGTAGCTCCTCATTTAGCAATAGATTCAGTGCAAATTTAGAAAGTTGAAGACATTGAGTAATGTTGGTGTGGTTTTCTGTGGCATACTAAGGAGACAACAGAAGATGGTCAGTGGTCCGTCTCCATCCGGCTGGTACCCATTGTCCATTAGTTAGGTCATAAGAAAAGATAAAAGACAACTTTTGTGACAAAGCCCCAAGGGCTTCATTAAAACACTTTGCCCAGAAATTGGTCAACAGGGACATGACAAGTGTTTATATCACAGCTACTATTTTTTGCCTACTTTATGTAGAAATCTGAGAGATGTGCCCAGCTTCAGGGGGCTGATTCTCCATCCAGGGGACAGCGCTAACAGAGTTATGAGTTATGTGGTATTAGTCTGTCTGGGTCTTCCTAAGAAGACAACACGGAGTGGGTGGCTTAAACAACAAATATTGATTTTCTTACAATTCTGAAGTATGAATGTTGAAGATCAAGGTGCTGGCAGGGTTGGTTCTTTTGTGGCTTCTTCCTGGCTTACACTGGGGCACCATCTAATACACTGCGTCTCCACATGGCCTCTTCTTTGCGTGCACGTGAAAAGTGAGAGGTCTCTGGTGTCTCTTCCTCTTCTTATAAAGACAGCACGTCTATTGCATTAGGTTCTCACACTTCTGACCACATTCAACCTTAATTGTATCATTAAAATTCCGATATAGATTCATTGAATTTAAGGTTTCAGCATATGAATTTCAAAGAGGGCACAATTCAATTGATGACACAAACCAAGAGATGGTGAGAAGCATTAGAATATATATATTTTTAATCACTAAGGAATAATGGGCCATGCAGGAACTTGTAGGAAAGTTCCTAGTAATCGGTGAAACCTCAATTGTAAGAGGAAAATGTGCCTTCCTCCTTTCTTTTCTGGCAGAAGAATGTGAGGAAGCAGAACCACAGATATCAAAGAAAGAGGAGCCCTGGGGACAGCTGAGGTGCTGGTGAGGAGGGAGAGCACTGAGCAGATGAGCAAGCCCCGCCCTCCCTGCACCTGCTCCTGACCCGGCCTCCTGCTCTGTGGGCCCCGCGCGCCCCCTGCTGGTCCTGAGCGGCACCTGCGCCCGCCGCCTCCGCCTCCCTGCAGGGAGGTTTGTGTCTGGGCTCACACTCACCTCCCCTCACTGTGTCTCTCGCACAGTAATACACGGCCGTGTCCGCGGCGGTCACAGAGCTCAGCTTCAGGGAGAACTGGTTCTTGGACGTGTCTTTTGAAATGGTGACTCGACTCTTGAGGGAGGGGTTGTAGTTGGTGCTCCCACTATTACTATAGATACCCCCAATCCACTCCAGCCCCTTCCCTGGGGGCTGACGGATCCAGCTCCAGTAGTAGTAACCACTGCTGATGGAGGCACCAGAGACAGCGCACGTGAGGGATAGGGTCTCCGAAGGCTTCACCACTCCTGGGCCCGACTCCTGCAGCTGTACCTGGGACAGGACCCCTGTGAACAGAGAGACCCACAGTGAGCCCTGGAAATAGAGACAGCCTCCCATGTCGTCATATCTGCATCCCCGAGACACTCACATCTGGGAGCTGCCACCAGGAGGAGGAAGAACCACAGGTGCTTCATGTTCTTGCACAGGATGTCCGTGACTCTCAGAGAGCATTTCCCATGTGAGCTGGACGCTGAATTTAAGGAGCTGTGTGGTGGTTTCCTGTGGGTGCCTAAGTGAAGATTTGCATGTGGGTGGTGCCTTTGTATGGAGAGGTGAAAAGGGATGAGGGAGGTCCCAGTCTTTGGGGCTCACCCTGAGAGGAGGATGCTGGCTGTTCCCTCTGAGAACTCAGTTCTCTTCCTGGGGCCTCCCCTCACCAAGCCCAGAGTCCTCTTCTTCCAGGTAGGGAGATGTGCTGAAGGAGCTGATCTGGGAGATGAGTGTGACCATGGATCAAGGACAGATTTTTGGAACAGGTTCAATGCTGTTCTACCCGTGAAGATTTATATGAAACCAACCAAACATCCAGGTTATCTAAATTGGCAAATCTCCATTCAAAACATTAGGGCAGCAGCTAAATATATTAGTCACAGTGAATTTATACAAACCTACATCCATGCAATGTTTATTGTAATTCAGAATATCCATCATGGTTAGAAGGAATATATCTGTCCCATAGAGTGCGTCATAAAAAAAAAAAGAAAATCTGAGGCCTTTCATTTTGTGACCATTTGAAGTTTAGGATTCTGTCTGCAATCATAGGAGAAGGTAGTGGGACGTATCTCCAACCATCTCAATGTGAGATGCCGAGAATGTGGCCTGACCTTTATACACTTCTGTGTGAATAGATGTAGATTGGGGATCACAGTGATAATTTCAGTCAAAAACGATAATAGGTCAGCACAGGAGCATAATCTCATCATCAAGATTAAGGCAATTGTCTTTCCTGGGAACAAGAGAGGACATGTGTGAGCCCTCCCCTCTGACAGCACAAGGAACTCTGGTTCTTTCCTGACAGGTCACACTTCTGAAACATCGCTGGACAATGACACTCAAGCCCAGAGTCCTCACCCACATATTTATAGTGTCATGTGCACCTGTGTCTGAAAGACTTTCTCCTTCATTGAATTGCATGAACATACTTTAGAGTCTGCGGTATTGCAACTTGGGCATTTGACATTAGTTTGGTGAATTATATAATAAATAATCTATCTCCATGGATGTGGGTAACAGGAGAGTCATCAGAAGTTGGGTGTGTTTCAACATCAGGACAAACCTGGGCTCTCTTGTTAGGACTGAACAAGTGAGCTGACCTGTGGAACAACAGAGGGAAAGAGACAGACCCAACATTTAGAGCCAGGTGAGCTCCTGACCTACCAGGTGGTCTCTGGACATTTTGTTTAAACAGATCCAGAAAGACATTCCTCACCATCATGAGAATTATGAACATTGAGGGAAATTGAGATAAATTTTTATTTACAGAGAATAATTCATAGGCTTATAGACATCTATGTGGGTGTGTACAGGATTGCTAGAATACGCTCATACACAGAACAGAAGAAATAATTCTATTTCATGGAAAGAAAACCAAAGAACTTCTGAATTGGTAGGTATTCTTTGCCACAAATGTGTCAGGTCACTAGATCATGTTGTGATGCTGGAGGTAACACTTCCCAACCTTGTTCTGGAGACAAAATGCAAAAGAGTAAAGATTCAAGTGAGATTCCTTTGAAAAATATCAGTAATGAACAGACCAAAAAACATGAACCTTTATGTAAAGAGTGCTAATGAAATGAAACAATAAATTCCATGTTGAGGTGACAGGGAAGTTCCATCTGACAGCTCATTTTCACCTTTATGGGTACAGAGTGCCCTCTGCAGCCCAGCTCCCACCCTGAAGGGAGGTTTCTGTCTGAGCTCTGTGAGTGAGCTGGAGTCATTGTGAGCCACTCAGAAAAGTAGTTGATTCTACTTCTTCAAATGGGAATTTAAACAATCAACTCCTCACCTTACCCAGTCTATTTTTGTAACTGTGAATGACCCTTAAAAATGCCCTCACCATTTCTTTCATAATGGGAGTTGACTGTGTTATGAAGGTAACAGGAAGATGGGTAAGTTTAAAGTCTGGATACATAAACTGCTGTATTATCAAAGCCTGGAGCCAATCACCTTCTGTCATCTTGCTTAATTAGTTGTGAATTTGTTATCAGTTGTTTAGTTCAAGTTCCCATAACCCACTTTCTGATAAAATAGTCACATACGATAATCTTGAGATATTAAAATGAAAAACAATCACTAATTTCAAAATGAACCCAACTTCCAGAAGAGATGAAAATTTCTTTGTGGTGAAGGGTGTGAAGGGTGGAGACATGGTTGAATACTGAGGTTGTGTTCACAATTGTATTATTTTAATTAGGGAACTTCCGTACATCCCTTATACTTCTTAGAAACTCCCATTGAGAGCTTTGATCTAACGCAATTAGTTGATGGGTCACACACACACACAAAAAAGAACCTGAAGGTTATTGAGCAGGAATTGCTATTACAACTTTAGCTTTCCTTTAGAACACATTCCTCTACCTGATGTGAAATTAGCCCAGGTGCACTGATGAGCATTTTACAGTTAACCAAAGACGAAATGGGCACTCGTGTATGGAGCAGGGCATGGCCTGGGATGCTTTGCAAACAAAGTGGCTTCTCACGTCTTCTGGAAAACCCATCAAAATGGGCAAGGTAGGGATCTCTTAGGCACACCCGTCTATCCCACATTCATGGCTAATATAACAGTGGAAGTTGATGCAAAATGAGATCATATGGAAGATGAAGAAACTGCTGCACCACTGCCTCAGCTCAGCACAGCTACCTCTTCCCTCAGGGCTTCTGACTCTCTCAGGATATGGGTTTCCACACTATGTCTCTCGTACAGTAATGCACGGCCGTGTCCTCAGCCTTCAGGCTGCTGATCTGCAGATGCACTGTGCTGACAGAGGTGTCCATGGAGAAGAGAAACCATTCTGTTTAGCCCTGGGCACACATTGGGTTCCCAGTGTTGGTGTTCATCCATCCCATCCACTCAAGCCCTTCTCCAGGGACCGGTCTCACCCAATTCATACCATAGGTGGTAAAGCCGTAGCCAGAAGCCTTGCAGAAGACCTTCACTGAGGCCACAGGCTGCTTCGCCTCAGGCCCAAACTGCACCAGCTGCACCTGGGAGTGGGCATCTGTGGAGAGAGAGGATTGTGTGAAGTCTCACTTGACTGGCCTGATATCTCTCTCAGTCCTCGGACTGGGGAGTCCCTTAACTTTTGCTGCTGCCACCAAGAAGAGGATCCTGTGGGTCCTGTCCATGGTGAGGAACTGTGCTGTTGGTGGGGTGTGGTCACGAGGAGGGGTGTGGTTGTGGGGTGATGCTCTCAGGGCACAGAATTGTCTGTATTAACCTCAGTGATTTGCATATTCATGAAGGATGCTATTTAATAGCCCAATTTCTGAGCCAGTATGAGAAAGAGCAAATACATGACACATGGACGGCACAATTGTAGAAGCTGACAGTTCAAGCCGTAATCCTGTTAGAGGCCATGCGTCCCCTACACATCCCTGAACTCTGTGTTGACAGAGGTTCCCCCACTGGAGAACAAGCTCCCCCAGGACATGCACCTCACTTTCAACCCACATTTGAATGAATCAGGGGAAACTTGAACCAGTTCTAGACCTTAATATGCGAATGCGTTATTTTGGGAATGAGTGTGTCTGTTCAAAAATTGCACTGATTTAAAAGAAAGGATCTCTTCCTGACCTCCAGCTGCTTACTATTAAGATAACTAGCAGAGTTTGAAATCCCATTTTGAAAGTGGTTCTCATTACGACACCCAGTTTGATAAATGCTCACAATTGAATGGAATATTTATACAAACATCAGAAGTCCTTGTGAATACTTGTATTAGATATTTTTAAATGAAGTCCAGGGCCCTGAGAGGAACCCCTCCCCAGCATCCTGTGAACCTGCTCTGGGGCAGGAGCCTGTGCTGGGTTTATCCTGAGCGCCCCCTGCAGCCCAGCCCCTACCCAGGAGGAGGGTTTCTGTCTGAGCTTACAGAGTATATTCCTACCAGTGTCTCGAGTAGAATATAAAGTGGCTGTGCCCTGGCTCAGAATTGTCCTTTAGTGACACAATACGTTTCTCACACCATCTTTTGAAATACTGAATTGGCCTTCAGAAACCCAGAGAACTGTACAGGGAAAACCGAAGAAAAGATCTCATGCATCACTGGGGAGCCCTTTCCTGGAACTCCAGAGGCACTGAATCGTTTGACATACGGTGAACCCAAAAACTCTTCAGGGATTTGGGGGAGACTCATTTCTTTTAGGGTCCTGCAGTTGATTATTGCACCTGAGAATACCTGCAGGTGCATGTGCACGTGGATAGAAGGCCACTTCAACTCTAGTATTCAAATAACACATACACACACACACACACACACACATATACAAACACACACACATTGTGGCTAATTTTTACATTAATCGGCCCCATGCTTTTCCTTTTTTTTCTGGTATCCATGTCAAGGAAAGCACTCCCTACACTGGCACTAAGGCTGAGTATGCGTCTACTTTCTGCAAACAGAAGTAAAGAAAACAGAATACAAGTGGACACCTGGGAAGTGCATGCACACTGCACTCACCTGGTCTCACTTTCGAACCCTGCAGATGCCACATGAAAAGTAAATTTGAGGCCAATGAGAGTGAAATCATTTCCTTGGTGCTGAAGTTGCTGTTGTCAGAGGCTTCAAATTGCTCTATTTTCACGAACATTTTTTATCCTATTTTCCTCCTCAGATAGAGTTTGTGCATTGCTACACTCTCATATTTAATCCATATTGACTAAACTGGTGAGACGTAATGTGTGGAATGCGGAAGCATTACATGTTTTTACAGATGAATCTTAATGCTGTAGCGGTCTTCTTTCTCTGGACTGTGCCCGATACAGGAAGTCTCCAGGTGTGAAGCTGATTTTTGCTCTTTTCTCGATGGAACATCACAGGACAATCTTCGTAAATGTGCCCCTTTTGGCTAATTGTAGCCATTTTCATGATAAAGGAAGGCTGCTGGTATGGGATTGTAATGGGGATGGATTACCTTTCCCCACATACATAAGAATGTAAAAATGGGTTGTCTGCCTGAAGAAGGTCTCAGTGTTTTTATCAGAGATTCGGTCTCCTGGTAATACAGCCATGCAGGGATCTAAGTGGATTCTCACCCTGAGAACCTGGAGGTTCCTGGAGGAAAGGGCGATAAGAGTATGGGGGGGGGGTGGGGTTCCCAAGATCTCTCACCCTCATGCTAGTCCACACATGATCTTTATGTTTATTTAGTTCAGATTTTCATATAAAAAATCACACAGCCAGGCTCATTTAAGTTATCCATACTCAGTCCATATAGGACCAGCAGCTGAGTATAATAATCACATTAAACTCAGACAAATCTGGGCCCAATCCAATGTTTACCATAGCTCAGAACACCTACAATGACTCACTTACCTTGGGGATTATTTTTTCCTTGAAAGAACTGTAAGGGTTGCTGTGGATCCTCTGTGGGGTGGGGTTGGATTTTTTTGAACCAGCCTGTCATGCAGGGTATTCTGAGTGATGTAGACCTTTACACTTACATGGTAGTCATTCCTAGTGACATGGAAATGGCTGGCAGCCCTCAATTCTGGTAATTCCTTTGGTTCACCTGAGTGTCTACAAGAATCCAATGAACCTCAGGACTCTTCTTCATGGATGACTCTGAAGATTGTCAATCAACTCAGTGCTACAGACCGGGAGCTAATGGAGGATTCTCAGTCCACTGATACACTGGGCCAGCAACTTAGAAAACATCCAAGAATGAAACATTTTTGTCAATGCCAATCAATATTAAATTCAAGAGTCAGGATTTTCAGTAAACTGTAGTGTAAAATTTTCATGATTCTTGACAAAGGGATCTCAAACTTCATGGTGTGCAGAAGAAATGAGCTCATCATGGTTAGACAGAAGCTTCTTTTCCTAGGAAGTTAGTCTTTCAAACTAAAGCAACAGAGAAGTGGTTTCCTGAGATCTTGTGAACTCCAGCCATGAAACTCCAAAAAATCTCCAGTCAATTTTTTGGTTCATGTCTTACAACTCAAGAAGCAATGAAAAAATCTACAAAATTGGAAGCCTACTCCAACAGAGATAACTTTCCCTAATTGAAAAATAGACCAATATTCATAAAGAGACACTTTTTCGTGGGACCCACAATGTACACAGATTTCTGTGACCTGAAGAAGTTTCCCTAAGAGAATCATCCTCTAGACATCTAGGTATGCAAAACACACTGTGTATATTTGTGTATGATTAATCTGTACAAGTCTTTGGCATATTAAACAAACCTCGTGTTAAACGTGATAACTTTATCCCTTTCTGTGAACTCACATTTTACTGGTTTCAAAAGTTCATTGCCCTTGTGATGCAGCAGTAGGTGCCTTTGAGAACGTGCTGATGCTTCAAGTGAACACGTTCTAGATCCTCACTTGACTTCATGGTTTCATATTTAGAACTGGCATGTCTGTGAATGAAAACCCACCATTTTTATCCAACTGAGTTTCATCTTATGATATCATTCTGAACCTTCCCAACAGCCTCCATCATGCATGCTCCAAATCTTTTGCTTTTAAGGGAATAAGGGAGCAAATTCATCCTGCTTTCAGGTGAGAAGCTTTATTGACTTCTGCCGTATTTATTAGAAACTCTCATTGAGAGCCATAATCAAACCTTTTTTGTTTATGGATCATACCTCAAAACTGAAACTGTTTTTTATAGTGGTTATATCATTCTGTATTTTCACAATTATGGAAAGCATTATAAAGGGTCCTAATGAATTAAAACTGGAAATATTATATGACCAGAAATTCTGCTTCTAGAAATAAACCCAAAGCAGATGCAATTACCACCTTGTTAAGATATCTGAATCCTATGTTTATTGAAACACTATTAATAACAACCAAGATATGGAAACAATCTGAGTGTCAGTAGATAGACAAATGGATAAAGACAATGCTGTATGTATACACAGTAGAATACTATTTAATCTTATGAAAGAAGAAGATGCTGCCATTTTCCACAAGATGGATTGAATCCCATAACTACTAACAGGGCACGCCGTCCATTCTAGCTCCTTCCTAGGGGATGGCAGATCCTTATTCAGCAGTAAACCCTGGCTGTGTTGAGAAGGAGACTTTTAAGAACTCTTGAATTTTTCAGCATTAGGCATCAGTGTCTTAAAATATTCTGCTGTGTCTGCATGTGATAAAGTGGAGTCTAATATTAGAGGTAAAATTAAAAGTGCAGGGGACTTCTAGACACCAAGTCATAGGATGATCTTGGCTGTGTACTTGAGGGTCTGGACCATAGGTCATATATATTAGTTGGAGTACTTTTCGCAAAAGATGTTGCAGGGGTATGAGTTTCTTGAACTGACCAGAGAGTGCACAGGTGAGGCAGAGGGTCAGTGACGCACTTCCAGTCTAGGGCTGACTCCTGTAGTTACTCCTAGGACAGGACACTTAGAGATATAGAGACTCAGTCCCTGTCAGTCACATGCAGTCACAACCATCACTATAGGCCACGTCTGACATCTGAAACACTCAACTTGAGAGCAGTCTCTGGGCAAAGGAGAAGACATAACAGTGGCATCTTCTTCATGAACACAACTCTGCATTCCTCTCAGACCTTCGCCTTTTCTAAGGAGAAAGTGATTATCTTATCCATTCCCAATGTTGACTCTGTCTGAGAGCTTGAAGAAAAATCTTGATGTGGCACAACTTTTTGTTTATAAGAAAGAGAGACTGAGGTCAGACTCCCCTGTATTTGAAAGTTTCATTGTTGTCTGTCTTTCTGGCTGAATTGAAGCACTGCCTTGCCAAAAATGACAGCCATTAAGATCGATGAAAACTTCTTGATTCTGATATTTCAACTAGGGACATATGAACTTCCATATCGATTGACTCACGCAAATCTCAGGAGATTAATTACAAAATAACTCTCTAACTCATGAGTATTACTCCAATACTAGGCTGTTCTTGCTGCCAAAAATATTCTGGGAATGTTGATGAATAAATAAATAGTAAATTCTATTTTTAAATTAAAATTATCAAAACTTTCAGAAATCCCTGAACACCCTCTGCCAAAGGTACTGCCACTAGTGCGTATGACCTCTAGTTCACTCCCTCAGGGACTCAGGCATAATTACCCTATGACTTAATATCTGAAGGTCCATGGATTATTTGTTTTACCTCTCATATGAGACTCTACTATGTTACATGCAGAACAAAATATTTTAAGAGATTGATATTTGCTGTATTAGTCTGTTTTCACACTGCTAATAAAGACACACACGAGACTGGGTAATTTATAGAGGAAAAAGATTAATGGACTTACAGTTACACATGGCTTGGGAGGCCTCAACATCATGGTGGAAGGCAAGGAGGAGCAAGTTATATCTTACATGGAGATGGCAGCAACAAAGAGCAGACAGGGAAACTCCCATTTTTCAAAACCATCGGATCTCATGAGAGTCATCCACTATCAAAAGAACAGCACAAGGAAGAATTCCCTCCATGATTTAATCACCTCCCACTGGGTTTCCCCCATGACATGTGGGAATTGTGGGAGATACAATTCAAGATGAGATTTGAGAAGAGACACAGACAAACCATATGATTCCACCCCTGGCCTCTCTCAAATCTAATGTCCTTACATTTCAAAACCATTCATGACTTTCCAACAGCACCCTTAAGTCTTCACTCATTGGAGCCATAACTCAAAAGTCCACAGGCCATGGTCTCTTCTGAGATGAGGCAAGTCCCTTCCATCTATGAGCCTGTAAAATTTATTTAAAAAAAAATCCAGTTGGTTCCTAGATACAATGGGAGTTCAGGCATTGTGTAAATACAGCCATTCCAAATGGGAGAAATTGGCCCAAACTGCAGATATCATGCAAGTCTGAAATCCAGCTGGGCAGTCAAATCTTAACTGTCCAAAATAATCTTCTTTGACTCTGTGTCTCAAATCCAGGTTACCTGATGCAACAGGTGGGTTCCCATTGTCTTGGGCAGTTCTGTCCCTGTGGCTTTGCAGGGCACTGTCTCCCTCCTGGCTACATTCATGAGTTGACATTGAGTGTCTGTGCCTTTTCCAGACACTCCTTGACATGGTGCAAGCTCCCAGTGGATCTACCATTCTGGGTTCTAGAGGACAGTGGCATTCTTTCTACAGCTCCACTATGTGGTGCCCCAGTAGGGACTCTGTGTGGGATTTCTGACCCCACATTTCCATGTCGCACTGGGACTAAAGGCACGTGCCTCAACACCTGGCTAATTTTTGTATATTTAGTAGAGATGGGGTTTTGCCATGTTGTCAAGGCTGGTCTGGAACTCTTAATCTCAAGTCATCTGCCTTCCTAAGCCTCCCAAAGTGCTGGGATTACAGTGCCTGGCCAAGGTTAATACAACTATGTAATTTAATGATGTATTTAAAACTCCATGGTCATACAAACACACATATATACACAACATCCCAGCAAAGACACATACATGTGCCCTTGCAAAAGTGAATGTATATCTAAAAACCAAAACACATCTATTTGTTTCATATTATTCTAATTATTTAGTTGAATTTAAATTGTTTGCAGTTTGAGGTTGTAGTGCAAAATAATGCTTTTCTACATGTATGTCTGCTTATACCAACATTAAAAAGACAAATATATTTAAATACATGTTTTGGTAAAAATGTATGTAAATGCCATTCTTGTCAAATATGTCACGTAAATGTGTAATGAAATATTTTAAATATCATTCTGTTTTTAATAAATTGAATAATAAGATGAACATCGACTTTAAAATTGTACTACATTATTTGTTGAATTTACATTGTAGTTTTCAAAGTAGGCAGGAAAAATTGTTTTATTTCAAAAATTTTGAAAGAAATCTTTTTTGTCATGAATATTCAATACAAACTCTAGTCTTTATTTGCCAGTATTCCTTTAAAATAGAGAAGATCCAGCAAAATGAAACTGAACACAGCCCATGCTTTTCAGGACTCACTCACAGTGGCATCTTCCTAGAGGGTGGTCCAAGCACGTGGGGATTTAGACTTCATCATCACAGCACAAGCAAGCCCCAGGGCTGAGCACACAGAAGGCAGCAGGAGCTGAAGAGCCCACTCTGGTACTTAGGAAAGGGAGGGATGGGATGAGGGTGATGTTCGCAGGACCCTAGAAAAGGTTGAGGAGGGCAGAGAGTCTGCAGGTAGATGAGCATATTCTAAGGAGAACCATTATCCTCCTAAACTTTGTTGGTTTCAGTGATTATGAAGAAAAGGGAACTGATTAACCAGACTTGGAGGACAGAAAGTAAAGGGACTTTCTTTATTCTACGTGGAGACTGAGGAACAAAAAAGTTTCCAAGAAAAAGGGAAGATAGAGAAATAGTCTAACAAAGAGAACACCTGAAGCAAACCAAAGGGGAGAACAAGAGCGTTTAAAGTGGTGTTTAATTTCCAAAAACAGCAGATGAAAGTAAAAGAAACAAAACACCATGCATATGCTGAGTTAAAGTTAGAAAATACATACAATTGTTTGACTGTTACAGCATAACAACACAAAGCTCTATTCATTGAAACAGTTCGTATTGAGGATATGCACTTTTAAGAAAGGGTCTCGCTCTGTCAACGAGGCTGGAGTGCAGTGGCACAATCGCAGTTCACTGCAGCATCAACCTCCCAGGCTTAAGGGATTCTCCCGCCTCAGCCTTTCAAGTAACTGGTTGCAGAGGTAGCACCACACCTAGCTATTTTTTGTTGATGTTTGCTTGTTTTGTATAGAAAAGATCTCACTGTGTTACCAGGCTGTTGTAAAACTCCTGAGCTCAAGTGATCTGCCTGCCTCAGCCTCCCAAAGTGCTGGGATTGCAGGTGTGATTTTTAAAAATTGTACTATTTTAAAGATAGTATCATTTTACATAAATAAAATATACAAATAACCTATTTTAAAATTGTCATGAGAGATCACTGCCAGTATTACTTGGAAAATCTGCGCATTAAAAGTTGAATTAAATCCCTGTTCTAAGGTAATGTTTTGTAGGTAAAAGAAATCATGGATTTACAAAGAAGATATGGTGAGAGATGCTGTGAAAGACTTTTCCTTGACCAGGTCAGGAATCACCAAGATTTAAAAGGAAACCACAGCCTCTCAGGCTCCTGATGTGGAGCTGCCGCCTAAGAGAACCCTCAGGTACTGAGCAGCCCCTAGTGGTTCTGAGCGCCCCCTGGTGTCCTGAGCGCCCCTTGGTGTTCCTGAGCGCCCCCTGGTGTCCTGAGCGCCCCCTCGTGGTCCTGAGCGCCCCCTGGTGTACTGAGCACGTGTGGTGGTCCTGAGCGCCCCCTGGTGTCCTGAGCACCTGTGGTGGTTCTGAGCGCCCCCTGGTGTCCTGAGCACCCCCTCTTGGTCCTGAGCGCCCACTGATGTCCTGAGCACCTGTGGTGGTGCTGAGCATCCCCAGGTGTCCTGAGAGCCTCCTGGTGGTCCTGACTGCCTCTTTGTGGTTATGAGGAGCATCTACAATGCAATTCCCTCCTGTCTTCCTGCAGAGATTTTTGTGTCTGAGCTCACACAGATGTTCCCTCTCCTGTGTCTCTCACAGTAATACAAGGCCTTGTCCTTGGTTTTCAGGTTGGTCAGTGTAAGGTAGACTGTACTTGAAAGGGTGTCACTTGGGATTGTTAATTTATTTGTACTCATGGAGATCTGAGAACTCCGACTTGATCACTCACTGTTGCCACCCACAGCAATCCCTGTCATCAAGTCTGCTGGACCAAGCTCATGCTGCAGCTGGTAAAGGTGAAGTCAGAGGCTTTTCAGGAGAGTCTCAGTGAACTGCTGGGCTGTACAATTTTCTCTCTCTGACTCCACCAATAAACTTCACACAAGACTTCTGCAAACACAGAGGAAATGGAAGAACAGTCTCATCTGGAGCAACCACAGCTGTACCCGATTCATAAGGGACCCTAATACTGAGAGTGATGAGAAGGGAAGCCCAGATCAGTGCAGACCCCATGGTGTGAACACTGCAAAAGGGCACAGACATGGGGTGGCTCCTCGCCAGGGCCTGAAGGAACAGGGGATGAGCTGCCTTTCATGAGGGTGGGAGGGGACACATTTCCATGTCTTTCTTTTTGTGATCATGGGCGCACCACACAGTATTGCTCATCCATCCTCTGTGTCTCCATTTCAGGGAGGGCAGGGTCAAAGATTCCTGTGTCTGGATGCACAGGGTTAATCTGCCCATTACTCTTTCTTATTCTCTAGTATGGACAGTGTTCAGGTATCTTTGTAGTAGCAAACATTATCAAAAAATATGTCCAGTAAGAACATAAAAATACACTTCCAGAGAAAAGGGATACCTTTCTCACAAAACAGCTCAATATTGAATATATGTGCTTGTGTAAGGAAACAGTCAGTGTGGAAATGTGTGTACTTATCTGACTGAAGAGTTCACATGGAGACATGTTTGCTTGTCTGAAACAAGAGTCCACATGAGGAAATGCCTGTTTCCTGAGGAAAGAGTAGATGTAAGGACAGATGTGGTGGTCTGAGGAAAGAGTCCATGTGGGGACATGTGTGTTTGTCTGAGGGAAGAATCCATATGAGGAAAGGTGTGTTTGTCTGACAGAAGAGCCTACATGCTGACAGGTGTGTGTACCTATCTGAGGGTAAATGCCCATTCAGGGACAGTGCATGCCTGACATGTGTTGAAGCTTGTGGAAAATCTTTCTCAACCAAGGAAACAAAAGAATCCTATGGGTTATTTTCTTGTCAGAAGGAAAAAAACCTGGATCATATAGAAAATTGATTTTTTTGTTAAAGGTCTTTAGTGAATGGAAATGTCTTATATGCGAATGAGGAAAATTTCTTCATTCTTTGTTGCATGTGTCTCATGATATCCCCACCCTCACAAATAAGTTATTAGATAATTTTATACAGTCTGCGTTTAATCCCGGAATAATGAACTGCTAAATATTTTTTACAAAAATTGTATATATTTAGGTTTATATTTTTTGTCACAACAGTATGAGCTTAGCCAAATTAATTCTGCCATGTCTTAACCATCGTATGTCACTAAAAATAATTTTACTCTTCTTAACCAGTGCCATTTTTACTTATTTTATACCCACTCTCTAAATTGCTTGAATATGCTCTATATGTTTACCTGACTATAGTTTTGACTTTGAAAGAATTTCAAATACATGCCATTATACATTGTCATTGAAATGACTTCACTGAAGAAAGTGGAAAATGAAGTTGCTGACCTAAGCAACTTTGAAAATGAGGAAATTCTATATGTTTATAATGTAAAGAAACTGCACATAAGCAGTGTGTTCTAGTAGATAAACATGTTTCCAATGAGCTTTACATTTCTGATTCTGTTATGCATGTGTCCTGAAATTGTGCAGCTAAGTAATAAAATGACACATGTTAGGATAGGATTCCTCACTTTGCAGTGGGTGGTTATGGATAGTCAAGGAAGGAAGGCTGTAAAGGTCCATGTGGTAGCATAGTTGGGTGGAGACACCAGTGTGTTCTCATGTTTAATGTAATCAAGTTACAGAAGATTAGGTACATAAATAGTTTCGATGTGTCCATATACATGGGTTCATATAAACATGGACATTTACTAGGCCAATTGGTTGAGAGGTCCTAGAAGTACTTACACCACATTAACAACACACATACCAGTATGACATTTTTTAAATTTTAATACTATTCTTTAACATCAGAAACAAGCAGTCTTTAGAAAAATGGCTGATTCTATGTACAAAAAAGTTAACATAGAAAACAAGCTTAGAATTTATTGTAATACCTGGAAACAGGGAAATGTCCAAAAACAAAAGGGTGAGGTTTACTGTAAGGATGCAGGAATCAAACTACATGAGCTCCCAGCACCTAATAAAGCTCTGATGATTTGAACAATAAAACGAAGAATGTAGCAAGGATCTTCTTCAGAGTATGAAACAGACATCCATAAACCAATACGGACATCAATGGTTGACTAAATAAAGAAATAATTGGAAGAAGAACACGTCTCCTTACAGAAATATTGCAAATATCTCAGGTGGAGGGTCCTCCACTCAGGTAGGTGAAGGTTAAACACTCACGAGTTGATTGTGTCCTGAGATTAGAGATATGGAAAAAAATAATCACTATTAGTGTATTTTATAATGAGATATCAGATATAATGCCAAAGACATGATCTTTGAATGAATAAAAATTTACATGTTTTTCATGTAAACTTGTACACACATACGCACACACGCGCGCGCACACACATTTTTCTGCAATACACAGGCATAAGGAAGTAAAAGACAACCGGAAACATGGAGACAAAACCTCCAAGTCACATATTTGTTAAATGAATTATTTTAATTTGTTAAATGACTTTTGTAATCAATATGCAAATATACATACAACTCATAAAAAATGCAGTTAAAAAATGAATCAAATATCATGAGAGGCATCTCACCAATAATTATACAAAAATTGTTAAATATGAATTTATTTAGGGACCTGTGCATTTAAATAAAAATTAGATAACATTACTCACCTAGTAGAAGGGTTAAAACACACAATACTCTTAATGATAAATGGCAATTTGAATGAGGAAAACCAAGAACTATCATGCATTGATGGTGGGAATTCAAAATGGAACATGCACAAAATAAGATTCTTTTTGGCATTTTTAAAAAATAGAGATAAAAGTAGACTTAAAATGTGTTCTTGTGTCGGCGTTCCAAAATATTTACAACACTGATTTAGAAATTGATGTTTAAAAGATACCTTCAGAGGAAGTCTATATCAGCTTAATTAATTGGATTCATATTCAAATCCCTGAAATAGCTAACAGAATAAATGTATGAAAAATCTCTCAAATAATTAAAATTTCTTAAATATACATTTATGTTGTTCCTTTTCATTAATGCCTTAATGTCATTTTCTAAGAAAATCTTCAATCTAATAATCTTTGTCATCTCCTCCATGCCAGCACAGCTGCCTCTTCCTGGGGTTTCTGACACTCCCAGGATGTGGTTCTCACACTGTGTCTGCCGCACAGTAATACACGGCCGTGTCCTCGAATCTCAGGCTGCTCAGCTCCACGTAGGCTATGCTCATGGGCATGTCCATGGTAATGGTGACTCTGCCCTGGAACTTCTGTGCATAGCCTGTGTTACCATTGCCAATGATGATCACTCCTATCCACTCAAGGCCTTGTCCAGGGGCCTGTCGCACCCACTACGTAGCAGAGCTAGTAAAGATGTATCCAGAAGCCTTGCAGGAGACCTTCACCGAGGCCCCAGGCTTCTTCCCCTCAGCCCCAGAATGCACCAGCCGGACCTGGGAGTGGGCACCTGTGGAGACGACACAGGAGTGGATGAGAGCCCCCCTGACTGCACTCAATCCCATCACTGGGACTTGGCAGCCTCTCACCTGTCGCTGCTGCCACCAGGAAGAGGATCCTCCAAGTCCAGTCCATGGTGAGGAGCTGTGCTGCCTGGGGCTTCTCTAGCTGAGGGATGTGGCTTCTGGGTGATGCTCTCAGGGCTGAGACATATCCATATTTACCTCAATGGACCTCAGGTTATTTGCATATTTATGAGTCAGAGCATTTCATGGCTCAAGACCCTGATTCAGGATAAGGGAAGGTAAATGACACATCAGCCTTACAAGAGTGGGATGCTGATGGTACAAGCCCTAATCCTCCTTGAGGAAATGTAGGCTCTGCTCCATTTACAAACGTTTGGTGTCCAGACGTCCTTTCACTGAAGACCAAGCACCCAGAGGACATGCTCCTCACTGTGAACCCGTATTTGATTAGCTTAGAGACCACCTGGATGATTTCTGGAACCATCACTCTCCATGACACTAAGAAGGTGCCTTGACCTCATCCTAGTCCCATCAGGCAGCAGCACAGCTCACTGGTGACTCTGAGAAAGTGACAGCTGATGTCCCACGTGAGTGTCCAGCAGGTCCCCCTGAGATCATCTGCGTGCTCCTGAGACAGTGTCTCCAGCACCTGCCTGGCTTCCTGATCCTCCATGATCTTCAATAGAAACACTCTTGGTTTACAGATTTGCCCTGTGATGCACAGTTAGAGCTGATTTTCTCATCTCATGGACAGTAGGAATCAGAAGATGTAAGAGAAGTTTGGGGTTCCTGATGAACTCACTGCTCCCAAAATAATCGTGAAGGAATTTGTATTTTGGATAAGTTTGGGTTTTATTTCCTACTCCATTTAATAGAATTTCATGAACTGTTTACATACTTTCAGTTCATATCCATAGATCCTCATCTTTCCATGTTGATTTCTGACTCACTAGGTCTGTGCACCTGCCACACTCTCAGATCCATCACTGCCTTGTCACACACACAATGTAGGCAACATTACTTAACACTGAAATCTGAATTGTTTATTCATAGGAATATAGAGACTCCCACAATTCTGTATCCTTTCAATTAGTAAAACCATTCCTGTTCTTTATATCCTCACTATTAAGGTATTTACAGTCTTTGAAACCCACTTTAAAAAATAGTTCTGGTTGCCTTAAGTTACATGAATGATTCTGATGTAACAGGATATTTAAAGGCACATCAGCAACTTCTTGAACACTCGGGTTTTTTGTTGTTGTTGTTGTTGTTGTTGTTTTGTTGACAAAGGAAGACACAGGCGCTAAGAGGAAACCTCATCCCCAGCCTCCTGTGCACCTGCTCCGGGGCTGTAACCTGGGCTGGGTGGCTCCTGAGTGTCCCCTCCAGCCCAGTCCTTGCCTTGAGAGGAAGTTCCCATGGGGCTCACAAAGCATTTTCCCTCAGCCTCCCTAGCCTAACATGAAATGGCTTTGTCCTGGCTTAGAATACTCCTTCAGTGACACCATATGCTGCTGACACCGTCTCTTGAAACATCTACTGATTAGCCTTACTGAACCTAATGAACTCTACAGGGAGACTCAAAGCAAGGATTCTATGACACAGGAGGGAGCGCCTTCTCTAAGCTCCAGATGCACCGAATCAGAGGAAAATGAATCCAAAACCTTACAGGAGATTTGGGTGTGCCTTGTTCCCTGCAGCTGAATGTTGCCTCTGAGATTTCCAGCAGGTGCAGGAAAATGAATCCAAAACCTTACAGGAGATTTGGGTGTGCCTTGTTCCCTGCAGCTGAATGTTGCCTCTGAGATTTCCAGCAGGTGCAGATGCTTTCAGATGAGAGCACATTTCATATCCAATATTCCAATAACACACGTTTTCCCTTCTTCCTAGTGCCTCACCTGTAGAAAGTGCCTCCCACACTGACACTAGGCCCAGGTATCTTACTTTTCCTCCTAGAGATCTAAAGCAAACAGGATACAAGTGGAGACTTTGGAAGTGCATGCAGGTTGTTATTTTCTTTGTCTCAGCTAAGAACCTTGCAAAGGCTTCATGATAAAAGAAGCTGAGATGAATGAGGAAGTTTCCAAGTACTGTTTTCAAAAATGTTGAAGTCAGAGGCTTCGTATTGCTCTACTGTCCTTGTCTGAGTGTGCCATTTTTTTTATTATTTTTTTAAATTTTATTTTCTGTATGTTCTCAGAGTCTGTGCATTGCCACACTCTCATGTTTAATCCAGAGCCATCATCCTGATTAGAATGGATTGTGCAGTGCAGGTCAGCACTGCCTGTTTTGACAATGGAAACCTAGAGACGCGATCGGCTTCCTCTTCTGGGCTGCGACTTTCACCAGGAATCCCCAGGAGAAAAGCTGTTTTTGACCATTACTCCCTTTCGTGGTTTCAGTGTACCTGGACTATTTACTTTCATCTAACCCTATTGGCTAACTTTACTCATTTGTATAATAATGGAAGAATGGGGGAGAAATCTGCAATGCGAGATTTGTCTTCCTTCATGTAGGATAAGTTCTGGGAACGTCCTTCCCTGTCGAAGCTTTAGAAAAAGGCTCCTGTTACATTTCTCAGTCATTAATATTTTCCAATCTGACCGATAAGAAATGTATTTGGATAGTATTTTTTAGAATCTGGAGGTTTCTGGAGAGAAAGCCCGTAAAACGTAGAAGCACAAGACCCTCTGGAACAGTCATGTTGACCGAGTCCACATCTGTCTTTCGGACGTCTATAGTGCTGACCATGTAAGTGTCCTCAACAGCCTGTGGCTTCTGCAGCTTCTCTTCCAGTTAAGCAACTGTCAACTGCCATTCTGGACTTGCCTATCTATCCAGGTCCTTGAGTGGGTATTTATTTTTCAATTTAAGTTACTTAGTGGATTCCAAAAAGTATTGGCATTCAGATTATGCAGATTTCTTTTGACATAAAAATGAGGGTGATGAACATTATAATCTACATGTCAGAGCATAAACCAAAAGTCCAATCAAAGGTCTCCATTGATGTGCTACTGGGGGCAGAATTTTGATCTTATTATGTATAACAGGCACCTGGTATGACATAAATGAACAGGCAGGAAAACAGAGAAAGGACATGGCACAATGCTTATGAAACAGTCTCAGTAATTTTAATTTTCTTCTGAGGAAGCTGAAATTGTGAAAGTGAAGCAGTGTGACTGGTCATGTCTCAGGTGATGTTCTGTTCTGGAAAGTATCTCCAGTCCTGGGCTGGATCCAGTAGGTGCACTCAGGCCCCCAAACCTGAAACAGGGACTCTTATTCCTTAAACACAAGATATTCCAATAAGAAAGCTGTTCTCAGGTGAGCTACAGAGCAGGGAGGAGGAGATGGAGGTGTCCTTCGCTTCCCAGAATTGCTGAAACTTGAAGACCAAGGCCACCTCTGAGAGGCAGAGATCAACCTATGAGTACATCACATCAGCTCTGCCTTCAGGAATCTTTGGCTGTGTGGGAGGATAAGGAATGTGATTTATTTCTTTCTGCTCACCCAATGTGCTTCAGAGGAAATTAAACTGAAAATTCAATAACTATTTTTTTTGTCATATTAGGGGAGAGAACATGTATAAATCATGGCAATACAAGTGCTCCCTCCAGAGCCTGCAGAAGGAGCAAGTGGACAATTGAGAGAAGAAAGCGCCCTGCCCCAGGAAGCAGGTGCCCCAATCATCCCCTGGGAACTGCCCTCTAGATGCCATGCATCAGTGGAATCTGGGCTCGTGCCTGGGATTTGTAGGTAGTGTGGGGAGCAGAGCACAGCTCCATTCCTCTTCACTGTGTGACCTGGGATGTGGCCTCTTCCTCTGAGCTTCATTCAAACAAGGTGTTAATATAAAATTGCAGCATTAAATTTACGTATAACCTTTCAAGTAGGAGCCTGTGCGTTCAGAATTGTTATCACTATTGTTGTCCCCAACCTTAGAGACCAGAACAATACCTGCATGATCTGTCATCTCAGGTCTCAGGTGACCACGTTTCAGAGAACACACATGCTTTGTTTCTGTCACAAACATGGTATTGGATACTGGAAAGTATGTGAACCTTGTTATAGATTTATGTTAATTACATTACAATTGGTAAAATTAGAATTAGTAAGTGATGATTAAAAATTTAGCTTTGGGGATTTCTAAGCAAAGTGTGGATGGTGTGTTTTGATTTCTCCTTGCTTAATATAATATCATGTGAGAGGAGGAGATAAATTAAAGAGGAAACTATTCAGCAATGTGGAATCAGGGATTTTATAAATAAAGAAGGTTCTCACATCTTCTGGAAACCCCATAAACTTAAAAAAAGAAGGAATTTTAGGACAGATTTCTATATTCTGGATACATGACTAATAAAAGATTAAGTGCAAAAAGAGATACACAGAAGATGAAAATTCAGCAACAGATAATTTTGCAAAATAGACAGCTTTGTACTAGTTTGTAATTTTACCTAAGTATTCAAAAGATAAACTCCAGAGAGATCCACATAAGAAACTATAACATTTCAATGTTACATGACTGGTCGAGAAGAGCTTGAACTGACATTATTTTAATGTATCATACCTCAATAATAACACTGTGTTTAATGGTGCACCTATTCATGAGGCTGCTTGAGTAAATAGTTTCTACCTCTCCTACCTGGGAGTCCTGGCACAACCCAACATTCTCTAAACCTGGGGGCCACTGAGAACAGAGACAGAAGTTTGAATAATTTGAAGTTATTATGAAGTTTTGAGAGATCCACAATCACTGAATGAAGTGATTGGTGAGGGTGGTCTCTATGAGCCTAGTCTTTGAAGAGTGTGGCTGTTTGTTATGATGAGCAAAGAGCTGCTTGTTATGACGAACATAAAGCAACAAAGACAGTCAAGGAAAATGAAGAAACGGGGAGAATAGTACAAACAGAAGGACAAGATAACGTTCCAGAAACTGGCAACAATGATTTAAAAAGCGTATGGATTACCTGGCAGAATATTTAAATAAGTATTAGAAACATGTTTAATAAGTAAGCGTCAGCATGCAAGAACAATGTGAGAATTTTAATAGAGACAAAAAATTTAAAAGAGGACTAGACAAAAATATTTGTGTCGATGAATACAGTAAGTCAGACAAAATTTTTAGCAGAGCACACTGTGGGAGAGGTTCAGGCTTTTCTTTCCCCTAGAGCAGGTACCCCTGAAATTTCCTGAGATATGAATCACTGTTTGCTCCCGCCCACCTTCTAGATTCTCCTCAGAGATGCCCAGGACTCCAGAGTTCAGGTTCTCTCATGTTGTGTGACTTTGAGTTAAAACACACCTGAAACAGTGTGACTGTTGTCCTTTATCAATTCATCATCATCCACATTTTAGTTGATGTGATTTTTTTTACTTCATTTTGAGGAAATGAAAATAAATCTGTAGACTCTATCTAGGCGAGAATTTTTTTTTTTTTTTTTTTGAGACAGAGTCTCGCTCTGTTGCCCAGGCTGGAGTGCAGTGGTGTGATGTCAGATCACTGCAAGCACCGCCTCCCAGGTTTACACCATTCTCCTGCCTCAGCCTCCCAAGTAGCTGGGACTACAGGCGCCGCCACCACGGGCTGGCTAATTTTTTCCGGGTTTCACCATATTATCCAGGATGGTCTCGATCTCCTGATCTCGTGATCCACCAGCCTCAGCCTCCCAAAGTGCTGGGATCACAGGCGTGAGCCACTGTGCTTGCCCTAGGCCAGATTTTCTTATCTCTCTTAGCTCTCTTTCCCTTGGTAGATGCAAATGTAGCCCCAACTATGATAGAAATCAGTAAACACTGCAGCTCTTACAACACTTTCTTGGTCAGCTGGTCCAACAGTGTGAGGACCACAGAAGCACAATTATTTTATGAGACTAATTCTGTATCCAAAGCAGACACATTTTTTTTTTTTTTTTAATGTACTAGGACCTCCAGTCCATCGCAGCCTATGATTATGGAGAAGGAAAGAAACATTCTTCAAATTTCAATCATACATGTGGTAAGAGAAACTGACATTTCTGTCCACTGGTTTCCAGACCCAGCTGTTGTAGCTCCTGGCCACTGGGCACTGTAGTGCTCTCTGTTTTGGGGGAATTTAAGCATCCTGGAGAATGGTATTATCCCCAAAATGGGCCTTCTTTAGAGATTACATTTCCTACTATAAAGCAGAGGCAAAAAATGCCTGCTGTTTATCTCACATCAGACTGTGGAGACTTAAGTCAATGCTTCCATTGTTCTACTGGGGTCTTTGCTTCTGGGCAAATGTGAAGGAGCAAGAACTGCTGGATCTCCGACTCATGTTCCAATGATCACATCTCCTATCCCTTAACTATAGCTACATTCCCTCATGTCAGAACACATTATGCAGTGTCTCATTCTAGGAATAAGATATCCAGTAACTTGGACAGTGGCACTAGTAGCTTCTCTATCATTAAAAAAAAACCATGTGCAGATAAAAGTTAATTCTTCTAAGTATAAATTACTACCTATCAGGTTTGGGCTTTAATTTTTTCAAATTATCTCCGTATGACTGGTTAGTATCCTTACAGGGAGTAATTTTTTTAGACAAATGTGATATCACTATCAGTTCAGGCACTTGGGGAGAGGTGCTGGTCACAACTGAGCTGCAAGCTAAGTTGGAGATATCTGGGCTCAGTCTTCATTGCACATGTCAGGGAAAGCTCTGATATAAAGAGAGTGGATGCTGTCACTTATGTAGCAGTGTGGATTAAACTGCAGAAGATCATCATACTATGAGGTCTCCATACTCTTACACAGCAGAGTACATTTCCCTTGCTTTCAGCTGCCTGCTTACTTACATTAAATATTACTGCATGTACTTTTACTTTACATTGTTTTCTATTCTAAGCCATTGCCTGCTTAGTTAAAGTAAGCAGCAGTAAATTGTAAAACTAACAGTCAATTACCTGTGCAAGTAACATAAAATGGGCGTGGTGAATAAGCCAAGTAGAGATACCAGAAAACAAAACTAATAAAGACACACCTTGTGTGAGTTGAGACTTGTCAGTGAGCACAGAAGACGTGAGGAGCTTGTGTTCACTTTTACATGAAGAAAGTCAATTATATTTGACATCCAGAAGGCTGGTCATTCCTGTAAGAGAAATATATAGAGTGATCTACATAACTCAGAAATTAGAAAGTGACAAAGTCACAAACTTGCAAAACCAGCAGACATTCAGTGTATTCACTATTCGGCTCTATTTCTTCAGGAAAATAGATGTCCTATGGAGAACAGGACAAGTAGTTTTAAACTGATTCTCCTGGGAAGTTGCTAATGAAATCACTCAGGGGATGCTCTGACACAGGACTGTGAGGAGGACGTTGACCCCCCATGGTCACTGTCAGCAACACGGGATGCTCAACCCTGGTGGGTGCCTTTGTTACTGTTTTGTCCACAAGAGATTTTAAGCTGTGACGTGCTATGTGCAGGGGAGTTTTTAAAATAACATGACCACACTTATCAACCACATTCCACTGATGAGAACTGTTTACACAGAGAGCCAGGGATGAGCTGGGAAGAGGAAGGGGCTGGGGAAGATCATCTATGGAAGGACACATCCAGCCTGCTTGAACTCCTTGTAAAGGAGGGTTTAAATGTTTGCCCTCAGCTAATCGGTGGTATTTCAAGACCTTCACAAGCTTCCAGAAAAACAGTTTTCATGAACGAATGCCCATACGTTACTCAGAGTTGTATTTTTTCATATTTATTCTTCCCCTCTAGGCAGCACCGCAGCAGGGTGTTCTCAGAATTCTCCCTGATCCTTCGTGAGATCCTGGTGCAGTTCCTGGAGGAAAAGCCTGCATGGGGGAGGGAGCCCTCCTCATGTGCAGCCCTGAGGCTGTCCCGTCACCTCACCCACCACTGCCTTTCAGTCACTTGGTAAACATTTCTGAGCTAATCTTTCTGAAACGTGTGGTTTTGGGCAGTATATTCACCAGGTAATAAAATCCTTAAGCTCTGTTTATTTTGGCAGGGACCTATCGATTTCTGGAGCACAGGTTTGTTCTGAGTGTGTGGCAGTGGATAATTAGTGATAGGAAGTTTATGTGCATCTTGTCATCTCCCAAAGTGCACCCTCCATGGGGTTGACACCCACAGGCAAGCAGATGGACTTGCTCCGATGGAGGATGACACACATTTTCATAACCTGTGACCTCAGAGGTGCTC
This sequence comes from Mandrillus leucophaeus, assembly GCF_000951045.1. NCBI lineage: Eukaryota > Metazoa > Chordata > Mammalia > Primates > Cercopithecidae > Mandrillus > Mandrillus leucophaeus. The sequence goes on along the minus strand of NW_012101891.1, from coordinate 26,217 downwards.
TTTCCCCGCAAGACCAATCGTGATCATGCCTCTGGCTAATGTACACTCATCAAGGGCGAGCAGTGCCCACCTCTGTGAGGGCTCCCTTCAGGTGCCCACTCACTTTGTAAATGGAAGCTTTTGCTCCTGCCTGAGTCCCATGCATGTGTTTGCATTCGCTGCACAGATCGTCTTATTCAGACCCACCACCCAAGAGCTTGCAGTGTACCTAATCCAACTGTAGGGCATTATACATGGAGTCTCTCATTGCCAGGGTCTCCAATTCTCATGAAAGGATGTTCATTGTGCGATTCACCAGAACTTGCTGGACTTTTACAGACATGAACCTGCCTTTAAAAGCTTAAAAATCTTACTCTCTTAGAAGAAACTCTGTAAACCGGAAGTAAGATAAGTGCTAAATTAATACATGTTTTATGGTTTTTTGAAGAAAGGGTTCAAAGAGTAAGAGCTTCACCCACTTTCCCTCTGACTAATATCTCTAAAAAGCCACTGAAAATACCTGTGGTGCTCTGAGATAATTTAGGCTTGATATATTAGGGGATCACCAAAAACGAAAGAACCAACTGTCCTTGTAGATTCATCCATTACAACTGATTTGTGCCTGTGGTCCTGGATGGTCGTGGTGGAGGAGGCTGTGCCTGTGTAGGGCAGGGATTCATGGGAAATCTCACACCTTCTGTGCAATTTCTTTGGAATCCTAAAGCTGCTCTAAAAATAATTTTATATAAATTTATAAAGAGTGGCAGAAACATTTGAAAGAAATTTTTGCCAGTTTTTAATAATCATACTTACTCCTACTACTTGATCAAATAACCTTGCACTAAACCATGTATTCATCTAATTTGAAAACCTGTTCACAGTGGCACCTTCATGGAATGTTTGTAACAACTTTATTGAGTGTGGATTTCCCACTCTGTGAATTTGGCTTTTATGATGACTCTTAAATGTAATGTATCTCTTACAATTAGAGTGTTACTTATTTCTGTTGTTCTTTTTTTCTTAAATATGTAACCCATATTCAAAACAGCCTTAAAACTATTGACCCCTGTCATCTCCTCAGTCCAGTACAGCTGCCTTCTCCCTCAGGGTTTCTGACACTCTCAGGATGTGGGTTTTCACACTGTGTATCTTGCACAGTAATACACGGCCGTGTCATCAGATCTCAGGCTGTTCAGCTCCATGTAGGCTGTGCTTGTGGACGTGTCCCTGGTCATGGTGACTCTGCCCTGGAACTTCTGTGCGTAGCCTGTATTACCATTGCTAGGGTTAATCCATCCCATCCACTCAAGCCCTTGTCCAGGGGCCTGTCTCACCCAGTTTATACCGTAGCTGGTAAAGGTATAACCGGAAGCCTTGCAGGAGAGCTTCACTGAGGCCCCAGGCTTCTTCACCTCAGCCCCAGACTGCACCAGTTGGACCTGAGACTGGGTGCCTATGGAGAGACACAGGAGTGAGTAAAATCCTCTTTGACTGAACCAGGATTCCTTCCTCAGTGTTAAGGCTAGGAAGCTGCTTACCTGTAGCTGCTGCCACAAGGAAGAGGATCCTCCAGGTCCAGTCCATCGTGAGGAGCTGCGGTTCCAGGGTTTTCTCCAGAGGAGGGATGTGGTTGTTGAGTGATGCTCTGAAGGTACCAATAGATTTATATGTATCTCAGAGGAGCTCAGGTTATTTGCATATTCATGAGGCAAGGTATTTCACAGCTCAAAGCCTGATCTAGGATGAGAAAAATACACAGATGCTACATCAGCCACACAAGAGTGGGATGCTGAAGGATCAAGCCCAAATCCTGCTTGAGGAAATGTAACCCCTGCCCCATTTTTAAGCTTTTTGTGGACAGCACTCTTCCTAATGAAGAACAATCCCCACTTCCAGGATGTGCTCCTCACTGTGAATCCACATTTTATTGAAATAGAGATTACCTCCATTGTTTCTGGGACTATCGCTGTCTCTGACATTGAGCAGGCACCTTGACTCCATCCTGGTCCCATTAGGAACAGTCAGAGCTCACTGGTAACTCTGAATAAGTGGCCACTAGTTATCCTACATGAGTGCCCAGCAGGCCCAATGGAGCGTTCCAAGATCTGCTGGGCACTCCCAAGACAGAGTCCCCAGCACCTGCCTGAGAGTCCTGAGCTCCCAGACCCTTCAGTGGAAAGAGTCTTGGTTGACAGATTTGCCCTGTGATGTGTGATTGGCTCTGAGTTTTCCCTCCCACTGAGAGTAGGAAGCAGGAGTTGAAATGGAAATAGGAATTTGAATTTATTGATAAACTCATAAATCCAAAATAAATACTAAGTAATTTGTGTTTTGAATAAGTTTGGGTTTTATCTCAAACTCCATTAAATGGAATTACTTGAAGTCTTTACATACTTTTAGTTCATATCCATAGATGGTCATCTTTACATGTTGATTTCTGATCCACATGGTCTGTGCACCTGCCACACTCTGGAATCCACCACTGCCAAGTCAAATACACAGCGTAGGAAATATTACTTAGCTCTGAAATCTGAATGTCTTATTCATAGGAACATAGTGTATCCCACAGTTACGTACTCATCAAATTAATAAACCATCCATATCCTTCATATTCTCACTGTTAAGATATTTATTATCATAGAATCTCACTTTTACATAGAGTTCTCTTGGCTTTATTAGTGATATAAATGGTCCAGATGAAATAGGATATTTAAAAACATATTAGCAACTTGTTGAACACTTATTATAGAATGATTTCTTGAGTAAGGCTCAGGCCCTGAGAGAATATTTCTCATTATTTATCTTCAACAAATAAGTGAGAACATACAGTGTCTGATTTTCTGTTCCTAAATCAGTTTGCAAAGAGTAATGACCTCCAGTTCCCTCATGTTCCTACAAAGGACATAATTTCATTCTTTTCTTAGCTGCATAGTATTCCGTGGTTCTATGTACCACATTTTTCTCTATCCATTCTGCCACTATGAGCATTTAGGTAATTCCATGTGTATGCTATTGTGAATAGTGTTGCAGTGAACCTACATGTTTACATTCCTTTAGCTGTCTGTCCAGCTGTGGGATTGCTGGGTCAAATGAAACTTCGGTTTTAGGTTATTGGAGGGATCACCACACTGCTTTCCACAATTTATATTACCACAAAAAGTGTATAAATGTTCCCTTTTTCTTGCAACCTTAGCAGCATCTGTTATTACATTTTTTAAGATTACCCATTCTGACTGATGTGAGATGGTACCTCACTGTAGTTTTAATATGTGTTTCTCCAATGATAGTGATATCCAGCATGTTTTTCTATGCTATTTGGCCACACTTATGTCTTTTTGTAAATGTGTTTTCATGTCCTTTGACCACTTTTTCTTTCTTGTATGTTTGTTTAATTCCATGTATATTATAAATGTTAGACCTTTGTCAGATGTATAGGTGGCAAATACTTTACTTCCCATTCTAGAGGTTGCCTGTTTACTCTGTTGATAGTATATCTTGCTATGCAGAAGCTCTTTAGTTTACTTAGGTCCCATTTGTCAATTTTTGATTTTGTTAAAATTGCTTCTATCATTTTCAGAATAAAGTCTTTGCCAGTTCTTATGTACTAAATTGTATTGCCTAGGGTATTACCCAGAGTTTCTATAGTCTCAGGTTTTACATTTAGATCTTTAATTCACATATTATCATTTTTTCAACTGATGCTGAAAAAGCATTTGATGAAATTCAACATCCTCTCAGGAAAAAATAAATAAAAATGGGTATAGAAAGAACACATCTCGACATAACAAAAAGTTGTATTCCAGAGACTTTCAGGTAGTATTATAATGAATGAGAAATAACTAAAAGTCTTTTCTCTAAGATCTGGAACGTGACAAATTTCCCACTTTAACCACTGGTAAAGCGTAAATCCTTCTGCTGCCCCCATAGCCGGCTCTTACCTGCACGCGCCACCTACTGGTCTGGTGTTCAAACTGCATGACCTAATACAAAGCCGCTACCACCAGTGTAGAGCAGGTGAAAATGAGATTAGCTTCTCAATACTTCTGTGATTCCAGCTCCGCAAAAGACCACGGGCCTGCTCACATGCTCAGTATGTTACTACTAAAGCTGGAATTTGGAAAAGGCACAACACTAAAACTATTAATAACAAAAGAAATCACACTGAGTAGATGCCCCTCACCTGGCCATTTCCATCAAGGCTGGTGCTTTTGCTTGCTAGGCTAAGTGGCTCATGTTCGTCCCCCTCTCAGGAGCTCAGCAGAGAACTCAGGTCACTGTGCATTTCATAGACCAACCCATTGCCTGAGGCAACGGAGAGCTTCTCCCTGTGCACAGATATCGAGCATGTACTCATCTGCTTCTCCCGCAGTCAGCTCAAATCCGTAAGGCCACCTACTAACGTGAAGGGTAAACTTAACAACCCAATATAAGATCTGCTGAAACAAATGCATCCCAAATGAGAAACAGTTCCTGAGGCCTCCACTATCCAGGACCTGCAGGAGGCAGTGAGCCTGCTCACAGGCCCAGTACATTGTTTTACAACCATCATTTCAGAAAGCCACTAAATAATGACCATCTATAGACAAGAAACAATTACAGAGTCTTTGCCACTGAGTAAACCAAGAACCAAATAAAAAGACCCACCCAATATGCATGATATTCACATTCTAAAGGAACGAAATTTTCATTAAAATCAAAATAAGTTCAAAAATAGTAAGAGATAGTTTAGCCAATGAAAAGCAAACAGATAAGCAATTCTGGAAGTATGAAAAAGCAGAATTACAAGACCCCGGATATCACCTTAGCTTTCCAGCAATAGAATCTAAACAACATGATACATTTGAAATCTCAGATAAGTAATTCAAAATATTTATTTTAAAGAAGCTCAATTAAATCCAAAAGAGAGTTGAGAACCAACACAAATAAATTAGAACCACTCAGGCCAGGCATTGTGGCTCATCCCTGTAATCCTAGCACTGTGGGAGGTCGAGGAGGGGGGATCATGAGGTCAGAAGTTCCAGACCAGTCTGGCCGACATAGTGAAAAGCCATCTCTACTAAAATACAAACCATTGGCTTGGTGTGGTGGTGTGCGCCTGTAATCCCAGCTACTCAGGAGGCTGAGGCAGAAATGCAAGAACCTGGGAGGCGGAGGTTGCAGTGAGCCAAGATCACACCATTGCACTCCTGTCCAGGTGACACTGCAAGACTCTGTGTCAAAAAACAAACAAACAAAAATCAGAACAATTCAAGATTTACTTAAGATTTTGATTTTTTAAAAATGATCTTCAGGGAATGAAAACTTCATTGAATTATAATTAGAAAATACAGTTTAAAACTTTAACAAAGGACTACACTAAACTGAAGAAAGAACATCAAACCTAACAGACAGATATTTCAAATTAACCCAGTCAGATAAAAATGAACAAAATCATTGGGAAGTATAGGATTATGTAAAACAGTTGAAACAGTGGATCGTGGATATTCCTGAGGGAGAAAATTAGTAAAAATTTTTAGAAGACCAAATTGATGAAATAATTGAGGAAAATATCCCTAGTCTTGCTAGAGATTTTCACATGCAGATGAAAGAAGTTCAGAAAACTCCATGACAAGACCCTGGAAAACAGACATAACCAAGATCTACAGTCCTCAGTCTATAAAGGAAATAGGAAGAAAAACATTCTAAAATTCACAAAAAAGTGTCTATTTATCTAAAATTCTATTATACTAACAATGTACTTCTCAGCATAAACTTATAAGATAGAAAAGATTGGACTCTCAATTTCAGACTATTTAAAGAAAAAAAAAAGGAAAAAAATTATATGTCAATAATTAATTTTCTATCCTGCTAAACCAAGCTTCATAAATGAAGGAGAAATAAAGTATTTCTAAGGTAAGAAAATGCTAAGGACATTTATTTACACTAGACCAGAACTACAAGAAATGCTCAAGGGAGTCCAAATATGGAAGCCGTAGGTCAATACTCACCATCATAAACAACACAAAATTATAAAATTCACTCATAAAACTATTACACAATTAAGACTACAAAGCCACTAGTTAATAATTAACATAACAACAGGAGCCAAACTTCACATATCACATTGGTAGAAAGAATAAAAAAGAGTTTTGAAATTCATGCTGCTGACATGAAACTCCCTTAATTGGTAAAAACACATGCATTCAAGATCAAGAGGGCGAAAAAAGATATTTCATGGAAATACAAACCAAAAGCAAGCAAGAGTAACTATGCTTATATCATATAAAATAAACTTTCAGTAAACATCAGTAATTAAAGACAAAGAAAGTCATTACATAATGATAAAATGATTGATTAAAAATACCAATTCTAAATATTTATGTGCTCTACACCAGAAAACCCATGTTCATAAAACAAATACTATTAGACCTAAGGAAGAACATAGATAACAATACAATTGTGATGGACTTCAATGCCCATCTGACAATCTAGACAAATCATTGAGACAGAAAATCAAC
>NW_012101891.1:15656-17997 GCF_000951045.1 Mandrillus leucophaeus | reverse complement strand
CAGAAATACAGTCACAAGCCTGCAGCCAACTGACTGTGACCAACTAGACAAAAAGCATATCCTGGGAAAAGGTCACCTTGTTCAATCAATTGTGCAGGAAAAACTGAAAGGCTATTTGCAGAAGAATAAAACTGGATCCATATCTCTCACTATGTACAGAAGTTAAGCCAAAACGTATAAATACTTAACTGGGACACCTGAGAGTCGACGGTTGTAGATGAAATCCCAGGAAATGTTTTCCTGGACATTGTCCTAGGCAAAGAATTCATGACTATGACCTTAAAAGTATACAGTACTAAACCAAAAGAGACAGTTTAGACTTAATACAAATAAGCAAAGAATGTGCTCAGCAAAAATAAAAAAATCAATAAAGTTAACAGAAAACCTACAGAATGATGAAAAAATTTGTAAACACTACGTCTGACAAAGAACTAATATTCGGAATGTGCAAGAAACAAATACAACACAAGAAAACACAAATAACCTCATTTAAAAGTGAGCAAATAACAGACATTTATTTTTCAAAACAGGACATAAAAATCATCAACCAGCATATGAAAAATAATCAATGGCATTAATCATCACAGAAATGCAATTTAAAGTCACAATGAGAAACCATATTAAACCAGTCAGACTAGCTATTATTATAAAGTTAAAAATAAAAACTAAACTGAACATAAACAGATGTTTGTGAGGATACAGAGAAACAGTAGTGCATATACGCTGTTGGAGACAATGTAAATTAGTACAAGCTATATGGAAAACAGTATGGAAACTTCTCAAGGAACTAATAATCGAACTAATATTTGATTCCACAACCCCACTACTTGGTATCGGCTCAAAGGAAAATAAATTTTATATTAGACAGACGCCTGCATTTATGTTTCCTGTTGCGTTATTCACAGTAGCACATATATGGTACCAAACTTAGTGTCTATTTATTGTGATTAGATATAGAAAACATGTTGTATATGTATATGTGCATATATATACAAACTTACACACCCTCGCAAATACACTATATATATTTGTGAATATATATGTACACACATTTAATTACTACTCAATAAAAAATGAAATTATGTATTTTACAGTAGCTTGGATGAAACTTTAGACCACCGTCTTAAGTCAAATAACTCAGAAAAGTTGAATACCACATGTTCTCACTTATGTAAATAAGAACTAAATAATATGTATGCATGAATATAGAGTGTGGAATAATAAATATTGGAGACTTGGTGGTCTGGAGGGTGGGAGCAGCGTGTGGGATGAGAAAATACTTAATGAGTACAACATACACCATCCAGATGATGACTCCCCTTAAAGCCCTGACTTCATCACTAAACAATATATCCATGTAACAAAATTGCACTTTCTCCCATGAATTTATACAAATAAAAAGATAAGTGGATGTATATTCCAAGTTATAATTAACCCATATTAGAATGTCTTACACATACAGCATTACAACTTCTTTATTTGGAGTGTTCTACTTTTTTTCACTTAGAAGAGAAAGGCAATCTCAATTCTCAGGGTAAACACACTTTGGAGAAGCTGTTGTGCGGTAGAGGAGGGCAGCTGTCCCATCAGCAACAAGAGGCTTTGTGCCTCAATGCTAATGAATTCAGGTTTATTCTTCCTCCTCCTTGTCCTCTGCATGTGGTAAATCTAGTTAAGAAATCACGGAAGCTCCCTTATCTGACGCCAGTGTGAGGTTTAAATCATGCAAGCCCCTTCTCCTGAGTAGAAACACGCCCCCTGACCCCACCACCAAATCATTAGAAAGCGCTGAGCCAGCCTCCTTTCCTGCTCTAATGAGGAAATTCCAGTTTGTAATTTCTTGAGAAGCCTGTGCTGCTTTCAGCAGACACCCCAAAAATAGTTAATAAAACTTTTTATAGTCACCTGGGGTGTGAGTGTGGAACCATCAGACTCGACATCCACACTAAACATTGGTGGGGTCTCTCTTCCTTTGCCAGGGATCACCTACAATTGGAACTGTGGGCTTGGAGTCCTGACAGTGACCACCACGCGGCCTTTCTTCTCTTGCACTGGATGCTAACTCCCTCTGCCCCCATGCCCCGCATGCACATTATCCTGCCTGCTGCTGGTTGACTGGCCCTTGGAGTTCTGTTGAGCTGGGCTGCAATGCTGAGTTAAACAGAGCATCTTTACAGATTTAACTGATTAACTTCAGAAGCACTGATAGCTTATTGATGTTGCGAAACAGAAGTAAATGACTGCAGGTGACTCTGCCTTTGGTGCATGTGAGAAAGTTTTTCTCTTGTTATGACAAATGCTTCTTCTTCAGAGACTTCATAGGAAGAGCAGGATAAAGAAT
>NW_012101891.1:11370-13609 GCF_000951045.1 Mandrillus leucophaeus | reverse complement strand
CATAGATAACAATACAATTGTGATGGACTTCAATGCCCATCTGACAATCTAGACAAATCATTGAGACAGAAAATCAACAAGGAAACACTAGACTTAAATTGGACTCTAGACCAAATAAACCTAAAAGATATTAACAGAACATTCAGTTCTCATGACTGCAGAATATACATTATTCCCATTAGCAAGGAATATTTTCTAAGATGGATTACATACTATGCCAGAAATAAAAGTCTCAGTAACTTTTTAAAAAAATGAATTATCTTCTCAGACCACAGTAATACAAAGCTAGAAATCAAACCCTAGAAGAATACTCAAAATTACACACACACACACACGAAAATTAAACATCCTGCTACTGAATGAACTTTGGGTCAATGATAAAATTAAAGAGGATATTGTAACATGCTTTGAAATGTATAAAAATAGACAAACAGCATACCAAAACCTTTGCAGCAAAAACCTGTTCTGAGGGGGAAGATTATAGTGTTAAATGACCTCATCAAAAAGATCTAAAGATTACAAATTAACAACCTAACATTACATACCAAAGAATTAGAAAAACCACAACAAACTAAACGCACAGTAGAAGAAAACAAATAACAAAGACCAGAGCAGAACTAGATAAAGTTAAGAACCAAGAAATACAAAGAACCAACAAAATAAAACATTGGGCTTTTGAGATGATAAACAAAACTTACAGACCACTAGCTAGATTAGGCAAGTAAAGTAGACAGACAATTTAAATAAGCAGAATGAGAAACAAAAAAGAAAAGATTACAACTGATGCCATAGAAATATAAATGATCAGCATAGACTACTATGAACATCTCCAGGCTAACAAACTAGAAAATTTAGGGTGAACAGATAAATGTCTGAAAACATGCAATCTCCCAAGATTGAAACAGGAAGAAATAAAAATCCTGAAGAGACCAACAAAAATTAGTGATATTCAAGCAGTAATTTTAAGAAGTCTCAACAAAGAAGCCCTAAAAGAGATGATTTTAAACAGTGAATTCTGCCCAATATACAAAAAGATCTGCTAGCGATTCTACCGAAACTTTTTCAAAAAGTTGACTAAAGGGTGTTTCTTCCTAACTCATTCCACAAAGCCACTAACAGCCTGATACCACCTCCATGCCAGGACCCAAAAAGGAATACTACAGATCAATATCACTGATGACTATAGATGTAAAAATCCTCAACAAGACACAAGAAAATTGAATCCAATCACATATCAAAAAGATAATACGCCACAATCTACTAAGTTTTGTTTCAGGGATGCAAGGATGGCTCAACATTCATGTACCAATAACTGTGATCCACCACATAAACAAAGTTCAAAACAAAAAACATATAATCATGTCAATAGGTAAAAAAAAAAAAGCATTTGATAACATTTAGGATTTCTTTATGATAAAAACCCTCAACGAACTTAAAATAGAAGGAAAACCTACCTCAAATGAATAAAAGCCATATATGGCATACTCACACACACATAATACTGAAGAGGAATATGTGGAAAGCATTCCTCCTAAGACTCAGAACATGTCAAGGATGCCCACTTTCTCCACTCTTAATCAATATAGAACTTGAAATCCTGGCCAGAGTAGTCAGGCAGGAGAAAGAAATAAAGACACCCAAATTGGAAAAGCGAAAGTCAGATTATTTTGTGTTTACTGGTAATATGATTTTGCACTTAAAAAACTAATATTCTTTAGAAATACTCCTAGAATTGATGTATTAATTCAGCAAAGTTTTAAAACGATGGAAAAACATACAAAAGATAGTACTATTTTTATACACACCTAACAAGCAGAGAACCATAGATGTGTGGAACAGAATAGACATGTCAGAAATACAGTCACAAGCCTGCAGCCAACTGACTGTGACCAACTAGACAAAAAGCATATCCTGGGAAAAGGTCACCTTGTTCAATCAATTGTGCAGGAAAAACTGAAAGGCTATTTGCAGAAGAATAAAACTGGATCCATATCTCTCACTATGTACAGAAGTTAAGCCAAAACGTATAAATACTTAACTGGGACACCTGAGAGTCGACGGTTGTAGATGAAATCCCAGGAAATGTTTTCCTGGACATTGTCCTAGGCAAAGAATTCATGACTATGACCTTAAAAGTATACAGTACTAAACCAAAAGAGACAGTTTAGACTTAATACAAATAAGCAAAGAATGTGCTCAGCAAAAATAAAAAAAATCAATAAAGTTAACAGAAAACCTA
>NW_012101891.1:0-6265 GCF_000951045.1 Mandrillus leucophaeus | reverse complement strand
TGCACCTGCCCTGAGGCTGGCTCTTGTGCTCGGTGGGTTCTGAGCGCCCCCACGTGGTTCTCCACTCACATCAGGGAGGCTCCTTTCTGGGATTATACAGATTTTCTTTCTAATTGTTTTCACAAAAATGGAGACAGAGTAAACAATGAATCCATGCATCTCAGAGAACACAGAACTGCATGATAACACCTGTCAACACACACACACACTTAGGTAAATCTTATTAAAACTGCTGAAAATCAGAGACAAATAGAAATACATGCAGGCAAGTGGAGGAGAGTAAAGGGGGGATTCCTTCCAAAAGCAGAGAAAAGATGATGACAGCATTCTTGTGGTTAAAACCTTACAAGCAAGAGGAAAAGTGATGGTGTCTGTAAAGTGTTGGAAGAAAAGCCAACCCATTATCTTATAGCCCATGTATGTTCTCTAAAAAGTGAAAAAAGTTTTATTTCTCTTTGACAGCATGAGGGGCTCAATGAATCCATGCCCTCAGGAGACCAGTGAAAATTCTTTTGGAAAATTACAGGGTTTGGAAGGCTCTGACAGCATACAGCAAGTGAAGAAACATTTATTCAGGAAAATCTAGAAAACTCAGTAAGGTCAGTCATTATATTTTATCTAAGATGCTCCTACTTCCTTCCACATCCCAGCTCAGCATGATGTATTGTAACCTCCACTACAGAAGATGCAGCCAAGAAGACAGGACACCTTCTACCAGCTCCCACCAGAGGAAACTCTTCCCCAGGGGCCAGGACATTGGCCCTCTGACCCTGCCCACAGCACGTGATGCTGAGGCTCAGTTCTGGACAAGAGCTACTGAGAGCCAGAGACTCACTTCTTCCATGGAGCCCCACTCATGGATGGAGGCTCTGCCCTGGGTCCAGTTCCACTGGGACCATTGGGTCCCTGATTTCTAGCTCTGTCCTTCGGCAGAGGTTCCGCTCCAGCATAACCAAAGTGTTGGGAAGGTGGGAAGCTTCTGCCCAACCCTCCACTTAGAGCTCATTTCCTATGCTGAGGAAGAAAAACCCTCAACTTTGTCTCCACCTACAGAATCGTGGTTATGCGCTCTGTCCCAGGGGAGAGGGAGTGCTGGAATTCAGTCATAAAATATCATCCTTAATTTGGTCCTAAACATCCTAACTTCAGTAACAATAGACTGTGGAAAAGTTCAAAGCCTGCCAGTGCTCTCAAAAACAGTGGAGGGTGTAGTGGAAGGCCCTTGGAACGAGATGGGTGGATGTATGGGAGATGCAGCCTAAACTGCACGGCTGCTGGCTTGCAGGAGAGAACCGAGGAGGGAGAGAGCAGGGGGACATTCTCTTGTGGTTGGAACAAATGCCAGACACTGCTCAAAGGAGCCCGTGTTTGTTCCAGTCTGTGTGAAGCACTTCAAACCTCAGTGGATGATTGAAAATAGTGGGATTTTCTATCTGTAAGTGGCGGAGCTCAACATCTGGGTCTGGTCAGGAAAGAGACAGAGCAAGTCCAGCGCAAACCACTGACACCTGAGGATGACCGTGGTGCTTACAGCTGTGTCCCTTGATCTTTGAGACCGACTTCTCTTACTTAGCATCATGTCTGGAGTTCACCAGTAATGGTTTATGTATCTGTCACTTGTTATTTTTTTATTGCTGATGGTGTTCAATTTACAGATGCTTTCTAGTTTCTCTATCTCATTTCCCAAAAGAGGTTGTCCATCTTTGCTAAATTTAGAATGACACTGACTTGCCCAGTGATGGCCTTTTTCACAACAGGGCCACACGCTGGGGCTTTTCTGTTGTTTGGTGGTAGTAGTTCTTGCCTTTTGACTTCCTTTTCTACATTCCTTTTTTTGTGTCCAAATTGTCCGCAAGTAAAGCAAGAGCCTGAGAAATGGGGCATAATTTTTCCAACTCTTAATCCAGCCATAGCCTGAGCTAAAAGACTAGCCTTATGTAAGTTACCTCCAATGCCATTGCAAGCCTTAATATATTCAGCTAAGTGAGGCTTCCCTCTCAGGGGTCTAATAGCAGTTTGACACTCTGCATTAGCATTATCATATGCAAGAAGCTGTATTACAACATCTTCAGCTGTTTTATCAGTTATGGCTTTATTTACAGCCTCTTGGAGCTGAGCAATAAAAATCAATATATGGTTCTTTAGGTCCTTGTCGGACAGAACTGAAAGGATATTATTCCCCTGTAACATTTATCCTTTCCCATGCCCGTAAGCACACAGAGTGCAGCTGAACAATGGCAACATCCTACATTACTGCTTGATTTTCTAATCCACCCCAGTTAGGGCCGACTCCCATTGACTGTTCAAAGGAAACTGGCACAGGTGGCTGTGTTTGTGTATTTTCCCTTGCCCGAGTTTGAGCTTCATCAGACCACCAGGTTTTAAACTGCAAGTACTGAGTTGGAGTGACAACCGATTTTATCAAAGTATCCCAATCATATGATGTTAACCTATTATCAAGAGCCACATTTTTTAACAAACTTTGCACAAAAGGAGAGTTGGCCCATATTCACTAATGGCCTGCGTGAATACCTTTAACAGTTTAAATGGAAAGGTGGTTCAATTAGAGAAACTGGAATTGCCAAGCTTCAAGGTGTCTGTCAGCTCTAGCCTTTTGAATGGAATTTTGTGTAGCACCACCAATTGCTCCAGGTTTTAAGGTTGTAACTACAGGAGCAGTAAGTTCTGTAGCTAATACATTTTCTCGCCCATTACGGGGAGAGAGAGGAGGTGGCCATTCACTTAATTCAGCAGTTGGAGCTGATGGGCTACTAAAACATACTTTTTTAGTTTTCCTTTATTTTCCTCTGGTTTCTATTCTTCACATTCAGAATCTAGTTTTTTTACACTTGTCCTCCTCGTTCTCTTCTGAATCTGCCTGATCATCTGTTTGAAATGGCTCATAAGCTGTCTTTATTAGTGCCCACATTGACCAAACTGAGACCGGAATTTTGCTCCATCTTTATATGCTTTTTAAAAAATATCTGCCAATTCTCTCCCATTCATCCAATTCCATAGTCCCTTGTTCTGGGACTCATGGGCAAAAACTGCTTTCCTACACTAAAGAGTGATAAGATATTCTGAGTACTAACTTTCACTTCTCTTCTTCATAATAAATGCCTTAAGAAATTTAAATAAGCAGAGTGTTTGCTTTCACTTTGTTCCATTGTTACCCTGGTTCTGCTGAGTTCTCAGCTTTCCCTCCGAGACTGTTTTAATCATGATCAGGTGTCCTTTGATGATGCATCCTCCACTTTTACATGCTCTGCCGTTCCTTCACCAGGGTCCTTGTCGCCCCACATTGGGTGCCAGAAATGCTGGGGTGATCAAGCACAACACCAGGTCATTGGGACGACAAAGCCCAGCAGAGTCAAAGGAATGAGAAAAAGACAGTTTGAGAGAGAAAATGTGACCAGGGGACCATTACGAGTGTGGAGCCTGTGAAGGCCCCGAGCTCTGGAAGCCGAGACTATTTATTGGTGATCAAACAAAGAAACAGTTGGTGAGAATGTAGGGGTCGAAAGGGCAAGCACACAATCTACAGCTGTGATGGTTTAACATTTATATGGAACATGTTCTGCTCCTTGAGATAATGGGAATACAATTCATCTAGGAGCCTGGGAGGGCTGGAAGCAAGGAGCCAGCAAGTCTAGACACATTCCAAAGGCCACGAGGGGTTTTGTGCCCTGAGCCCTGGATATTATTATGTCAGATATGCAAGCCCTGCCTCAGCTTCTTTCCCAACACTTGGCTTTTTCCCAACACATTGATTTCTGTATGTTTGAGTGTGAAATACAACACAGACATAACAAGAATAAGAACATGTTCTTTGCAGCAACATAGTTGGATCTGGAGGTCATTATCCTAAGCAAATTAACAGAGTAACAGAAAACTATATACCACCTGTTCTCACTTACATGTGGGAGCTAATCATATTGCCATAAAGAAGAAAACAACACACATCAGGAGCTACGCAAGTGTGGAGGATGGGAGAAGGGTGAGAACTGAAAAACTACCCATTAGGCACTATACTTATTACCTTAGTGGCAAAACAATCTGTGTATCAAACCGACATAGCTCACAATTTACCTATGTAACAAACCCTGCACATGTACCCCTGAACCAAAAATAAAAGTCTAAAAACATTTTAGCTGGTTTTTAAAATGATTATTAATAGGACACCTAAATACACCACAGGCATTTCAAATGATTTATTGCTACTTCAGTTATTTAATAGATTCCAAAAAGTGTTGACATTCAGATTATGCAGATTTCTTTTGACATAAAAATGAGGTTGATGAATTTTATAATCTACATTTTGGAGCCTAAACCAAAAGTACAATCAAGTGTCACCTCAGATGTGTTATTGGAGGCAGAATTCTGATCTCATTACAAATAAGTGGTACCTGGTCTGAAATATATGAACAGACAAGGAAATAGAAAAAGGACAAGGCACAGCGTTTATGAAAAAGTCTCAGCAATTTTAATTTTCTTCTGAGGAAGCTGAAATTGTGCAAGTAAAACAGTGTGACTGGACATGTCTCAGGTGAAGTTGTGTTCTGGAAAGTATCTCCAGTCCTGGGGCTGGATCCAGTAGGTGGACTCAGGCCCCAAATCCTAAAGCAGCGACTTGTATTCCTTAAACAGATGATATTCCAATGAGAAAACTGTTCTCAGGTGAGCTGCAGAGCAGGGAGGAGGGGACGGAGTTGTCCTTGGCTTCCCAGGATTGCTGAAACTTGAAGACCAAGGCCACCTCCTCATAGGTGGAGCAGACATCCACCTATGAGTACATCACATCGGCTCTGTCTTCAGGAATCTTGGGCTGTGAGGGAGATGAAGGAATATGATTTATTCCTTTCTGCTAAAGCAGTGTGCTTCAGAGAGAATGAATTGAAAATTTAATAAATATGCTTTTTGCCATAGTAAGGGAGAGAATATGAATAATTCAAGGCAATGCACTTCAGAGCTGGCAGAAGGAGCAAGTGCACAACTGAGAGAAGGAAGCACCCTACACCAGGAAGCAGGTGCGCTAAGATCATCCCCCGAGAACTGCCCTCCAGATGCCTTATGTCAGTGGAACCTGGGCTCATGCCTGGGATATTCTGCGTAGTGTAGAGAGCAGAGCACAGCTCCATTCCTTCTCACTGTGTGACCTAGGATGTGACCTCTTCCTCTGAGCTTCATTCTAATTAGGTGTTAAAATCAAATAACAGCAGTAACTTTACCTGTAAACTTTCCAGTAAGAGCCGGTGATGATCAGAATTGTTATCACTGTTGTTACCCGATCCCTTAAATATCATAAAAATACCTGTGTGACCCCTCGTCTCAGACCTCAGATGACCACCTCGCAGAGAGCACACCTGCTTTGTTTCTGTCACAAACGTGGTATTAGAACTGGAAACTATGTGTACCTTGTTATAGATTTATATCTTAGTTATGTTACATTGGAAGTTAGAATTAGTAAGTGACAGTTAGAATTTTAGGTGGTGGGATGTCTAAGCAAACTGTCGATGGTGTGTCTTCATTTCTCCTTGCTTATTATAGGTAATGGAAGAGGAGAGAGAAAAACTAAAGAGAGAAGTATTGACTGATAGTCAAGTGTTTTATAAACAACGGAGATTTTCAAATCTTCTGGAAACCCCATTACATTAAATAAATTAAAGGACTTTAAGACACTTTTTCACATTCTAGATGCATGTTTAATACAGATTTAGATTTAAATGCAAGAGATAATGCAGAAAATGGAAATTCAGCAACAGATCAGTTTGCCACATAGGCAGATTTAAACTAGTTTGTAATTTTATCTAAATACTCAAAGAATAAACCCCAGATTCAAATAACAAATGATAAAATTTCAATAACAAATGATAAAATTTCAACTTCTCTGGTTGAGAGAAGCTTGAACTAACATTATCTTGATGAATCATACACCAATAACAAAACTTTGTCCAGTGGTCCAAATTTTCAAGGGGCTGCTTGAGTAAATAGTTTCTACCTCCCCTACCTGTCATTTCTGGCAGAATCTATCATCCTCTAAAACCCAGGGACCATTAATAATAGAGACAGAAGTTTGAATACTATGAAGTTTTCAGAGATCTAAACAACTGCCTGGACTGATTGGTGAGGATGATCTCTATAAGCCTCGTCTTTGAAGAGCGTATGGTGGGTTTTGTTATAATGAACAGGTAGCAACAAAGACAGTCAAGGAAAATGAAGGAGGAGGGGAACATGGTCCAAACAGAAGAACAACATAAAGATCCAG
>NW_012101890.1:53722-55504 GCF_000951045.1 Mandrillus leucophaeus | reverse complement strand
ACCCAGCAGCAGAGGTTGCAGTGAGCCGAGATTGTGCCACTGCACTCCAGCCTGGGCAACAGAGTGAGACCTTCTGTCTGTCTCTCTCTCTCTCTCTCAAAAAAAAAAAAAAAAAAAAAAATTAGAGCCTCTGCAGAAGCAGTAAGTTCTAATTTGATATGATATCCACAAAGATCCAGTTAATTTAACAATTGAATTTAGTTGGATGAGGTAGAGAAGAGACTCGGAATCATGAAATAAATAATGCAGGTTCCCAAAGTCAATCAAGCCCAAATATTTTGAAATGAGCCAGGCGTTGGGTTTCTTTTTTACTCCCTCCTCCTCCTCTTCCCCTTCCTCTTCATCTTCCCTTTCTGTCCCTCCCTCACTCTCTCTCTAAGTACCTAACAGATATTATTAATATTATTGGGATTTTAAAAGCATGTACATTGTAAGAATGTTGTGAGGATTAAATGGAATTGGGTGTGTGAAAATGCCTAGTACAGTGCCTGATACATTTTGGGAGCTCGTGAAATATTCATTTTACTCTATTTCTCCTTTTCTTCCCCTTTTTTTCCTCTTCCTACTTTGCTCTTCCTACAGTCATTGTGTCCTTATCTGGCCATGACTAAGAATTGAAGTCAATTCTAATATATGTGCAGGTACAAAAATGCATAAATATTAGCACTTATTCTTAAATCATTCTGTATGCTGCCTGTTCTTAATGATAAAAGTGGTTATGTTGAACATTTTCTATTTCCCTGTCATATATAATGTTTGTGTTTTTATTAAATTCACAGGGGTGGTTCATAAAAGTCACGAAGCAATTTTAAAAACTGGAGTGGGTCAGTTTAATTCTTTTTTCAAGCGCAACAAAGTTGTTCTTAAATTCTAGTTACAAGTGGTGAGAAAGCCCTAACAGAGGAAATGAAATCACATGATCTCATACAATCGCCTAATTTCATACTTTGAACGAAATTCAGTCTCTCACTTTTATGAGAAATAATGAGCTAGTACTCTTACATAGAACTATGGGAGAAACTTGAGACTTACCAACTTTAGGAGAGCTCCAAAGATTTATTGTTCATTTTCCCAAAGGTCTCCAGTGAGACTGCTTTTCTTATCTGGAGGTTTTTCCCCAAAAAATCAAGCAAGTGTCTATAATCAGTATACATAGTGCTTAGTTGCTGCATCCTTGGTCCTCCATATATTCCACAAATACTCCTCTAGTACCTCCTCTGTAGAAGAGCCTTGGCATCTTGTGAATATCCCTACAGGGTATCAAACTCTATGGAAAATCTACAGGCATAATACTCTTTCTGAAGCTCAGGGCAGGGAGGCATTGCTGGCAATGAAACTTATTATGGGAATTAGATGAGGAGCCTTCTTGCCAGCAATAGGGCTCCCAAGAGAATTAAGAGCAAACTAAAAGGGTGCTGGCAGCAGCAGTCAGTTTGGTGAGCTACCATATAAAATGGGGAGGCCCTACTGTGACGGTTCACAAAAGTAAGCTTCAGTTGAACTTGATACCCAAATAGCCAGTTAAAAAGTGAAAAAAGCAAGCAGCCACACATCATGTTATATAAAGACAAATAACAAATGGCCGGCTTTGTTGATTTGTTTTTACAAAGCACAGGTTTTTCTTCTTTGTTTTTTGGTTTTTTTTTAAACAACGAAATTAGTCAATAGTTTTTATAATCTATAGGCCTGTCATACTAGGTGAAACATTTTCTGTTTTCATATAAATAGGTTAGTGAAACTGATGGACACAGCTAACATGCCCATCAGGTGAAGATCAAAGGA
>NW_012101890.1:46052-49522 GCF_000951045.1 Mandrillus leucophaeus | reverse complement strand
CCAAAGTGTGGTGATCACAGGCATTGCACCCAGCCTCCTTTTAAAATTTTTAAATGTATTTTTTAATTGACAAATAGCAATTGTGCATATTTATCATGTATAATTTATTGCTTTGAAATAGGTATACATGTAGAATGGCTAAATCATGCTAATTAACATTCATTGCTTCACATAGATATCATTTATTTTATGGTGAGAGCATTTAAAATCTACTTTTTGCAGTTTTCAAGAATACCATATATTGTTATTAACTATAGGGAGATATTGTTCAAAGAATACAAAATTTCAGTTAGGATGAATAATTTTAAGAGCTGTATTGTACAACATGATGACTAGGTAATAACTATAGTTGCCTAACATTCCTTATGGTAGAGGGAGGATATATTATAGGAAAAGTAAAAGAAAAGTACCACTCCTTTTAGTACTGAGAATGAAGGAAGAATCTAGAAGCATCAGAGAGATTAAGCCCAGGAGATGAATATGTCCCCATCTACCCTTCTCCAGAAAGCCGTACAGAATCAGTAAGGCTGACACTTCAAGCACAAGAGTCTCTCGTCTTCACACTCACACTCTTCTTAAAAATCTGTCTCTGACAAAAAAGATAAACAACTCAATTTTAAAATGTGCAAGGGGCATAAACAGGCATTTCTCCAAAGATATACAAATGGACAATGAGCACATGAAGAGATTCTCAACATCACTAATCATTATGGAAATGCATATCAAAGCTACAATGACGTCAGGCGGGAGGCTCACACCTATAATCCCAGTACTTGGGGAGGCTGAAGTGCGAGGATTGCTGGAGCCCAGGAGGTCGAGGCCGCAGTGAGCCATATTTGTGTCATTACATTCCAGCCTGGGTGGCAGAGCAAGACCCTATCAAAAAAAAAAAAAAAAAAGAAAGAAAAAAAGCAGAAGAAGAAAAGACAAAGAAAAAGAGAAACCTATAGTAAGATACCACTTCACATCTATTAGAATAACTATAACCAAAATAACAAAAAATAACAGCATTGGTAAAAATGTGGAGAAATCAGAACCTCATGCATTGCTGGTAAGTAGAATAAAATTGTTCGGATGCTGCGAAAAACAGTCTGGCAATTCCTCTAAAAACTAAACTTAGAATTACCACATGACCCAGCAGTTCACTCCTAGGATATACCCCAAATAATTACACTCAGAGACTCAAACATTAAGGTTTATTGCATCATTATTCACATTAGCCAAAAGGTGGCAGCAACCTGTGTGTCTGCTCACAGGTGAATAGATAATTGAAATACGGTATACATACACAATGGAATAGAATTCAACCATATGTAAATGAAAAATAGAATCCTAACCTCCCCAGCCAACTGAACTGACCACCTCTTGGCCAAAGGCGCCCCAGAGAAATCTTAGTTTTGAGTTCCCTGCCATGAAGGGATGGGAGGTTGGCCATGCCTCGTTATACACCCCTGCCTTGTGCAGTTCAGACACAACTGGCCAGCATTCATGTGAAAATAGAGCTCAGAAGACTGACAGAATGGACTCTTTGTGGTGTAAGAAACCAAATTATAAGCAGGATCTAAGGCCATGCCAGGCAAGGGTTAAATCACCACCCCTACACTTAAAAAATAAACTATGTTCTGACTGTCAAAAATTCTTTTCTTTTTCTCTAGCAGTTAAACAAGCACTGGCCTCGAGATATGCAATATTAAAACAATTTGCAGCTCATCCACAGCCGACAGCCAGACGATGACCCCTAGTTTTCCCAGCCCGCACCCACTTCCCCATTCCACCAGCTAGAACCACAGGTGTGAGTGGACAAGAGACCAATTTCAGTAACTTTCTCTTGATAAGAGACCACCAGCCATGGCTTGGTTCTGGCCGGTTTATAGAGGCTTCACACTTTAGTGCCTTCCTGTCCCTGCTTCACTTTTTTATATATAGGGACTAACTGCAATGCATGTGAACATTAAGTCTCCACCCCAAAATAAACATGGTCACATGTAACATGCATGTTTGCTTATCACATATGTGTGTGAATCCCCTCATGAATATTCATAGCTCTCCTGTGACCTCTTGAATATGTATGTTTAACCAACCAGTTCAGCATAATCCTCCTGCCCCAGTCCCTCCTTCTTCAAAGTGCCTGCAAACAGCTTCAGCCAGAGGCCACTCTTCCCAGCATGTCAGAATGACCACTTCGCACACTTTAACCCTTTATAGGCTGGGTGCGGTGGCTCATGCCTGTAATCCCAATACTTTGGGAGGCCAAGATGGGAGGATCACTTGAAGTCAGGAGTTCAAGACCAGCCTAGCCAACATGGTGAAACCCTGTCTCTACTAAAAATACAAAAATTAGCTGGGTGTGGTGGCAGGCGCCTGCAGTCCCAGCTACTTGGGAGGCTGAGGCAGGAGAATGACTTGAACCTAGGAGGTTGCAGTGTGCCGAGATCTTGCTACTGCACTCTAGCCTGGGTGACAGAGTGAGACTCCATCTCAATAATAATAATGATAATAATAATAATAATATGTTATTTTAAGTTGACATATCAAGAAGAATGACATTCTGATACATGCTACAACATGAATGAATTGTGAAAACATTTTAAGTGAAATAAGCCAGATACAAAAATGACAAATATATTACTCCTTTTATATGAAATATCTAGAATAGGCAAGCTGATAGAGATAGAAAGTAGATTAGCTGTGACCTGGGGCTTGGGGGAAGGAGGTAACTGGGGGAATTTCTGTTTGGGGAGATGAAAAAGTTTCAGAAATAGGTAGTAGTGATGGTTATACAACACTGTGAATCTAATAATGTTACCAAATTGCACACTTAAAAATGGTTAAAATGGCTAATTTTATGTTGTAGATAACTTTGCTACAATCTGGGGTTCCCCACAGCAGACTGGTGAATGGAGAGTTGATGGTCAGAGTGAATGGAGAGGAAATAGACCTGTGACTGCTAGGTGAGGAGGGGACGTGTAGAACAGGCCCTGGGTCTGCAGCCAGTGAAGGCCGGCATGATGACAAGTCAGACAGGCTGAGCCTAGACTGGGACCAAACTGACAGAGAGACCGAGCACGGGTGGGCGACATTCAGGCAGCCTGCAAACAGGCAGGGCAGTGGCCCTCCCCAGAGACCTCCATGGAGACCCAGCCCTTCTGCATCACCACAGGAGCTGTGTGAGGCACACTCTACTCCTCTCCTCTCAAGATACTGCCTTGGACAGACAGCAAGAGGGACGAAGGATAACTGAGAAAGGGAATATTCGTGTCTATGAGAAGACTGAGCAATAACTAAAGACACCGATGAGATGAAGGGAACATGCTACAATCTTTAAACCAGATAGAATTAATAGTTAATTTTTTAACTCCCTTTCCACCCCTGCACCATTAAACCAATGGGTGGAGGTTCATGATGAAGATCAGATTAAACTGAGTCAAAATAAGGAAAATGCATTAATGTGGTGGTGCGTCCCCGCTGCT
>NW_012101890.1:39228-46002 GCF_000951045.1 Mandrillus leucophaeus | reverse complement strand
GGGCTTGGGGGAAGGAGGTAACTGGGGGAATTTCTGTTTGGGGAGATGAAAAAGTTTCAGAAATAGGTAGTAGTGATGGTTATACAACACTGTGAATCTAATAATGTTACCAAATTGCACACTTAAAAATGGTTAAAATGGCTAATTTTATGTTGTAGATAACTTTGCTACAATCTGGGGTTCCCCACAGCAGACTGGTGAATGGAGAGTTGATGGTCAGAGTGAATGGAGAGGAAATAGACCTGTGACTGCTAGGTGAGGAGGGGACGTGTAGAACAGGCCCTGGGTCTGCAGCCAGTGAAGGCCGGCATGATGACAAGTCAGACAGGCTGAGCCTAGACTGGGACCAAACTGACAGAGAGACCGAGCACGGGTGGGCGACATTCAGGCAGCCTGCAAACAGGCAGGGCAGTGGCCCTCCCCAGAGACCTCCATGGAGACCCAGCCCTTCTGCATCACCACAGGAGCTGTGTGAGGCACACTCTACTCCTCTCCTCTCAAGATACTGCCTTGGACAGACAGCAAGAGGGACGAAGGATAACTGAGAAAGGGAATATTCGTGTCTATGAGAAGACTGAGCAATAACTAAAGACACCGATGAGATGAAGGGAACATGCTACAATCTTTAAACCAGATAGAATTAATAGTTAATTTTTTAACTCCCTTTCCACCCCTGCACCATTAAACCAATGGGTGGAGGTTCATGATGAAGATCAGATTAAACTGAGTCAAAATAAGGAAAATGCATTAATGTGGTGGTGCGTCCCCGCTGCTGTTACACATTTTATATGAATTGTGTCAGATGCCCCCTCTTTTGGCTTCTTTGAGGCTCGGGCCCTGCTGTGACTTGCTTTGGAAAACTGGGCTTGGGCTCCTGAAGCCATCTCACCTGCAGGCTGCAGACTCTGAAATTGAACCATTGCTTTGTTTCATCCCCTTCCTGTCCTTTTTCCTCCATCTCCTGACTGGTTTCCTTAGGGAGCCCCTCCTCAATAAATACCGTGCACAGAAAAGCTGATCTCAAGATCCACTTGTGGGTAACTCAGCTAAGATACCCATTTTCTCTGCATTCGCAAGCTATACTATGACATAAACCTTTCAACCTTGCCATATCTGCTACATGGCTGAGCCCTGAAAGTTATTTGTGTGTGTGGCCCCTATTCTAGGCATTCTGCCCTGTTTGTGGGAAGCACTGAGCCAGCTCTGTGGTGGGAACACCTTGGGGAGGGACATTTTGAGCAAGGTCAGAAGGACCAGTTAATGGGTGGGATCACAGAGGCGGGCCCCTACTTCCTTCCTCCTCATTTTGGACTCCCCATCAGCAAACCCCAATTCCGCTACTACATGTTGGATTTCAGTCTGGCCCAGGAGCTTAATAACAAGTAATCTCTGCAGACGGTCCCCGTGGTTTAGAAATAACTCTCACATACTTTTACTTTACCTCATTTTTTAAATATCTGTGGCGAGGGTGATACTCATTCCCATTGACAGACTATGAAATGGATGCTCAGAGAGTAGAAATTATTTGCTCAGTGTTGCACAGTTCAAAAGTAGGTGTCTCTGTTAATTCCAAATAAAACAAAAACAAAAAGCCCATGAACTGTATTTCCTCTGCTCTCCTATCACAACCATCAACACAGAATACTTCTGTGATCAGTCGTGCTGGGTCGCCCCTCCACATCACGCTAGCCATCAGCTCTGCAGAAGGCACCAGCTGCGTGTCCTCTAACTCAATTCTGACATTATCTTCCTGGAGACAGATGGCCTCAGATTCCACAGGTTGAGAACTCAGTCCTGTTAAGACTCCCCTTCTACTCTGGAACTTCTGACTGGCTCCAAGTTGGGGTTCCCATGGCTCCCTCGATTAATTTGCTACAGCAGCTCATGAAACTCAAGGAAATATGTTACCAGTTTTTTATTTATTTGTTTGTTTGTTTTTGAGATGGAGTCTCACTTTGTTACCCAGACTGGAGTGCAGTGGCATGATCTCCGCTCACTGCAGCCTCTGCCTCTTAGGGTCAAGTGATCCTCCCACCTCAGCCTCCTGAGTAGCTGGGACTACAAGTGTGTGCCACCACATCCAGCTATATATATATTTTGTATTTTTAGTAGAGGCAGGGTTTCACCATTTTGGCCACACTCGTCTCGAACTCCTGACCACAAGTGATCCACCCACCTTGGCCTCCCAAAGTGCTGACATTACAGGTGTGAGCCACCAAACCCAGCTGTCACCAGTTTTTTTTTGGAAAGGATATTACAAAAGATACAGATGAAGGATGCATAAGGCAAGGTATATGGAAAGAGACAAAGAGCTTCCACGCCCTCCCCAGGTGCGCCACCCTCCAGGAACCTTCAGGTGTTCAGCTATCAGGAAGCTCTCCAAATTCTGTCATTTTGGGGTTTTTATGGAAGCTTCATTCTGTAGCCATGATTGATTACATCATTGGCCACTGGTGATTGATTTAACCTTGTGGGAAGTGTCCCTCTCCCCTCCCCAGAAGTCAGGGGATGGGGCTGAAAGTCCCAATCCTACCCCTGCCTTGGTCTTTCTGGTGACCAGACCCATCCTGTAGCTATCCAGGCACTGCCAGCCTTCAGTCAATCATTAGCATATTTGTATGCTAATGTGCTAAAGACAGCACTTTAGAGATTCTAAGAATTTTAAGAGCTGTGTGCCAGGAAATAGGGTTGAAGACCAAATATATATTTCACAAAATCACAGTTTCTCAGTCCAATATTTCTTCATCTTAAACTGATGACAATGATAAGGATGAGCTAATGATGATTCAGGATGCACCTCAGGTCCTGAGAGTTCCATTTCCTGCTCCTAGTGCAGGTCGCTGCTGGTCCTTTCAGGGCTCCATATTGTTTTCATTTATTCATTTATTCCCTTCTATCCTCTATTATCCTCTTCCATTCCCCGATCTCCCATAAGAAGCTATGCTCTTCTAATACATTTCATATGCATCCTTTCTTTATATGTGTTCTTGTAAAGGGCACATTGTTGTTGCATGTGTTTTTTATTAAATACAAATGGTGTAAGTCACAGAAACCATCTGATTTTTAATTTTATTTTTTCTCTTTTTTTTTTTTTTTTTTGAGACAAGGTCTTGCTCTGTCATCTGGGCTAGAGTGCAGTGGCACCATCACAGCTCACTGAAGCAGAGCTCAAGTGACCCTTCCATCTCAGCCTCCTGAGTAGCTGGGACTATAGGCACATGCCAACATGCCTGGATAGTTTTTTCATATTTAGTGAGATGAGGCTTCACTATGTTGCCCAAGCTGCTTAATTTTCATTTGGCATCATGTCTTTAAAATCTATCCACGTTTCTAACCTATATGCTACATAGTAATCCAGGGAGTGTATATTCACCATATTGTTTTCTATACTCTGCCACTGATGGACACCCAGATTGCTTCTAACTTCCCGCCATCACAAGCAGTGTTGTAAGAAACATCACAGGGTCTTTGGCCTTTCTCCAGTACACACTATCAGACAAGGTAGATGATTCCCTTGGAGAAAATGAAGGCACAGGCCAAAGTGACTGGACAGGAGGCACATAACTACACTATGAAAAAGGGGCAAGGCAATGGATTAGTTTTCTGTGGCTCCTTAATAAGATACCACAAATTTGGTGGCCTAAAATAGTATAATAAATTTATTCTTTCCTAGTTCTGGAGGTCAGAAATCCAAATTCAGTATCACTAGGCTGAAATCAAAGTATTGACACGGCCACACTCCCTCTGGAGATTCTAGGAGAGAATCTGTTCCTTGTCCTTTCGGGCTGCTGACATTCCGTCACTTGTGGACACATCACTCCAATCTGCAAGGCCAGCTTCTTCAAATCTCTTTTTGTTTGTTTCTCATGTCACCTTCTAATGTGTGTGCATATGTGTGTAAAGTATTGCTCTGCCTCTCCAAAATCAGGACACTGTGATGCCATTTAGGGCCTTCCTGAATAATCCAGGCCAATCTCCTCATTTCAAGATCATCCACTTAATCACATCTGCAAAGACTACACTTCCAAATAAGATAATATTCACAGATCTCAGAAATTAGGACCGGAAATTTTTGGAGATACTTTCAGTCTACTACAAGCAACCATCTAAAAACTTTTTCTGAAACTGAATTATTAGAATATAGGGACCAAGGGTTTAAAATAAGTACGATAAATGTATTTAATAGACATCAGAATTTCTTAGAAATATGAAGAGCAAGAGAGCATAAAAACAACCAAGGAGAAACATTGGATAGAAAATACAATCGTTGGCAAAAGAATACAACAAAGGGAATAAATTACAGAATGGATGCAGCTGAAGAAAGATAGAGGAACCATTTTAGAAGCCAGCAGAAAAGACAAAGATTAGCCCCTGTGAGGTGGTGCATGCCTGTAGTCCCAGTTATTTGAGAGGTTGAGGTGGGAGGTTCACTTGAGCCTGGGAGGTGGATGTTGTAGTGAGCCCTGATTGCACCACTGCACTTCACCCTGGGCCACAGTGAGACCACAGTCTCAAAAAACAAAAACAAAAATATGAGAAAAGAAAAAAAGAAAGACCAAGGGAAAATATAACAGAAAAGCTCATGGATGTGGAAGGTAAAATATAAGTGCCAGCATCTGTGTGATATAAGAGAGGAATTATTGAAAGAAATAGTGAAGATAAATTTCCCAGATTGAAAGCCTCTTTTGATGCTGAGGTGGAAAGAGAAAAAATGAATATTAGAATAGGGTTTCAAAACATTTTAACAAAACAAAACAAAAAAAACTAGGCTCATGTTTGTAATCCCAGCACTTTGAGAGGCAGAGGCAGGCAGATCACTTGAGCCCAGGAGTTCTGAGAGGCAGAGGAAGGCAGATCACTTGAGCCCAGGAGTTCTAGACCAGCCTGGGCAATATGGAGATACCCCATCTCTACTAAAAATACACACAAAAATTAGCTGGGGATGGTGGGCGCTAGCCTTGTAGTCCCAGCTACTCGAGAGGTAAAGTGGGAGGACTGCTTGAGCCCCAGGAGGCAGAGGTTGCAGTTAGCTGAGATCATTGAGATTGTGTCACTGCACTGCAGCCTGGGTAATTGAACAAGACTCTGTCTTAAGGAAAAAACAACAACGATAACAACAACAACAACAAAACAAATTAAGAAAAAAAAGAAAACTCTAAAAATATCTGGGGATAATATACTGTAGATATAACCTTGAAAAGAACAATAATCAAAAAAGCAGGCTGGGCACGGTGGCTCACGCCTATAATCCCAGCACTTTGGGAGGCCGAGGCAGGTGGATCACTTGAGGTCAGGAGCTTGAGACCATCCTGGCCAACATGGTGAAACCCCATCTCTACTAAAAATGCAAAACATTAGCCGGGCGTGCTGGCGGACGCCTGTAATCCCAGCTACTCGGGAGGCTGAGGCAGCAGAATCACTTGAACCCGGGAGATGGAAGTGAGATCGTACCATTGCACACTGAGTTCCTCCAGCCTTTCCGCTGGGCCAGGGCAGGCCTGCGAGCCTGGGCCTCCCTGGAGGCAGAGGGTGGCCCTGCAGGGGCAGCCCCAGGGCTGGAGAGGCCAGTCCGCGGCGCGGGAGACACCCTTTCCAAACTGGTTTCCAAACTGGAAGCGCTGCGTGGGCAGCAGCGGGGTCCAGGCCCTGGAACCCCTAGTTTCTGTCGCTCCAGAAACCCGGCTCGCGCAGTGTCCTCCAGGCTCAGCGCCATCGGGCAGCGCAGCCGGCTGCGCTGGGCACAGTGGCTTCCCAGCAGGACGCCTTCGGCCTGGGCGCCAGAGCCCCTCTCAGCTCCCGGGTTGGTGCGGGGAAGCCCGGGCTCTTGCAGCCCCTGTGAAAGGTCCTCCGCGCCTCCTGCCTTGGTGCACTCTGTGGCGCGGCTGGACCTCTGGCCAGAAGCACCTTTGGCGGCCTGCTGGGCCCCTCGCGGGCTCAGGTGGAGACTCTGCCCCCGGGGCTCCCGCTCTGTCCGTGCCCGGTCCCGGGCTCTGCGCGCACACCACTTCTTGGCCTTTTCCGCCAAAACTTTCTAATCTTCAGTTGGATGGTGTCTGGGCGGTCCCCAGAACGGCTGTCTTCAGACAGGGAGCTGAGGCTGGGAGCTGGGCACGGCGCTCACGGGGACTGACTCCCCCGGAGGCGGAGGAGGTTCTCCTGACGCTTAGGCAGGGCCGCGCCCGGCTCCCAGAGACCTATTTTTGGAAAATACAATTTTGTAGGGTGTTCCCAACTGCAGTCTTCTGTGTTCTGCTTACAAGTCTTAGATCAGGAAACATTCGGTTTTTATCATCGCAGCTAGGTTCCAAGAGACTCGGAGGATGCTTTTTGGTTGATTGCTGGTGAAGAAGTCGGGTCGTGGCCGCCATGGGAGCAGGAGGACCAAGGGCCACAGCTGCAGGTTTCGCGGATTGCTCAGATGCCCGAAGGTGTCCGTCGGGAAGCTCCCAGGACAGCACTTTTGCAAGAACCACCACTCTGGTCCTTGGAGGCCAGAATACATCTTCTGAAAACTGCAGCCACAGCCTTCTGTCGGAAAAACGGTTGGAAGCACAAAGGCCAGGGAGCACACTGACCGCTCCCTGTTAGAGGTGAAATCCGCAGATGTCCGCGTGGCTGCTCTGCAGCGGAGTCCCTGGCCTGGGTGGGTTCATGTCCAGTCTTGTTCAACACTAGATGACTCTAATATCTAAATAAACTTTGTTTTTCTTTTTCTTTTTTTGAGACGGAGCCTCGCTCTGTTGCCCAGGTTGGAATGCAGTGGCGGGATGTCGG
>NW_012101890.1:34763-35753 GCF_000951045.1 Mandrillus leucophaeus | reverse complement strand
CCTCCCAAAGTGTTGGGATTACAGGCATGAGCCACCGTGCCCTGCCTACATTTTCCTTTTAATTACTGAGATATTTCATCATCTTTATTTTCTGAACTTTGTGTTGAATTTTGTTTGTTTGAGACAGGGACTCACTGTGTTGCCCAGGCTGGAGTGCAGTTGGTGATCACAGTTCACTGAAGCCCCATCTTCCCAGGCTCAAACAATCCTTCACCTCAGATTCCCAAGTAGCTGAGACTACAGACATGCACCACCCTGCCTGGATAAAGTTTTAAAAATTATTTTTTGCAGAGAAAGGGTCACATTATGTTGCCCAGGCTGGTCTCAGACTCCTGGGCTTAATCCTCCCACCTTAGCCTCCCAAAGGGCTGGGATTACAGGCATGAGCCACCTTGCATGGCCCTTGTGCTAAAATTTTAATTTCTTCAATCATATTTTATTTCCAAAAGCTCTTTTGTTGCTTTCTAAATGTTCATGTTCATAATCTGGTTTTTCTTCATGGATATGATATCTTAATTTTGAAGTTTTCTTCTTCCTTGAATTATCTATTTCCTCTGAGTTTCTTTTTTCTGTCTTCCTTTTTGTTTTCCAAGCTAACAAACTTTCCTCAAATTTCCCATGATTTTGTCTATTCATATTTAGCATATTTAGCACTAAAAACTTATTGGAAATTCTGCCTACCGCGGTGGAACCTGTCAATGAGTAGGTCTCACTGGGTGGTGCTAGATGTCCCTGGTCTCTTTGTAGGAGAACTCCAAATACTAGTATCTACAGAATTGGGAGGAGGGGGCTGGTTACTTTGCCAGTAAAGATGAATTGTCTTAGCTCCTGCCTGGGATTCTATGCCTAGCTGCCAGTGTAATGGGATCTGAGCAGACACAGGGCGTGGTGAGAGTGGGAGAGAGTTGTGGCTGGAAATCTCAAGTTCAGTGCGTAGGTTTCCGCTTGAGTTTTTAGTACAGAATATTATCTTTCCCTAAATCAGACCAA
>NW_012101890.1:30528-31973 GCF_000951045.1 Mandrillus leucophaeus | reverse complement strand
AGGGTTTCACCATGTTGGCCAGGCTGGTTTTGAACTCCTAACCTCAAGTGATCCGCCCGCCTCAGCCTCCCAAAGTGCTGGAATTACTGGCGAATGAGAGAGGAAGTAACGATGATCAAACACTTTGAGTTTTTTGCTCGTTTGTTCGTTTATTTTGAGATGGAATCTTGCTCTGTCGCCCAGGCTAGACAGCAGTGGTTGCTCACTGCAACCTCTGCCTCCCGCATTCAAGCAGTTCTCCTGCCTCAGCCTCCCAAGTAGCTGAGATTAGAGGCATGCACCACCATGCCCGGCTAATGTTTTCGAATTTTTAGTAGAGACAGGGTTTTGCCAGGTTGGCCAGGCTGGTCTGGAACTCCTGACCACAGGTGATCCCCCTATGTCTGCCCCTCAAAGTGCTGGGATTACAGGCGTGAGCGGCTGCACTCTGCCAATGGTGAAATATTTTGATAGAGGTTTCAAGAAAAATAAAGGACCAAAGAAAACACAACTAAATATCTGGATGATATTGACATAATGAGGGCTGAGAATATGGGAAGTAAGTTCAGGTTAGAAGACCGGTCTCTTAAGGGAAGAAACAGGTATTATACACCTAAGAAATAACGAGGGGTGAATGAGTATGAGGACAACCACTACATGAACAAAAATACCGTCTAACTTCCACTAGCCAAGGAAATCTGAAAGTGTCCAATGGAAAGCAGGAAAAGAAAAAAGGTAGTGGTTTAAGGATATATAATAGAACATCTCAATGTATTGATTTTATTTTTATTTCTATTTTATATTTCTGAAATAAGCCATATTACTTATTAAATTTTAAAGATTTCAAAATAGTTGTATGCACATTGTTTAAAGCAACAAATGATATAGAATTACTATACAAATAGCAGTCTTCTGCTCTACAGAGACAATAATAGTCAACTCTTAGCTGTTCTGGTATTTACTGTCATATCTGTAAAAGCTATATTTATACTGTTCTTTCTCAGTTTGTTTATTATATTATCTATTGACTTAAACATATCCATATACAAATATATAAGCTCATTTTCTCTGTTGTTGTCTGTTACACACAGACACACATACATGCTTCTTCCACACAAAACTACATATTTCCTCCCAATATAATTATGTAACTATTTTAAATTAAACTCAGAGTTTACATTTCTCTCTCTCTCTCTCTTTTTTTTTTTAAGCAGTATCTTGCTCTGTTTTCCAGGCTGTAGTGCAGTGGGGTGATCACAGCTCACTGCAGCCTTGACCTCCCAGGCTCAAGTGATCCTCCCACTTCAGCCTCCCAAGTAGCTGGGACTACAGGTGCATGCCACCATGCCTGGGTATTTTTGTGGAGACAGTCTCCCCATGTTGCCCAGCCTCGTATTGAACTCCTGGGCTCAAGCGATCTGCCCACCTTGGCCTCCTATAAGTGCTGGGATTACAGGTGTGAACCA
>NW_012101890.1:28350-30478 GCF_000951045.1 Mandrillus leucophaeus | reverse complement strand
TTTTTTTTCCTTACTCATGAGCACAACTGTGTTCCACGAAATTTGAGGCAAGGGAATTTTCAAATGATGTATATCACTCTACATGGTGATTTTCAGGGGGCTCCATTCCCTTCCAAACTTGACTACATTCTTGTGATAGTTGAACTGATGGTATAATGTGGATTTACAAATTACAGCAGACTGGTTACACATCTTTACCATGGGAGGCAGTCCCAATTTACTTTAGTAAAGTTAAGTGTATTGCATTTTAACATCTCCACAGCCACAACATAAGGGTTATTTCATAGTTGTAGTGACATATATTTAACTACGTTAAATTAATAGATAAAAAAGCTACTTAAAAATCTAATTACAGAAATATAAATTAAAACACAAATGAAGAAATAAAAATTAGATAAGTTTAACTTCATCAAAATTTAAAACTTTTATGCTTCTAATGATACCATTAATAAAGTAAAAGGACAATCTATAGAATGGTAGAAAATATTTGCAAATCATACGTCTGATTCAGAATAGATAAGTACTTTTTTTGTTTGTTTGTTTGTTTTTTTTGTTTTTTTGAGAGAGAGATTGAGTCTCTGTTTGTCATCCAGGCTGGAATGCAGGGGCACAATCTTGGCTCACTGCAACCTCTGCCTCTCAGGTTCAAGCGATTACTATGCCTCAGCCTCCAAAGTAGCTGGGATTACAGGTGCGGTCCACCACATCCGGCTAATTTTTGTGTTTTTAGTAAAGACAGGGTTTCACCATGTTGGCCGAGCTGGTCATGAACTCCTGGCCTCAAGTGATCCACCTGCCTTGGCCACCCAAAGTGCTGAGATTAAGATGTGAGCCACCACACCTGGCCTAGAATAGATAAATAATTTTTATAACTCAATAATAAGAAAACAGCCCAATATAAAACTCAAATTATTTGAACAGACATTTCTCTAAAGAAGACAGACAAATGGCCAACAAGCACATGAAAAGATTCTCAACATTATTAGTCATCAGATAAATGCAAATGAAAACCACATTGAGGCCGGGCGTGGTGTCTCATGCCTGTAATCCCAGAACTTTGGGAGGCCGAAGTGGGTAGATCACCTAAGGTCAGGAGTTTGAGACCAGCCTGACTAACATGGTGAAACCCTGTCTCTACTAAATACAAAAAAATTAGCTGGACGTCATGGTGCATGCCTGTAGTCCCAGCTACTCAGGAGGCTGAGGCAGGAGAATTGCTTGAACCCAGGAGGCGGAGGTTGCAGTGAGCCGAGCTTGCACTATTGCACTTCAGCCTGGCCAACAAGAACAAAATTCTGTCTCAGAAAAACAAACAAACAAACAAAAAGCAAAAAACACCCCACAATGAGATACCACTTCATACTCACTACACTGGCTGTAGTAAAAAAGGTATAATATAAAGTGTTGGCAAGTATGTGGAGAAAGGAACCTTCACACGTTACTGATGGGAATGCAAAATGCATAGCCACTTTGGCAAAAGAGCTTCACAGTTCCTCAGAATGTTAAATGTGGCAGTAGGATATGACCCAGCAATTCCACTTCTAGGCATATACTAAAGAACTGAAAACATGTCCACACAAAAACTTGTAGGTGAATTTTCATTGCAGCAGTATTCATAATAGTCAAAAGGTCGAAACAGCCTGAATGTCCATTAACTTATGAATGGATAAACAAGTGTGGTCTCTCCACATCGTGGTATACGGTCCTGCCATGGAACAGAGTGAAGTACTGATACATGCTATGACATGGATCAACCTTGCAAGTATCAGACAACATGACAGAGGTCACTCATAAAAGGTCACAGATTGCATGATGCCATTTCTATGAAATGCCCAGAAGAGGCAAATCCATAGAGAGAAACGATGAATGCTTACTAGGGGCTGGAGTGAGGGGTGTGGGCAGTGGCTGTTAATGTCTGTGGGGTGTCTTTTGGGGATGATAAAAATGTTCTGGAATTAAATAGCGGTTAATGGTGCCCATGTTGTGAAAAGGATGAGTTTTATGGCAAGTGAGTTGTATCTCAATAAAGCTATTATTACAGAAGAATTTCCCTGATTATCTCAACAAATGTTTCTTTTACCAGGTAGATCTTGTTGAAATCAAGAGCTAACAAAGCCAGGCTGGGCGC
>NW_012101890.1:21455-23070 GCF_000951045.1 Mandrillus leucophaeus | reverse complement strand
GAGTAGCTGGAATTACAGGTGTACCCCACCACATCTGGCTAATTTTGTATTTTTAGTAGAGATGGCATTTCACCATGTTGGCCAGGCTGGTCTTGAACTCCTGACCTCAGGTGATCCACCCACCTCTGCCTCCCAGAGTGCTGGAATTACACGGCATGGGCCACCATGTCCAGTCCAAACCTTGCCATTTCTAATATATTTTTCTTAAGAGCCTAAATGACATTTATTGAACTTTACCTTACATATTTGAGGTTTTGTTTTGTTTTGTTTCTTAGAGATAAGATCTCGCTCAGTCTCCCAGGCTAGAGTACAGTAGAGCAATCATAGTTCACTGCAGCCTTCAACTTCTGGATTCAGGCGATCTTCCTGCCTCAGCGTCCCAAGTAGGTAGGACCACAGGTGCATACCACCGTGCCGGGGTAATTATTTTAATTTTTGCAGAGACAGGATCTTGCTATGTTGGCCAGGTGGGCTACAAATTCCTGGCCTCCCACCTTGGCCTCCCAAAGTGCTGAGATCTATAGGTGTGAGCCAACACACCCAGCCCTTGTTTTTGTTTTCGCATAAATAATGCTGATTTTTTTTTCCAAGTTACATGTTCTCACTTCTCCAGATTCTAATTAGTCCCCACTACTAGGGGCTGGAGGAAGGGCAGGTGACCTTACCAGTCTTTTGAAACTATGTTGAGGATGATTTTAGGAGCAACTTTTTTTTTCCTTACTCATGAGCACAACTGTGTTCCACGAAATTTGAGGCAAGGGAATTTTCAAATGATGTATATCACTCTACATGGTGATTTTCAGGGGGCTCCATTCCCTTCCAAACTTGACTACATTCTTGTGATAGTTGAACTGATGGTATAATGTGGATTTACAAATTACAGCAGACTGGTTACACATCTTTACCATGGGAGGCAGTCCCAATTTACTTTAGTAAAGTTAAGTGTATTGCATTTTAACATCTCCACAGCCACAACATAAGGGTTATTTCATAGTTGTAGTGACATATATTTAACTACGTTAAATTAATAGATAAAAAAGCTACTTAAAAATCTAATTACAGAAATATAAATTAAAACACAAATGAAGAAATAAAAATTAGATAAGTTTAACTTCATCAAAATTTAAAACTTTTATGCTTCTAATGATACTATTAATAAAGTAAAAGGACAATCTATAGAATGGTAGAAAATATTTGCAAATCATACGTCTGATTCAGAATAGATAAGTACTTTTTTTGTTTGTTTGTTTGTTTTTTTTGTTTTTTTGAGAGAGAGATTGAGTCTCTGTTTGTCATCCAGGCTGGAATGCAGGGGCACAATCTTGGCTCACTGCAACCTCTGCCTCTCAGGTTCAAGCGATTACTATGCCTCAGCCTCCAAAGTAGCTGGGATTACAGGTGCGGTCCACCACATCCGGCTAATTTTTGTGTTTTTAGTAAAGACAGGGTTTCACCATGTTGGCCGAGCTGGTCATGAACTCCTGGCCTCAAGTGATCCACCTGTCTTGGCCACCCAAAGTGCTGAGATTAAGATGTGAGCCACCACACCTGGCCTAGAATAGATAAATAATTTGTATAACTCAATAATAAGAAAACAGCCCAATATAAAACTCAA
>NW_012101890.1:18426-20175 GCF_000951045.1 Mandrillus leucophaeus | reverse complement strand
GGCAGATCACTTGAGGCCAAGAGTTCAAGACCAGCCTGGTCAACATGGTGAAACTCTGTCTCTACCAAAAATATTTTTAAAACCAGCCTGCCATGGTAGCAGGCACCTGTAGTCCTAGCTACTCGGTAGGCTGAGGCAGGAGAATCACTTGAACCCGGAAGGCGGAGGTTGCAGTAAGCTGAGATCACACCACCGCACCCCAGCATGGGTAACAGAATGAGACCCTGTCTCAAAAAAAAAAAAAAAAAATTAGCAAAGCCCACACAATGTATTTGGTTAAGCCTCTAAAGCCTCTTTGAAAATCCATCCCAGGTTCCCCTTCTCTTCCTCATGCCACTTATTTGTTGAAGAAACCCCTTAATTACTATAGCAAGTTATTTTTTACTTGTGTTGAAGTGGTAGGAGGCATAACGGTGAGTTTCTTTTATTTTAAATTTTCTTAGCCCCTTTAACATTCTACCTTCAGACTGGAAGAAATGAGCCTGGGCCACTGTAAGGGACATATGGGAAGATAAACAAAAATGAGTCAAATTAACCACTGACAGGGAGTAGGTAGGATCACAGCAAAAATGATAGACAATATAAACTTTCTTAATATTGTATATTTTGATTTTTGAACCACATTAATATTTGACATCTTCCCCTCTAAAATAACCAATAGATGGGAAACAATTTATAATTTATAATTAAATATGAACAAATAAATCTAAATATATTTTAAGTTCATAGCACAAACATCCAGAAGGAAGAAATGAAAGATGAGTCAGACAACTTTTGAATTAGTACTTTGACTATATATCCTCAGTGGGATATATTTTAAGGAAAAAAATGCAAATAAAAAATTTTAAAAGCAGCTTATTTATTGTAATGATATTAGGACAGTGATTCTGAAACGAATGTGTATTGTAATATTAAGCAAATGATAAAAAATATATTAAAGTTTCGGATAACCAGTGTTCTCTATGTGGAAAAGGAGAAATATATGGAATGGGGAAAGGAGAAAGATTTTGTGGTATAAGACGAAAACTAGAATGTCATTATGAACTCATAATTTTCTAAGTATATATATCTTCTAGCACCGTAGAGGAACAGACCAAAAAATTATGACATACAACCTACAGGACACATGTGATCTTTGTTTTTAAATCTCCTTCACCACTTAAATAGCCAGGGTACCTTAGCAGTGGCAGAGATCCGAGTTACCCTGAGTTACCAGCGGCACATCCATGTGGGTCTGCAGCAACTTCAGTTCTTGCCCCCTCAGAAGAAAGAATTCCACTGAGGGGCGTGAAGCAGAAAAAGAAACCAACGGAAGTCCAGAGCAGGAGTGGAAGTTATTTAGAACAGGAAAGGAAAGAAAGAACCCTTGAGGGAGATCCAAATGGGCATCTAAAGGTCAAAGAGAGAGAAAAAGAAGAGGGGGCCGTTTAACTTTGATCCTGGGACTTTATATACTCACCTCTTTTCCATGATTCTTCCCTTAGAGTGGGCCTTTTGCACGCACAGAGCTCCTCTTACCCTTGGGAATTGAGCATGCGCAGTGTGTTTAGGAAGTTGTACACATGCCTGTCCGAGGCCTTCTTCTCTTTTCTGGTGGAATGTACCTGGAAGATCATACTTTGCCATTTTATCTCTTAATGTGCATGCTCAGGAAGTTGCTTCTCCCTGGGGTGTGCCTGTAATTAACACTTTAACGTTAACAGATGTGGATCATCAGGAAATGGCCCTTCCCTGGCACCGGCTGCCAAC
>NW_012101890.1:11459-14141 GCF_000951045.1 Mandrillus leucophaeus | reverse complement strand
GCCTTGAAAGCCACTGTTATTTTTTGACTTTTTATTATTAGTCATCTCACTGGTGTGAGATATTATCTCATTGTTGTTTTTATTGGCATTTCTCTGATGATTAGTGATATTGAGCATTTTTTATATATGTTTGTTGGCCACTTGATTGTCTTCTATTGACAAATATCGTTTCGTGTCTTTTGCCTAACTTTTAATGGGATTGATTTTTGCTTGTTGAATTAAGTTTCTTACAGATCCAGGAAGTAACTTTAAATTGTATTTTTAGCCACAAAACATCAATTAAGTCCACAAAATGCAAGTGATTATTTGTTTTAGCCAATAATTTCAAGTTATATCTTCACTGCTCCCATGTCGATTTTTTATTAATGTAAGTTATACAACAGTCCTCTTGTTCTACGTAAATCAAGCAAATAAGTATGAACAAATCTACACTTGCAAGGCACACACAACTTGCAGTCTGGCAGTATCTGGCTGGATAGACATGTCACTTTTACAAGCGAGAGTTTTCATAGCTATTGTATGCAAGACATCAGATTGGTGACAGTTCTTCAGAGACCATCTGCAGTGCTCTCACCTGGAGGTTTGCTAAAAATAGAGCATCTGCACAACATCAACATGTGGTCAGCCTGGTGGAAGAAACAGCAAGTAATTCAGTAAGTAAAGGATGTTGATAGTAGAACCCACGGCTGGAAATTTAGGCAGAGAGCAGATTATCTGGAATAATAAGTTCCAGTTGGATGGATTTGAACCTTATTCAGGAAGCAATGATGACATTTGGAAATCTTCAAACTCAGTCATCATAGAGGGTATGAATGGTATCATTTCTCTAACAACTAATGATTCTGAACATCTTTTTATGTACTCATTAGGTATCTGTATATCTTCGTGGGGAAACGTCAATTTCTCATTTTCATCATATTTTAATCTTTTTATTATTAAGTTTTAAGAGTTCTTTATATATTATGGATTACATTCTCTTATCAGATGTTTGATTTAAAATATAGCTGTTACTTTAAAGCTAAGACGCGTCTGACAGCAAATGGAAGAGTCAGTCAAATAGAGAAGTAATTTGTGGTCAATTGGAACTTGGATAATATCAGTTATGTGTCTTGAATGAATTAGAGTAAACTTTAGAGCAATGCTTAAGATACCAAAATAAACTGCCAGTATGATAATTTAGGTATAAGTAGGGAGCGGTGTTTTCTGTCTAAGTCCTAAACCACACAAACTATCTTTCTTTCTAAACCAGAACATTTGTCAAGTCTTTTTTTTTTTTTTTTTTTTTTTAGTCAGAGTCTCCCTCTGTCGCCCAGGCTGGACGGCAGTGGTGCAATCTCTGCTCACTGCAATCTCCACCTCCTGGGTTCACGCCATTCTCCTGCCTCAGCCTCCTGAGTAGCTGGGACTACAGGCGCCTGCCACCTCGCCCAACTAATTTTTTGTATTTTTACAAAATGTGTAACTTGATAAAAAATTTGATGATTGAAACAAAACAGTACAAAAGACAGTATCAAGACAATTGGGGACATTTGAATAAGTTATATACATGTGTATACATATTTTGCCTTAGATGTATATACCACCGTGTTAGCCAGGATGGTCTCAATCTCCTGACCTCATGATCCACCCGCCTCAGCCTCCCAAAGTGCTGGGATTACAGGTGTGAGCCACCGCACCTGGCCTGTCAACTCTTATATTTCAGAAATGTGCTTTATTAAAATGACCAGAAAATTAAAGATCTTATATTTTAATATTATTGGTAAGTAATTTCCTCAACAAATATTGTTGACATTTGAAAATCTCAAATATGAACTCCTAAGGCCATATTCCCCCTCATGAAACATTTGGTTTATCTAGTTCTGAGAAAATTTATCAGTCTTTTGAAATACTTTTTTTCTGGCTTCCTATTTTGATGATGCCATTGAGTCTGACCTCTACTTATAACAGCAGAATTGATGGACACATTCGAGGTCTGAGGAATTTCACACAGGCTTTGAACAATGTGTTTTTCACAAAATAGTACTAGTTTAATGTGAGTTTTGGAAAAGGGAATTACCATCCCTGGGCAAAGGGAGTTACCATCACACTATAAGTATAATTAAAATTGTACTCACATTATTTACTCAGAGAGTCAAAATATTTCAGTTAGCAAATTTAAAATAAAAATGAGTAAATATACCTAAAGAAAATATTTTGTCAAAGCCACATTCTGACATTTTGCATCTCTAAGGACCTATTTTGATGATTAAAAAAAATTCTCCAGGTGCATTACAGGACTGAGGAACATCAGAAGATAAAGTGTACTGCAGGGACAATAGAGAATTCCAGCAAGTACAGATTTCAGCTGTTACATACTTAGCAGCTTTGAGAGGGCACCATCTTTACAAAACATTTGATTTTTTTGTAATTCACTAACCTAAATGGATTTCTGAAAACAGTTATTCCATGAAGTGGCATATTGCTTTGGTTGAAATAGTAATCACTTACACTTTTAACCACAGCCTAACCATATATTCCACAGTTGCTCTTATGCTGTTTTTATAATATGTACAGGTACAATCACAATGTTGAGAATTATAGTTACTCTATAAAATGATTTTAAAATAATAATTACTGAGTTATTTTATATCAGATGTTTTTCTAAGAATTTTTCTCTTATGCAGTTATTCTCATGACTATTCT
>NW_012101890.1:8856-11017 GCF_000951045.1 Mandrillus leucophaeus | reverse complement strand
TGGAATGTACCTGGAAGATCATACTTTGCCATTTTATCTCTTAATGTGCATGCTCAGGAAGTTGCTTCTCCCTGGGGTGTGCCTGTAATTAACACTTTAACGTTAACAGATGTGGATCATCAGGAAATGGCCCTTCCCTGGCACCGGCTGCCAACCTACCACTTTTAGAGGGCAATGTGACAATTGCCATACCATCACCCAACATTTTTTTTTTTTTTAAGAGATGGAGTCTCGCTCTGTTGCCCAGACTGGAGTGCAGTGGCAGGATCTCAGCTCACTGCAAGCTCCGCCTCCCGGTTCATGCCGTTCTTCTGCCTCAGTCTCCTGAGTAGGTGGGACTACGGGTGCCTGCCACCACGCCTGGCTAACTTTTTGTATTTTTAGTAGAGACGGGGTTTCACCGTGTTAGCCAGGATGGTCTGGATCTCCTGACCTCGTGATCTGCCCTCCTCGGCCTCCCAAAGTGCTGGGATTACAGGCCTGAGCCACCGCGCCCGGCCACCATCACCCAACATTTCTAGTGGGTAGTGGGAGAGCCCTCTCCTGCCCCACTCATGCCTATCTATCTGTAATACTTGGATAAACTGTTAATTCCAGGGCAAATATAGAGAATGTATAAAATGAGACCCTTTGTTGTGGCCAAATACATGGAAATACTTAAATATGATTAGGACATAAGACCAAGTTTGAAGGGGCTCCCCTTGACCACATATGAGACATTTGAGAATGGATAGAAATAATGATAGTAATGAATTATAACACATTGACCCTACAAAGGAGAAAAGAGTCTATGGCTACATGGTGGTGCAAATACAGCCAAGGAAAACAAATAACAGGAATATTGAGAGGGGAATCCAGCCTTTACAAAGAATACCAAATTTTTATTGTAGAAGAAGTGATTCAACTCATACATCTCCATTTGATGACCTGTAATAGTTTTAGCTAAGTGTTATAAAAAGACATTTAAATATAAAAGACATTAAAAATAAGTCTTCATAATACTTGTTAATGAAAAGGAAAGATATAAATTTACAATAGAAAAATCTGGAAGACATCATCTTAATCCAGAGATCAAAGTTACTATCACCAATAATGGTACTGATATCTCAATGCATCACCAATACACTGAGAATGGCACATCGCCTTATACAATTCTTAACAAAAACTATTGAACCTAAAACTAATTACAAAGAAATTATCTAAGTAAAAATTTATAGACATTTAACAAATTTTCTGTAATCTTCAAAAATATCAGTGTAACGAAAGAAAAAAGGCAGAAAAACTGTTTTAGATTAAAGGAGATTAAACAAAACATGACAACTAAATGCAATGTGTAACTTGATAAAAATTTGATGATTGAAACAAAACAGTACAAAAGACAGTATCAAGACAATTGGGGACATTTGAATAAGTTATATACAGGTATATACATATTTTGCCTTAGAAAAATTATTATCACTGAGAAGCTTATGACAGTGAAAGAGATCTGATCTAACCTACCCACCTCTTGCCTTTAGCTTTCAACCTGCCTTCATTATTCCTGGGTTTAGGCTGAGCTAACTTTGGAAGACATTTAGGTTATGGTTTAAATCAGAGA
Organism: Mandrillus leucophaeus; assembly: GCF_000951045.1. NCBI lineage: Eukaryota > Metazoa > Chordata > Mammalia > Primates > Cercopithecidae > Mandrillus > Mandrillus leucophaeus. The sequence continues at coordinate 9,420 of NW_012101890.1, read as the reverse complement.
TCCCCAACCCCCTGGGCCACGGACCAGTACTGCAGTTGGGCAGTTACATTAGGTAATAGAATTGTGTTGATGTTAAATTTCTTGAATATGACTGTGTTGTGGCTAAGAAGGCTCCTGCAGAGGAGATATTGGCAAGAATATTTAGGAGTAAAGTGAGTGATAACTGCAAAATACATCAAATGGTTCATCCAAATAACAAAGAAGAGAGATAAATTGTTAATAGTTGATAAATCTATGTGAATTGTGTATGGGTGTTAATTCTATAATTCTTGCAATATTTCTATAACTTAATTTTTTAATGGACAAAATGAAAAATATTTCCACCGTCTTAACTACTACTCTTGTCTCTAGACATTTCAGCTCTGGATGCTGCCATGTTTTCCATTCACAGTGCTGTAGGCAACATTGGCACTTGATTTTGCAATAATACCTGAACTCTAGCATGCATGTGAGTCACTAGAAGAATTTGCTTAATGTATAGGGATTCCTGGGCTCCCACATAATAAGATTCTAGAATAGTAAGTGCAGGATACAGCTATGTATCTGGAACTTCAAGAAGAAAAA
>NW_012101890.1:0-2741 GCF_000951045.1 Mandrillus leucophaeus | reverse complement strand
ACTGATATCTCAATGCATCACCAATACACTGAGAATGGCACATCGCCTTATACAATTCTTAACAAAAACTATTGAACCTAAAACTAATTACAAAGAAATTATCTAAGTAAAAATTTATAGACATTTAACAAATTTTCTGTAATCTTCAAAAATATCAGTGTAACGAAAGAAAAAAGGCAGAAAAACTGTTTTAGATTAAAGGAGATTAAACAAAACATGACAACTAAATGCAATGTGTAACTTGATAAAAATTTGATGATTGAAACAAAACAGTACAAAAGACAGTATCAAGACAATTGGGGACATTTGAATAAGTTATATACAGGTATATACATATTTTGCCTTAGAAAAATTATTATCACTGAGAAGCTTATGACAGTGAAAGAGATCTGATCTAACCTACCCACCTCTTGCCTTTAGCTTTCAACCTGCCTTCATTATTCCTGGGTTTAGGCTGAGCTAACTTTGGAAGACATTTAGGTTATGGTTTAAATCAGAGATCCCCAACCCCCTGGGCCACGGACCAGTACTGCAGTTGGGCAGTTACATTAGGTAATAGAATTGTGTTGATGTTAAATTTCTTGAATATGACTGTGTTGTGGCTAAGAAGGCTCCTGCAGAGGAGATATTGGCAAGAATATTTAGGAGTAAAGTGAGTGATAACTGCAAAATACATCAAATGGTTCATCCAAATAACAAAGAAGAGAGATAAATTGTTAATAGTTGATAAATCTATGTGAATTGTGTATGGGTGTTAATTCTATAATTCTTGCAATATTTCTATAACTTAATTTTTTAATGGACAAAATGAAAAATATTTCCACCGTCTTAACTACTACTCTTGTCTCTAGACATTTCAGCTCTGGATGCTGCCATGTTTTCCATTCACAGTGCTGTAGGCAACATTGGCACTTGATTTTGCAATAATACCTGAACTCTAGCATGCATGTGAGTCACTAGAAGAATTTGCTTAATGTATAGGGATTCCTGGGCTCCCACATAATAAGATTCTAGAATAGTAAGTGCAGGATACAGCTATGTATCTGGAACTTCAAGAAGAAAAACATCTGTGTATCTAAAAAATACATTTTAGATGATCTCTCAAAACTGTCTTATGTGCTAACCTGAGGAACTGTATTTTGGGATGTTTTCAACTTTTTCTTAAGTGCCTGGATTACTTGTCTACCCCAAGTTCTACTAAGTATAAAAACATTCCAGAATAATACCCATGATTTATGTTTTGAAATCTCTCAAGAAGCAAAGCTATATGACAAATAATCCACCAATTCTCCATGAGATTCTGATGTCAGAATCAATAATAGGTGACATTCTATTCCTATTAAAATTTCTGGAAATTTCCTGTCAAACAAAGCATGATATGTTTTGAGAAATGTTGTAAATCCCAAGAAGGCACTTTTAAAAAATTTTTTTAATTTTTCCATTTTTTATTATTTCAGCATTTATTTTAGATTCTGGGGTACATGTACAGATTTGTTATGTAGGTATATTGAGTGACACTGAGGTTTGGTGATGAATGATCGATCCCATCACCCGGTTAGTAAGCATAGTATCCAATAGTATAGTATCCCCTCCTTCTTTCCTCCCTTTAGTAGTCTCCAGTGTTTATTGCTCCCATCTGTATGTTCGTGAGTACCCAATTCTTAGCTCCCATTTATAAATGAGGACATGTGGTATTTGGTTTTCTGTTTCTGTATTAATTTACTTAGGATAATAGCCTCCAGATGCATCCATGTTGCTGCAAACGACATGATTTCACTCTTTTTGCTGCACAGTATTCCATGGTGTACATGTACCAATATTTTCTTTATCCAATCCACTGCTGATGGGCACTTAAGTTGATTGCTTGTCTTTGCTATTGTGAATAGTATTGCAATGAACATGAGGGCATGTGGCTTTTTGGTGTAATGATTTATTTTCCTTTGGTATATACCCAGTAATGGGATTACTGATCCCATTCAGTGGTCAAGTGATAGTTCTGTTTTTATTTTACTGAGAAATCTCCAAAATGTTTTCCACCATAGCTGAACTAATTTACATTCCCACTGATAGTGTATACATGCTTCCTTTCCTCTGCGGCCTTGAAAGCCACTGTTATTTTTTGACTTTTTATTATTAGTCATCTCACTGGTGTGAGATATTATCTCATTGTTGTTTTTATTGGCATTTCTCTGATGATTAGTGATATTGAGCATTTTTTATATATGTTTGTTGGCCACTTGATTGTCTTCTATTGACAAATATCGTTTCGTGTCTTTTGCCTAACTTTTAATGGGATTGATTTTTGCTTGTTGAATTAAGTTTCTTACAGATCCAGGAAGTAACTTTAAATTGTATTTTTAGCCACAAAACATCAATTAAGTCCACAAAATGCAAGTGATTATTTGTTTTAGCCAATAATTTCAAGTTATATCTTCACTGCTCCCATGTCGATTTTTTATTAATGTAAGTTATACAACAGTCCTCTTGTTCTACGTAAATCAAGCAAATAAGTATGAACAAATCTACACTTGCAAGGCACACACAACTTGCAGTCTGGCAGTATCTGGCTGGATAGACATGTCACTTTTACAAGCGAGAGTTTTCATAGCTATTGTATGCAAGACATCAGATTGGTGACAGTTCTTCAGAGACCATCTGCAGTGCTCTCACCTGGAGGTTTGCTAAAAATAGAGCATCTGCACAACATCAACATGTGGTCAGCCTGGTGGAAGAAACAGCAA
>NW_012101889.1:78626-107089 GCF_000951045.1 Mandrillus leucophaeus | reverse complement strand
CAGGGAAAAATATTTTCAAAATATATATATCTGACCAAAGTGTGTTCAGAATATATTGTGGACACTTACAACTCAATAAAACATAGAACTCAATAAAAAACATGCAGAAGATGTTGACATTCCACCAAAGCAAATATACAGATAACAAACACATGAAAAGATGCTCAGTACCATTAATCATTAGGGAAATGCAAACTCAAAGCACAATAAAATATCACTATATACCTGCTAGAATGAATGAAACCAGACAGAAAATAGTAAATATCCATTGATTCTATTCATGTGAAATTCTAGAAAATGCTAACAAATCAATAATGACAGGAAGCAGATCAGTGATTGTCTAGAGAAAGCTGTGTGAGCAGAATGGAAGAGCGGGGAGGGAGCAACCCAAAAAAGGAAATATAAAATGCATAAGGAAACTGTTGGTATGATGGATATGTGCATTATCTTAATCATGATGATGGTTTCATGAGAGTGCATATCTCAAAATGTATCAAAATGTGCACTTTAAATATGTGCAGTTTATTGTATTTCAATAATACACTTAAACAGCGGTAAAAACAGACAAAACTACTTATTTTCAATAGAAATGCACACAAAAATGGTAAAAGAGCAAGTAAATGATGGCACTCAAAAGTCAGGGTACTGGCTGCCTTGAGTGGGGTTAATGGAGAGAATGGTTGGTGATTGGGGAGGAGTACATGGTGGTTTCCAAGTGGCCAGTTTGACCTGGGGTGGTGATTTGTGGGAGTTTGCTTTATAAGAGCTGTGTGTGTGTGTGTGTGTGTGTGTGTGTGTAGCACTTTTCTGTACCTTAATTATATTTCATATACGCACACAAGGTAAAGAGGAAATAGAAGTGGATTAGGAAGCATGAAGGGAGGGAAGAAGGAAAGGAAGAAGGAGAATCAAAAGAAGGAGGAGGATGGTGAAGTGGAAAGATCACCCAATTAAGTACCTGGAGATCTAAGTTGCAGTTGTTTCTGCCCATGAGTCAATGGGATATAGGAGAAGTCAATCAATCAATCACTCTCACTCTCTTTTTTTGTTTTTTTTTTTTAATAGATGAAATCTTGCTCTGTCATTCAGACAGGAGCACAGTGGCATGATCTTGGCTCACTGCAAGCTCTGCCTCCCTGGTTCACCCATTCTCCTGCCTCAGCCTCCCAGTAGCTGGTACTATAGGTGCTCACCACCACACCTGGCTAATTTTTTTTTTTAATTTTTAATAGAGAGGGGGTTTCACCATGTTAGCCAAGATGGTCTTGATCTCCTGACCTCGTGATCCGACCGTCTCAGCCTCCCAAAGCGCTGCGATTACAGGTGTGAGCCAGCGCGCCCGGCCAAGTCAATCAATCTCTTTGTGCCTCACTAATTTCCCTACCTGAGGTTTATTAGATGCCACAAAAAGAGTCTGAAATAGTTGATTCCTAACAGGTCCTCCATCACTTTGAATCTTTAAGATCAATCCCTCAGCAAATAACTGACAATGGACTAATGCTACTACTCAGATCAGAAGCGAAAACCCTTAAAAATCCAAAGTAATATGTTCCTGATATCAAAGCTTGTCCCCAGGGAAAGGCATGGGCAACTTCAGTCATACTGTGTAAGAGACGAGCAACTTTATGAGCTTGTCACTCTGTTCTTCAGTGCCGCAGTTGAAAGAGCACTGCAATTAGAGTAGAACTCTTTGAGATCAAGTAGTGGCTCCTCTTCTCACTGGTTGTGTCTTAGTTTCTTCATTTTCAAAGCAAGAATAATAAAAGCTAACACTTTTATAGTGTGTATGGTATATTAGGCACTGTTCTAAGCTTTTCACATATGTGTATTTACTCATTTAATTCTCACAATGCGGAAGGAGATATTATTACGCCCATTTTATGGGGTGGGGTGGGGAGGGAACAAAGGCTGATAACAATGGTATGAGATTATTGTGAGCATCATCACATTAAATAATGCACACAAAATTTCTTCCTATACTTAAAACTATATGTATATATACAGTACTTAAACAATATACCAACATCAAGAGAACAAGAAGACACAGAAAATATTTGCAAAAGACACATCTGATAAAGAATTGCTGTCTGAAATATACCATGAATGCTTAAAACTCAACAAGAAAGAAAATAGCTTAATTAAAAAATGGGGAAAAGATCTGAATAGACACCTCACCAAAGAAGATATACAGGTGGCAATAAGCATGCGAAAACATGTTCAACATCACATGTCATTAGGGTAAGGCAAATTAAAACAGTAACGAGATGTCTTACATACCTGTTAGAATAGCAAAAATCCCAAACACTGACAATGTCACCAGTTGACAGTGGGGGAGTCTGTGGGTGTGTGGAGGCAGGGGCTATAAGGGAACTCTACTTCCTGTTCAATTTTGCTATGAATCTAAAAATGCTCTAAAAAAATCTACATTATGTGTTTATATGTATACATATGCATGTGTAGATATATATATACATGTACACACACTAATGAAAGTAAACTCACCCTTTTACCATGATTTGAATATATTGTGATTGGATCAACTTAGTAACACACACACACACACACACACCCCCCACACACCCCACAACATTCCAATTTAAGGACTTCTGATGTTAATTTGACAAATAACAGGTTTTCTAAAGAGTTGCTACTTTAAAAGACTCAGTCATTCAGGCTTTTCCAGAAATTACAAAATAAACCTTTATGTAAAATGCTTCTCACCCAGCATTGAGTTGAAAAGAAGAGGTCACATAGCACCTCCTCCCTTCATCCTGGCCCCTACTCCAGGCACTGCTCATTCATCACTGTCATCACACAACCCTGCCTGTATTCCTCTCCTGCTTAGGAAGACAAGGTACATAAACATTTTGAAGGAATTCACTGGGTGTCTGATAAATGATGAGAATTTTAAAATAAATTTATGTCTCTGGTAACCGATAAAATAAAGAAAAGCATAAAACAAACTGTACTTCTTTTAATGAAAAAATCATAGAAAACTAGGCTAAAAATTGTGGCCCAAGTATAGCTATTTAGAAAAATCCATTGGTCATCTATCAAACAGATTAAAGTCCAAGTTGAAAATTTACATGCACTTTATAAACCCACCAGCTCTTTGGAAAGAACTTGAATTTCCCATGTGTATACTACATATATTTTTCAAGCATAGGGAATCCATTTGTCTTCATTTAGCCTTCAGCCACTTTTTATTCCCAAGGAATTGCTTGGCCATTGAAATATAACTTACTTCTCAGGTGGTGTATTTCTCAGCAGAGTTTTAACTTCCCAGAAGCCTGAGGCCTGAGGAGAAAATGTGGACCATCCTGGGAGGTTATGTATAAATCACAGTTAGGAAATTTTCACAAAATGCTCTGGGATATGAATGACCCTCCAGCCTCACCATCAAAGCAGTATCAATGAGGAAAGGAGCAAAGAAAGGCATTCAAGCCCAATCTCCTACCACCAAGTAGGACTACACCAGCCAGTGGCCTGGGTCACGTGAGGTCCAACTTATAGGAAGGCTTTGGAGTGGGACACTTAGGGGAAGCTTTGACTGTTGTCAGGCAGAGTATAGCCAGGATATTGAAACCACCTAGTTATTTTAACAGAGAACTTGATATAGACAATTACAGAGAACAGCAAAGGCAAAAGGGAGACGCTGAATTGTCACAGAGGAAGTAAATGCGAGAAGCACAGCTACCACCCCCAGGGCTGAGGAACAATGAACGCTTTGGGGATTACTAGAATTTATAACCTCGGGTGAGAAGTCCTGCAGACCTGGGAACCAGACCTGTGAAGAGGGGAAACTGCTGGCTGGCACAGGCTGGTGCTGGCTGCTTGGAGGGTGGCAACCAGGCTGCCTCAGAAAGTGTGGATGAAACTGTGAAATGGAACAGACTGCCACGTCCAGCATGAAGAGCTAATTCTAAGGCGATGTTGACAGCAACAGGAAGCAAAGCAGGAAGGAGTACGTTCCTTCTTTCCTCCTTTTTTTTTTTTTTTTTTGAGACGGAGTCTCGCTCTGTCGCCCAGGCTGGAGTGCAGTGGCCGGATCTCAGCTCACTGCAAGCTCCGCCTCCCAGGTTCACGCCATTCTCCTGCCTCAGCCTCCCGAGTAGCTGGGACTACAGGCGCCGCCAACTCGCCCGGCTAGTTTTTTGTATTTTTTAGTAGAGACGGGGTTTCACTGTGTTAACCAGGATGGTCTGGATCTCCTGACCTTGTGATCCGCCCATCTCGGCCTCCCAAAGTGCTGGGATTACAGGCTTGAGCCACCGCGCCCGGCCTCTTTCCTCCTTTTAGTCTCCACCAGTGAAGAATCAAAAAGCGGGCCACAGGGCAAAAACTAAATGTGAATTACAGGGTTCCAACCCCAGCATCAGAAAACCAAGTAAGGAAGATGGGTTTGTGCTGAGAGTCAATAGCCTCATTCATTGTCAATGTGACATCTAAATTGAGAGTGAGTGAGGCTTGACTACTGGGGCATGTAACCCTGCAAAAGGAGACTGTCTGGGCACGAGGCAGCAGGACAGAGCCCAGGAAATCAGCAGAGTTGAGAGAGCTGGAGTAGGATGGTTGATGATGGGAGACGCAGAGGAATTGAAAGCATTCTCTCACCACATAAACATCATGGGTAGGCTCATCAGGAAAATTCTTTAGAGAAATCTTTTAGTGTCTTGAAAAGGGTGATAAATGGAGTAAAGTAAACGAGCTTGTCTGTTTCTTCTCCAAGAGTTATCTGCACCTTAAGCCAAAAAAAAAGGAGCAGCTTTTTCTCCTATTAACACAAAGACCCTGCTAACACTTTGAAATTACAGCTGAAGGATCAACTGCAGTTCTTAATAACTGCACAACCTTTCTCCTATCTCAAGGACAGCGAGGAGATTTTATTCCTCCGGTTATATTTAGAAGACCACTTTAGAGACATTTTGAGAAGGAGAATTCTTGCTCAGGTTTTCCTAAACATAGGATGCTGGATTCAGCGTGTCTTGAGAGGAGTATGCATTGGAACAAAGTGTCCTGTCCTCTATGACCTGGAGTTCCTTGCATTCATACCAGAAGATGAATCAGATATTCAAATGTCATCATTGCTGTTTTCCTCCTAGTCATATGCCCATTACGACTTTAATCACAGCTTTCCTCCTGAGTGTCAATGAAAGAGGAATGAGTGAAGAATTGTACATCCTACTGTGATTGGGGTTTTATAGCTAAGCTTGACTGTCAGACTTCATTCCCTTCTGAAAAAAAGGTGACACTTGCCCTGAACACACACACACGTATATTAGGTAAAATGCTCTTTTGTAAAAAAAGATCAAGAGGACAATAAAATGAGAATATTGACAGAAAATATAAAAAGGAAGATATAGCAGCAAAACAATAATACGCATATGCACTGAGCTGTTTATAAATGTTAGAGGAAAAGAAATAAAGTGGAAGTTATAGCTTGCCTCATTCATTCACGTCAGAGTAGAATGAATCATAGCAATAAGTAGAGTGGTGACTCAAATAGTAATTTAAGAAGAAATTTGAGAAGGAGAAGGATAAAAGGAACTCTATAAACTTTGAGAGTATCTGTTCATGCAAAACTAGTGGACCAAGGTGTGGCTGATCTACTTTCAACAAACCATGATTGGGTGTCCCTGCAAACTGATGTGATGAAAACTTTTCTCCTTATTCTAGAGGTGAATAAGACAAATAGATCAACAAGATTTTGGTATCTTTAGGCTACTATTTCCGAAAGGAAATGCTGCGACTTCTAGCTTTGGATTATAAACTGAGAGATGTAGCTAATTAAGAAATAGCACCATCCTAAAAGACTGGTTACCTGTTCACATCCTGAAAGAAAAAAAAACAATAATCAAATTTGATAACACCTGGTAGCTTCTGGAATGAATTTAGGAGACCAAAAAATAGAAATTCTTGTAAATCACTAAGTATTCAAATCAAACTGACTACCCCAGGTATCTTCGCTCAACAGGGAATCTACCAAGTGATGCTTCAACTCTTCCAGGACCTAATTTGACTGTAGAGCCAACCAGGACTATAAAAGTGGAGGTTCACAGCCATCTGTTCCCTTCACAAAACCTGGAAAGATACATTTTAGGTGGGGATTAGGGGCACATAGCACCATCTTTCAATGAGACAACTGCCTCTAGTGGTAGGTTTACTTCTAACTGAAAGTGTTTCGTGTGGAAAACCTTTAGGAGAAGAAAGAGTTCATTTCCTGGTTCTAGAGGAAATGTAGATCACCTAGGAGGGAGAGATTGTTTCATGAATTAGGGAGGTAGCTGATAGCCACTCAATAAGACCTGTTTCATTCCTGCTGCCTGGGCACCGCAGCCAGAAAGAGCATACTTGTGTATTTGGCCCAGCCAGCTACTCCTTTCTTGAAAATAGTCTTCTCTTGGCTTCAGTGACATTAACAATTTCCCTACTATGCTACAAACTGTTGCACTCCTCTTCCTCCTATAGTCATAAAGAAAAGACTGCTCCAAAGTCAAGTCTTGGACCCTCTTCTCATTCTGTCTGCCCTTCTACCACTGTGAAGGTGATCTCCTCCTGTCCTGTGGCATTAAATAAATCCTGTGGGCCAGCAATGCCAAATGTGCGAATATCCCTCCTGCTGGCCACTTGTGTGCACTCAACCCCTATTCACACATCCACTGGGACAATTAACATACCTCAGATACGTACAAAATGCCCCACTCCCCTCCTGATCTCTTCCTAGGGAATCGTCCCGGTCTCAGTAAATGCTCCTACCTTTGCTTAAGGCAAAAACTTAGACGTCATCTCTTTCCTACCCCAAAATCAATCCACCAGCAAGTTCTGCCAGCTCTAAACCCAATGTATCTCTTTAATCCACCCATTTCTCCCCACTGCCACTGCTCTCCCTGTAATCCTAGCATCACTCCCTGCCCCCACGCCCCAGATCATGGCAGTGACCTTAAAATGATCTCACTGCTTTGCTCCTGGATCCTTACAGCCTATGCCCCACACAGCTCTGCTTCAATGCTTTTTTAAAAACATAAAGTGATGGCATCACTCATGTTTAAAGCTCTCCAACGACTTTCTGTCATACCAAAGAGTTAGATTCATACTCCTTCCACTGTTGGCTACACTTTGTAATATTTGTCCCTTGCCTCCTCCTCCAGCCTCGTCACACATTTCTTCCTCCTTTTAACTCATTACACTCCAGCTCCATGGTCTGCGGTTCTTCTTCCAAAACTCCAGGCTCATACCTTTGCCTCTGCAGTCTGTTATGCCAAGAATACCTTTCCTCTCAGATTTTGCACAGTTGACATGTTTTCATTCATGTCTCAGCCTAAACATCAGGACTTCACTGACAAAACTCCTGGAAGTTTTAAAACCAAAAAGACCCTAGAAAAACAGATTGGATGGGCAGAGAGAAACTTCTTAACACCTTGGTCCTGGGGATAGTGTCCTTTCTGAAAAAAAGACTGAGACAGAGGTTAAGTATATGCTTCTATTACTACAAGGCCAGATTCAGTGATCTCATTACAAAGAAATTCTATGCAGAGTTTGAATGAAGATAAAAAGATAAAGATGGGAGATCCAAGATGGGAAGAGATACAAGAAGACAAAAGATGCGAATACAGCTGACCAGGATAAAAACAACATAAGAGGAGGGGAGGGGAGAAGAGTAGGGGAATAGAGGGGAGAGGAAATGTCACTGAAGATCAGAAGGCCTCCAAAAATGGTGAATAATTAGTATAAATGTTCATTTCAGTCCTTCTTGGTGTTAAAGGTAAATAAATGACAGCTTGACCTCCTAAAAAGAATTGCTAGCAGCCAAAAAGCAAAAGAGAAAGAGCCCGTCTCCAAATGGGACCAGCTACTGAACAAAAGACTGTCACACTAAATTAGGCTGGGAAATTTATTTACCAGCCAAACAATATGCTAGAGGCAGAGAAAGAGGTGTCTGAATCAGCTGGACTAGGCTTACCACGGTTAATGAGGCTAGAGGGGAAACTACGAAAACCCTTTTAAGAAGCAGAGCAGGACAGACAGGAGAGGGACCATCAGGGTCTCAGTCAAAAATGAAAGTGATTCTGATTCTTAATAGGAACAAACAACTGGGCATTAAGTCTCCCTGTCAATATGCCAGTTCTCCGTCCATATGGAGCTGGGTTCAGGACCCAAGGTAGAAGCTGGGCAATGGAAACTGTGATCTCTTGTCTCTCAAGAGTACCCAGGGGAATGGCCTCACTCACGGTTCCTGGTGTCTAAGATCAAGGAGCAGAGAAAGAGGAAAGCAGCTATGGTCGTGACGGTCCCTAAGGAGCAACTAAAAACCCCACGTAAGAGTGAAATATATATCTGGGGTTCTGTGTAATTCAAAGTCCACACTATTTCACGTGAAAGTTCTCATTCTGAAAAACTCCACTTAAACCTGTGTGCATTTCATCTATGTTTCCTGAAAGAAAAATGTTTCACCATAAAATAAACTTCTTGATTTATACAAGCTGATGAGGTTAATATTCTACAATCGCATACTTTCGTGTGTCAAAATGTGAATAATTAAAACTGAGAAACTGGAAACAGAAAATTTCATGGTTAATGTGTGTATGCCCGTGTGCTGACTGACTAGCTCTGCTAAGTTCCTTGTGACAATCTCTATGTGGACACATGCATTTTCTGTTTCCTCTCTTGGATCACACTAAAGATAAAAATTCATCCCGAAAACTTACAATGCCAATATATTGTATAAAATTAATATATTCTTTGGTTCAGGGTTTGCTAGAGAAATAAGTGGACTTTGGAAAATAAAACCATTAGTGTAAGTGAACTCACAAACTGTATCACTAACTCTTCTTCAGACACAGTATCTTCTGAAATTTGAGGAACAGTGGGGATGTAGGTTTTTTAACACTTCACATTTCAGTTGTGATTTCCTTGATTTGAGGAGAGATTCCTTCTTAGACTCCTTGAATTTCAGGCAAAATGTTTCCCTACTTTTTAAGAAAAGAACTCTTTGTGTCAGAAGTAGTCTTTAGTGTCTCTTCCAGGTTGGTTGATGATTAGGCACTAACAAAGACAGAACAAAATAAAAGAATTGTAATGGCAACATGCCCACAGTCAGGAGTTGGATGAAACTTTTTAGCTTTTAAGTAGTTTGGCATAAAGCCATTACCTCCCAGTTTGAAAGAACAGGTGGAGGTAATAACTCCACAGTCCCACTCTAGTGAAAGCACAGTATGATGCAATTTTGAAAAGATTATTACATACTTTTTAAATAAAAAGTAAAAGGTGATAAAGCATATGGTACAATATTTGGGGAATTTTACTTGATGATTGCAGTTGTATCACAAAGAAATCTGTCGGTAAATTGGACTTTTAATCCTTTAAGGTGAAAATGTGTTTTATCTCATTTTCACCATGGAAACTACTGTAGAATGTACAATTGTGGATATGGGCAGAGTATATCATAATTCAAACCCAAAATTATGAATACTTGTATTCTAGCAAATATAACTTCCTAGCTTTCCATATTTCTCTTTCTGAAAACATTCTGGCCAGCCCCCAAAATGTTTGAAAATTGCATATTTTAATGTATATATAATTATTAAATGAATATGAAACTGTAAGTGAAATGTACTATCTGTACTTATTCTTTATGATTTGCTTTTTATGAACCCAGATCATATTAGAAAAGCTCATAACAAATCATCAGGATAAGACCTTTCATGTTATATTATTTATACATGTTTTTTAATTTCTTAAAATATGTATTCAGTTGTACCTACTATGAGACTATAAGTATTGATCTGAGATTAAAGTTTGATCTGTAAACTTCAATATCCCAGAAAACTAATGGAAACACTTCTTCTATTGAAGTTCTCTATCCAAGAAAGAATGTTTAAAGCTGGATCCTCTTCTCCCAATGGCTTATTGTTTCTTACCTTTTGCATCTAGAGTTTCTGAAAAAAAAAATTGTCATTTGCTTTATGATTCTGTGCCCCACTGGCAGAACAGTCAATAAGATCATGAAGGGTGAATGGACAAACGGAAGACAATCATTCCTTGAAAGGGTCACAGCAGGGTTGGAGACAAGAAAACCTTCACATCGAGATCGGTTTTTAAATACTATAATGTTTTATCTTATTAATTATAATTCTTATTTTTAGGTAAATTATTAATACTATTTTGAAATAAAAAAGGGAAAATATCAACACTGAATATTTCTGGAATAAAATCTACATCAAACAGAGCTTTTACATCATGAGTGGGATAACGTATCAGCTGATAGACTGAGGCCTGAATTTGCTGACATCTCCTTATGGTCCCCTAGGGGGAAAGTCAGGATTTCTTTCTTTTGAGAGCAACTGGTATTTAATGGTGCCAACATGGAAGATCATTTGGACCTCTTGCATTTTGTTTGGTTTTGAGTCAGGGTATCCCTCTGTCACACAGGCTAGAATGCAGTGGAACAATCATAGTTCACTGCAGCCTCGACCTCCCAGGCTCAAGAGATCCTCCCACCTCAGCCTCACAAGTAGCTGGGAAGAGAGGCATGTACAACCACACCCAGCTATTTTTTTTTTTCCAGGGACAGGATCTCTCTATACTGTCCAGGCTGGTCTCAAACTCCTGGGCTCAAGCAATCCTCCCTCTTTAGCCTCCCAAAGTGCTGGGGTTACAGGCATGAGCCATTGCACTGGGCCAAGGCTCTTGCATTCTGGACCTAATCCCAAGACGTTTAGAAAGGGGGTCAAGAGAAATGAAGGAAGCAAGAAGAAAAAAAATGGAGATCACAACCACCACTCTGTTCCCATGGATGTCTAATCTATGTATCCACCTTTCATCACATTAGTCCCACAGCCCAAAATGGGATGAATAACACAACCTCAATGCTTCATTATCATACATGTGGATCAGAGCAAAAATGTTCCTGACATTAAATAACGTAAATATCAAATATAGTAGAGATACATGAAACCTCTCATACCAAAAAGAATAAAGCAAGGTAAACAAAGGCTCCAGTAAGTCTTCCTGGAACACAAAGCCTGAGCAGCCCCGTCTCCAGGATCAGGCAGGATGGACAGCTGCATTCAGGCCCATGAAGTTGAGCAACCCCTCCCTGCAGTGGCAACAATGAAACCCAATTCACTACAGAGAAGGACCATCCTGAGAAAAGTAGCTCACCCACTGCCCACTGTACATCATATCACTCTGTTCAGTGTTTCTGCACCTACTGGTAATGGCAATTGTCTTCCATATGAATGTATGTGTGTGCAGGGAGACCCCCTGAAACTATTGCTATGGAATAAAAGATGAAAAGCTCCTGATTATTGTAAATACAACATTGCATTCAGGATTGTGTAAAGACAATGCCAGGTTGGGCTGCCAGAATGAGCCAACAGTGCATGATGTACTTCACCCTGCAGAGAGCCTATGAACGGACGTGTGGTCAGGGAGGTTTCACATTACCAGGATTCCTATCCCAGAAAAGCAGATGTTCATAGCTCTGGGAATAGAATGCCACCCTGTGGAGAGCCTATAAACGGATGCATGAGAGGCACCTGTTCATATGAGTAAGATAGGGCTATAAACGCCCTCATCCTGCCACAGCTCTTCTAGGCCTCTTTAGGGTTAAGACATACTCCCTTCTGAGAATTTCTGGTCTAACCAGTTGTCTAGCTCCATGTCCTGTTTCTATGGATTGTTTGTAACCAGCTTTTGCTGCAACTGTTACTGCTGATTAATATCTTACTAATCATAGGTTATGGAAAGACTGTGTTTCTGTTTTAAGGCTCTGTTAGAAATTACTGATGCACACACTATATTGTTAATTCTTATCTCTGTATACTGTACTTCTGCATACAGATGTTAAAGAATTACTTGGTCATGTTAAAGAATTACTTCATCCCCATGTGACCATCTCAACTCATAATCAAATGACCCTAAATCCCTAACCTACCCCCACCCTCACTAAACTTAATAATAAATGCTAGTATATCCAGTGCATTGTTGGCACTGCGAGACCAGAAGGCGGTGACCCCCTGGACCCAGCTTTCACTATCTTGTGTGTGTCTATTATTTCTCGACCTGCCGATCCACCTGGGAACAAAGAGAGAGCCCCGTTGCATTGAGGGCTGCTGGCCAGATCCTGCAATATGTGTATATATATGTATGTGTGCATTTGCATGTTTTCTGTCCCCCACTACTAAAATTCAAGCTCCAACAAGCAGGAACCTCATCTCTCTGGCTCACCACTGTATCTTCAACACCCAGAACAATGATTAGGACAGGGTAGGTAAAATATTGGCTGACTTCATCAGCGAGTGTTGTGGATGATGCAGTCCATACTGCCAGAATAGACATAAAATACATTTTTTGAAAGTCTGATTTATATGTGAAATGAAAATAGGAAAAGACTGTCTGGTAAAAGTGCAACAGAAAACATCCCGGAAGCTATTTTGCAGTACAGACTAAATGTAGGGTTTGAATATCATATAGTGTGAGGGACAGGGTGCAGTGAAAGAAAAGGTGAAATGGGAGAGTTCCACTGCATCTAAATTAGAACTTGATGCCTAGTAAGTTGCTGGTGTTCTAGCAACTTCTTACAAGAAGGCAAAGCCAACTGATAACCATTGCCTGCTTTGCAGTCTGATATGTTCAATATCAGTGAGTTGACCAGTTACTTCTTTAAACCATAGCAAGACACATATAATTGCTTCTGTGAGTAAAACTGCTCAATTTTGATTAAGAACTGTACCTTTAATGACATTTTCAGTGTGTATGCTAAACTTCAGTAGTATGTTTCCAGGCCTTTAAGTATTTCTGGCCATGCTACTACAATTCTATCTCTAGTGTAAACTTTAGACAATTGATAGGACAAAACACCTTCTTCCTCTCCAACAAACTCCAACATTTTGTGGATTCCCAGAAAAAGAAGATTAAACTCTAGAGTCTCCCTAACCTAGAACTTTCTTGCAGATAGGCCAATAGACTCATTTTTACTCAACTGACATTTCCTGCTGGACAAAAAAAGGAATTAAAATCACTATAAGGCCACACATATTAAAAATCATATATTCAGTGACTGTATAAGAAAACTATCATAGTTTAATATATAATGTCATTATGGAAGAGTGTTATAAACAGTGTTTTCTTTTTTATACTTTTCTGTATTTTAAAAATTTTTCTTCAAAGCATATGTATTATTTTAAAAAGCATAAGATTCAAAATTGTTTAATTAAAATTTTGTGAGTCTAAATTTTTAGTCAAATATATTTTGCCTTCAATATTGATTAAAGTACTATGAAGGAAAGGATGTGCAATTCTTTATACAGTTCTCATTAGTATTTTCTATCTCAGCAAATCCATTTTGTTGTCTTTTGCTACTTATTAAACATTGTTTTATAATCTTATCAACTATCTGCAAATAAAAGCCATTGCTTTCAAGAAAGTGTACTTTTTAAATGCTTTTAGTTTTGATTGCAGTATTTTTCATGTTAGATTTGCTTAAGCCACACATTTTGTATTCAAGCAGATGTTCACAAAATAAGTATTCACATCGAGTTTATGTGGCTCATAATTCCATGTAGTACAGATTGTTTCAAATGAGCCTACAAACCTCATTTTCTTCTGACTTAAAAAATGCACCCAGAATATTTAAATTACCTTTACACACCTAATAAAGATGTACAGTCATTTTAACAACCTCTGCACTGTCAATCATTGATAGGAAAACATAACTTGACATGCTCTAGATTTATTTTAACAGGCAACACATTCGAAAGTGCTATAACTCTGTGATAGGGCCATCTTATCCTAGGGTATTATCTACCTCAACGTGGGGTGTTTTGAGACAGTCTCTTGTCCCTTGTCTGGTAAGAACACAATATACATGTATATTTCTCTTCCCTCTTAGCAGTCAGGTGGCTACCTCCATTTGGAGCGGGTAGTTTCAAATTCAAATTAATGACATGATGATTTGCAAAAATGAGTTATAAGTATTGTATGAGTTTGCAAGATTAAAATGTAACAAGAACCAAAGGATTGATTGCTTTCAGGGGCTGAAATGCAGTATTCTCTGAGGTAGAATCATATTCATTTCAAGTAATGACTATTATTTGTTGAGCACTAAATAGACCTACTTTAATTGTTTTCAACTAACATCTCATTTAATTGTCGCAACCCTATAAGAAAGATTTTCTCATAATTCCCATTTTATAGATGACAAAACTGAGAAAGAAGAAAGGGGTGTACTAGGCCCATAGTCACTGTTAGGCGGCTGTGCTGGAATTCTAACTTGAGAAGACCCCTCTCTCTTAACCATTACTCTGTACTTCTTCTCAAATATAAACCGTAACTTTAGAAGTTACCAATACACATTTCTATATCCCCCTCCCTTCATTGTTTCCTTCCTTCTCTTCAAAATATCTTTTCTTTTGACCATAAGATTATTTGTTCATTATCAAAATGTAAAGTCCAGTCCACATTTCTTTATGCATTTTCGTATCTCCATTAAATAACAGCCATCCAAAAGCTTAACAACACAGTACATTCTCATTTCTTTATTTACATGAAATTTCTCCTTCTCAGGAACCCTATGAGATAGGCCAAAGGTTCAAATTCACAGTATTACTTACAACAGCAAAACTTGAAATTAAACTTACTTAAAATATACAGTCTCTAAATTTAATTTTCTAAAAGGACTAACATATTTTGAAATACTGTGTTATTGCATCCCCTAGAATGCAGTAAGAGAAAGAAGCAAAAAAAAAAAAAAATTGCAAACATTTACCAGGCACCTGCTAGATGCCTTGGAATTCAAAGTGTGGTCCTGGGCCAGCAGCATTATTATCATCTGGGAGCTTGTTAGAAATGCAGAATCTCAGTCTACACCCCAAACCTACATGCAGAGCCTGCATATTAACACAATCCCCAGGCAATGCACATGCATAGAAAAGTTTGAAAATCACTATAGCAGAGAAGCACAGCACGTGTTCATGCCTCCAGTTACCACACTTCAGTTAGCACATTCCCCAGTGTCAGAACCATTTGATATCACCAAGACAGACAGAAGTAAGAGCCATTTACCCACCTAAGCTCACCGTCATTCTGCCAAGTCAGAATAGGCATGGCTATTGTTAGGTGCAGAGCGGGAATTAGATTTTTGCCAATAAAACATTAACTGATTGGACCATAGGTTGAAGAAGTTTTGACTTTAGCATAATGCCAACGAGAATTCATTCAAGATTTTGAGAAAATAAGACATATGATTAGATTGCATTTTAGAAAGATCACTGTCTGTAGGGTAGAAACAAATGAGATGGGATAAGTTTGGAGCTAGGGTGATCAATTAATACAGTGGAGGAGTGTTGGTGGCCTGAGTAATCATAAGCAGTGGGAAGATGATAAAGAGGTGGAAGACTCAAAGGTATTTCAAAGGTAGACTTGTCAGGATTTGGGATTAGTGGGGAGGTACTCTGTGAGGAAGAGGGAGGAGAGAAGTGAAGGCAATATGTCTTGCCAAAAACCTTTTTTTTTTTTTTTAAAGAAAGAGAAATGACTTGAAGTAAATACCTAAATAGTTTTGTACTAGTTTAAGAATGAACAGCCAGATCAATCGAACTGAACAAAAAGACTGTAAGCAGCTCAATTCCTTCCTACAAATGTTTATTATGATAAAAGTGACACTTAACCCATTAAAGATGGATTATTCAATGAATCACATGGAGATAAATGATTAACTACTAGAGGAAAAGTGTTAGCCCTTTCTTATGCCAAAATGAGACTGAAGTGGATTGAAAACTTGCATGTGAAAAAAATTTTAATAATTGAACAATAAATGGGTCTCATGGCACAGAAAGCCATTTTAAAGCACAAAAGAAAAAGGCAAAAATCATAAAGAAAAAGAATGACAGTGTTGATTACATAAAAAGCAAGAAACATCATTGTATTGCCAAAAGAATTATCATAGAACCACTTAGGGATAAAGAGATTTTAATAAACGAAAGAAGTAGATTAGGAAGCCAAGAGCAAAACACGCAAAGAGTATTAGAAAATTTACCTAAAAATGTATGATTGGTTAAAAAAAAGAAGAAGAAAAGAAAATTTATTGAAGCCTGCGCAACATAGTAAGACCCTGTGTCTCTACAAAAAAAGAAAAAATTATTCAAACATGTTAGTAATCACAGAAGTAAAAATTAAGATAACAAGAATATTTCTCCTGTTAAATTGCATTGCAATATCCACTTATTGGTCTAACTGCAATAAAATTAGTAATTTTTAAACAAAAGTTACTGGAAGACAATTTGGCACCCTGCTATAAAAAGGTTTAAAATGTTCATATTCTTTGACCCCCCAAAATTTCACTTTAGGAATTTTTTCTAAGGAAATTGGAGCTGTACACAATAATTACTATGTGCAAGACATGTTCATTTTAGCAATTTAGAAATGAAAAACTTAAAGTGACTAATAGTAAGGAGTTGATTAAATTATGGTTATAAATTAAAAAATATATTTGGCAGCCATTTTAAAATTATATTTTTCAAGGGATATTTAATGCAGTAAAAGGTATATGAGATAATATGTTTTGAAAGGTATAAAGAATATATTTATCCTTCCAATATTTAGATACCTACTATCTTCCAAGAATTGTTCTGTAGTATAATCATTGTGTGATTTGTTTTGTATGTAGAAAATATCCATATTTAGAAAGAATTCCATCTTTCTAAAAATTATATATGTATGTATGTATGTGTATGTATGTGTGGATATATATACACATATATACACACACATATATACGTGTGTGCGCGCGCACACACACACACACACATATATATATATATATATATAGCCATAGTCATAAAAATATTTATGGAGAAACACAACACAATGTTAATGACAGTTGCATCAGGATGATGGTTCATTTACATTTTCTTATTTAACTTTCTGTGATTTCTAATTTTCTACAATGAACATGTATTCGTTCAGTATTTTTTAAAAATAGTAACTTTTGATTTACCTTAAATTTCACTCTAAACAAAGAGGAAGAAACTTCTCTTTAGGCTATTTTAAAGAAAACACATTGGCAATTTCAAAGAGAAATCAACCCAATTAAAACAAAAAATAAAGGAAATAAATACCCAAAAAAAGAAAAAGAAAGGAAACATTTACATCTGACTCCGCGGAGTAAAAGTCCTCATCCCACAAAGGCTGCCACAACTCCACAGGCAGGCTGGCTGCTGCTCACCTGAGAGCACCTCAGGAACCTGCTCCAGAAACGCTCTGATGTTACCCTTGGCCCTTCCCGGACCAAGAGTCAAGCACTTTGACTACCCTTGGTAAAGTAATCCCCTTTATCAGTTGGCATACATGATATAACATAAAAGAGTTTAAGTTTAGCTTTTTAGTAAATGACTTTATAATGACTAATTCTATAGCAAGATCAGTGTTCATTTTACCTCTTTAGTAGGAAACCTTAAGTAAATTGGCACACTCCGTGGAAAAATGTGAAATGTACAGACATGTACTGGGTCAGCTTTTAGCAAAAGTAAAGAGAATCTTGCCGGATTCAAGGGTTGTGATGACCACATAGAAGTAAAATTTAAATTTCTGCCTAACGACTTGATGTCTACGTATCCTTGCCAGGAACCTGGTGTCACTGTAGGCTACTGACGATGCCTTGGGTAACTGACATCTCACAGCACACACTCCTCTTTCTGCCACTCCTACTTCTTCTGATAAGGTGTCATTAACCTAATTTTATGCATTTGGACACCAAGGATGAGAGAGCATTAGTGACTTGTCAAAGGTCACATACTAGGCAGAGAGGATGATAGTTTGAGCCTGGCATGGGCTTTGTGTCCTCCCCTTCTGCCCTCCTCAGAAACCCTGAACACATGCTGACTCATCCTAATATACAACTCAAGGAGTATTTATTGTGTGCCAGGCACGACGCTAGAAATGCTTGTTTCTAACTCTCACAGCATGCTTGCTGTGAGGTTGGTTTTTATTTAATGATGAGAACATTGAGATATTGTAACTGGCCTAATCTCACGCAGCTAACAGATGCCAGGGTAAGACAACTTATATATATTATGCACAGAAAACCCCATCATTTCCAGTGTTTCCCCAGGAAGCTTCTTACGGCAGAGCTCAATAACAACATATACACACATGCACACTGTAGACTGATGATCTAACACACAATTACCCTTTTGACCTGTTTAAGCCAATTCAATGAGCTTCAGTGTACCCATCCCTTCTCTGCATTTGCTTACTCCAGAATCCTATTCTAGTCCTGCTCTGAGGCATAAAATGTGATCGTTTTCTACACTGGAGTAAGGCATACACCAGGAATCACTGTATACATATGATGAGACATGTACTATGGTACAGCCTGGGATAATCAACTGTGCTTCTTGGATTTGCTTACATCCTTGTTCAGGATTTATTTAGTTTTATTAAATTATCTTCCCTTATACCATCTAAAGCAAACCTTCCTCAGACTCTAAGGCTGCATACACTGCTCAACAGAAATAGAATGCAAGCCACACAGTAATGTTAAATTTTCTAATGGCCACATTAAGAAAACATAAAAATAAATATGTGAAAGTCATTTTAATAATGATGTTTTTAAAAATCAAATCTGGTTGACCCTTGAACAACGTAAGTTTGAACTGTGTAGGTCTGCTAATAAGGGGATTTTTTTCAACCAAACACAGACTGAAACTATAGTATTTGTAGGATGCAAAACCCACACACAGAGAGGGCCAAATTTTCATATATGCAGATTCTGGAGGGTCGATTTCAGGGCACGAGTACGCACAGATTTTGAAAAATGCATTTACCTTGCTCCTCAGCTTGCAGACAGCCTATTGTCGGACTTCACCTTGCAATTGTGTAAGTCAATACTCCTTAATGAACTCCCCTTTATATATACATCTATATTAGTCCAGTCCTGTCCCTCTAGAGAACCCTGACTAACACAAGGGGTCAGGCACAAGTATGCATGTGGAAGTGGGGGCTGGGGCTCAAGGTTATACACAGGCATGTATGTGTTGGCAGTGTAGGGTCTCTGGGCTGAGGTTCCTGGGTCAGCAGCAGCTGGGGCAATGCTGGAAAGGAGAGGGAGAGAGATGGTGACTCGGGTACCTAAAGATGATGAAGGTGAAAAGCTGCATGGCCCTCCATCGTGAAGGCTGTACGTCGTCCACTGCAACTGTGCTGGCTATTTGTTTCGTTACTAAAACTGCTGGAGTCCTCTAGAGCAAGCTGCTGGGGTCTGCTAAAGAGCACATTGTAGGGTTCTTGGCAGTGAACGCTGTGGGGAGTGCGTGGTGGCCGTACGGGCTGTTGAGGTGCCTAGTGGGGATGACTGCTGGATACCTATGCAGAGCAGGCCATTGAGGACTGCTGTGGCTCTCAGCATCTGGCTGATAATGACAGCATCTATCTTTCTTCTTTATACCCAGGCATCTTCAGATGTCTCAGCCATGCCAGTCTCCCCAGCAGTCTGGGTGGGGTGAAACTGTAGCTGGTCACTTGGTCAGTGCCCTGAAAAGCTGGGGAAGCTGCTTTTTTACCACAGTCTCCTTTTCCTTGTGAAGGGAACTTGCAAGCTATGGAATTCCTACTCTGTGCTGAGTAGTGCTGGCCTGGAAGATGGGAAGGAGGTGGAGTTAAAATGAAACTGTCCTTCTTAGCCTTTTTGTGAAGTAATTTTGGGTTTATTTCTTTCACTGCAACTGCTTAAGTGGACTCTGGGGTTTTTCCAGAGTTATTTGTGTTTGTGAATAGCTATTTAATTGTTATTTGTCAGGAGAATGAAGGCTGAGATCTCCTACTCCACCATCTCACTGACATTACTCTGCTTCCAGGTTTATCCTTGATACTCAGGATAATGTTGGAGAAAGCTCTGAAGTGCTCTATCCATTCTAGCCATTGTTATTTACCCCCAAATGTTGTATTTTTTGATACTATAATTTTAAATAACATTTAAATCACTTAAGAAATTTTTGTAAAAACAGTAAAATCACTGACACCCAAAAATGTTTATTTCAATTTAGAAATGTTAATTTTATTTTGCATTTAAATTTATATCATCTTCTATGTTATTACCTTACCCATAATATTCATGTTTGCCAAATAGTGTTTAATAATCCACTGAATTGATTTAAAAATTTTATTTGAACCTTTGGAGTTGAGATCATATTATTTTTGAGATCCATTTCTACTTCTTTTTAGGTTATACCAGTTTTTTCAAAAAAAATATGTAACTATCAAAGATACCTTTAAATTTTCTTTCTAGGTATATGTCAGAACACCAAGATTCAGAAGTGACTGGAGTCCCATAGGAATCTTATAGGAACTCATCAACATTTCTGATAACTGATGCTCAATGACACGGTATTTTTTTAAATAAAATCCAATGGAACAAATACTGGACTCATACCTCAATCCACCATTGGATTAATATTAAATTGTTATAAGCTTAAAATAGATGCTTATATTAATAAGATGTTACATGTAAGCCTCACGATAACCACAGCAAAAACCTGTATAAGATACACAAAAGATAAAGAAATCAAACCCTACCACTACAGAAAATAGTCTAATCACAAAGAAAGACAACAAGAGAAAGAAAGGAACAAAGGATCTACATGTCCCACCAGACAAACTAGAAAATATATAATTCACAGAGTATTGGGTAGATTATTCACAAGGGTGTTGTCTTACTAGCAGGCAATATTTAGCCCTAGACTAAATGCTGCTGTAGTCCCACTTAAATCATACAAGCAACCCATCCTCCACACACACAAAAAATCACTTTCCAACTACTTTAAATACATACCAAAAAAAACTCAAGCATATTTATGGGAATACAAAAATCAAAGATCACCAGGCACACAAAGAAGTAGGAAAATATAGCTATAATAAGGAGAAAAATAAACCAATCTAAATTGGTCCATAACTGGCACAAATGTTAAATGTTAAAATTAGCAGAAAAATACATTAAAACAGTTATTATAGCTTTAAGATGTTCAAGAAGTTTAGCAGAACCATGAAAAAAATCAATTCATAATTCTAGAGGGGAAAATTACAAATGAGATGAAAAATACAATGGATGAGATTAATAGAAAATCAGATATTGCAGGTTAGTAAAAATGAAGATAAAGAAATAAAATCTACATTAATTTTATTTATCTTTATGTTTACTAACCTGCAGATTAAAAAAAATTAGAAAAAAAAACAAGTATCAGTGAGCTGTCAGATAGCTTTAAGTAGACTAATATACATGATGTTGAAATACCCAAAGAAGACAAGGGGGATAGAAAAAAATGTTTGAAGAAATAATGGAGAAAAGTTTTTTATATTTGATGAAAAAAACGTAAACTCACAGAACTGAAACTCCAAGCACAGGAAACATGGAAAATATTACACCAAGGCATATCACAACCATAATGAAATGGCACCAAATCAGTGATAAAAGGAAAAATCTTAAAAGCATAAAAAAAAAAGACATGTTATGTAAGAGGAACAAAAATAAGGACAATGGCATAATTCTGATCAGAAACATTGCAAGTGAGAAGATACTGATGCAGCATTTTTAAAGTAGTAAAATAATAAAACTATCAATGTAGAATTTTATACCCAGTGAAAATATCTCTTTAAATGAAGATAATATAAATATGTTTTCAGGCATTCAAAAGCTAAAAGAATTAATCACCAGCAGACCCACACTATAAGAAATGCCAAAACGAAGTCCTTCAGACAGTGTAAAAAATTATTAAAGTATAATTGACACTCAGCAAAATGAGTAAATCTGGACATATGTATACACCTGTGTAACCATCATCACAATCAATATAATGAACCTATTCATCAGACCCAAAATCTTCCTTGTGCATCTTTGTAATCCTCTCCCATGCCCTACCTTCTAACCAGGCAACCATTGGTCTGGTTTGTGCCATTATAGATGAGTTTGCATTGTGGGGAACAAGGGACAGTTGTCTGCTAAACAAGACCAGCCAGTCAGGAAATGCAACCATGAATACTCACTGGTTACTATACTACAGCTAAATATCCCTTCTATCTAGCTTCTTCTTTATTGTGTTAGTAAGAAAATTGAAGGCTAAGTATTTAACAGACCTGTCAAAGGTCACACTGCAAGTTAAGTGACAACACCAAGTTCAAACCTAGGTCATTGGATTCCAATTTCCAAACCCTTTCCATTAAAGTATACCATAAATGTCTCTTCAGAAATGCATTAAAGTACATAATTCAAAATTTCCCTCCCAAACTTAAATAACTCAAAGCATGTAATGATATTATACAATTTCTTACATCCTTTTTTAAACTTTGAAATTTATCACACTTTAGACTTACCAAGAAGCATCATGTAGATGTACTCAGCAATTTGAAACAGAAACTTTTCATTTGTGATGCAAAGTGTGTAACTAAATCCATTCCATGTTTTGCTGTATTTGCTATCATAATAATATGATGTATGCAATCCATTGTAGGCCTTCTGTGAATCTTTAGTGCCTATTTTATGGCACTATTTTATTTATTCTCAATAGTTAAGATATATATATATAATATTCACTAGATATATATATATAGAACATACATATCAATATTCACTTGACATATACAGAATATTTTTTTAATGTTCACTTGATTTATCTGTTACATAGTTTAATTTTTCCAGACTTTGAACTTGCTTTTTTCATATTTTCTAGTTACATGATTTGATATATGGCTTTTACTCTTCAAGGAAACTGATTTATCCCAACAATCTTTCTCTCCTCTAAAATATTTATGAAAAAACTTTTCAAGTGCTCAAATAACAATTGAAAACATTTTTATTGATCACCATTAGCAGCTTTCAAAAATATACTATTTATCAACTTCTTCCTAGCCTCCTATCTACTACTCTAACTCTACTGTTTCTTTTGTCAAACTTGAAAATTCTAATCCATTTATTTTACTTCACTTCTTCAGGTAGTTTCTCAATTTGGAGAAATTGTAACATTGCTTGCTGGACAAGGCTGACCTTTAAGAATTTGATTGATAACTCCCTCTTTGAGATCCCTATAGCTGGTTCTATAACCAGCTAAGCATCCGTGTTTCCACATCTTTAAGGCTTTGTCACTACAGCCCTCATCAAAAAATATATTGCGGGACCAATAACCTCTACTGTCCGCTTGCCTCTCACGATGACTATGCGGTGACCTTTGGGAAGTGGGGTTCGCCTAGCGTGCAAGAATGTGGTGTGCTGCCACTCCTCCAGTCCTGCATTAATTGCAGACATCTCTAATCCCTGCAGCCTCTTTCACTAAGCCAGCCTTGGCCTCACAATAATTTCCTACAGTTCTGTAGATCAGAAGTCCAACACAGGTCTCACTGGGCTAAGATCAAGGTGTTGGCAGGGCAGTGTCCCTTTCTGGAGGCTGGAGGGGAGAATGTTGCCTTGTCTTTTCTCACTTTGGGAGGCTACCTTTATTCCTTGGCTCCTTTCTCCACGTTCAAAGTCAGAAAGAGAAGGGCAAATCCTTCTCACATTGCTTCATTCCTACTTTTCTGCCTCAATTTTCCACTTTTAAGGCCTGGTGCGATTAGATTGGGCTCACCTGGAAAACCCAAGATATTCTCCCCATCTCAACCTTAGTCATATTTGCAAAGCCCATTGGTCATAGAAAGTAACATAGGCTCCAGGCATTAGGACTTTGGACATCTCTGTGGAAGGGGACTATTCTGCCTTCTGCAGATAAATGTATATTCATACATGCATATGTAGAATGATTAAGATACACTAAGAAACAATGGGATTTTTTAATATATAGGATATAATTTTATCTGTGTAAAAAGTATTTCTTATATCTACATTTAATGTGATGTTTGCAAATATGTAACAAAAGGAGTAAGATTCAGTCCTT
Source organism: Mandrillus leucophaeus (assembly GCF_000951045.1). Classification (NCBI taxonomy): domain Eukaryota; kingdom Metazoa; phylum Chordata; class Mammalia; order Primates; family Cercopithecidae; genus Mandrillus; species Mandrillus leucophaeus. Next base: position 83,174 of record NW_012101889.1, on the reverse strand, counting down.
AGTTATATATAAACGTTCCTCTACAGTGAGGAATGGGATTAGGAATGGATAGGAAAAACAATGTACACATTTTACTGGACTTAAACTTATATTGTTTGATTTTTTAAGCACATGGGGATTTTTATATTGTTATTTAGATAGCATGTTTAAAAATAGATATACAAAATAAAATCACAGTAATTTTTAATATACCATATTATGAAAATATATTGGATCTTAGACTATATTTGTTTTTTTTAAAATGGTCAAAAAATCACATGTACAATACTAAGAAAATACTTTAAAATTGCAGACATGAAATGGGTACAGCTATTTATTAAAATTATGAAACATGACTGAGGAATTTACAAAGACACTTGAAATAAATATACAGATATTCTACAAATGTGATAAAGGAAATTGAACATTATATTGACATTAAGTCTTCCAAAATAATTTATTGGTTAACAGACTGGCCCAATCAAATATTAATACATTTTTAAATGCAATAATAATTAGAGCCATATGGTAGTGTCACCAAATTCAATTTCTGCAGAAGTGGAAGAAAATAAATAGCCCAGACATATGTGCATAAAAAGAGACACACACACATTCTATTTGGAGAATTATTCAAGCTTATCTTATCACAAATGCCAAAAAGAATTGTGAATAGTTTAATGCACGGTTTCTTGACCTCAGTGTTACTGACATTAGGACCTGATAATTCTTGAGGGTGGCAAGTGCCTAGCAGATATCAGTAGCAATCCTATCCCACCCACCTCTCCTGTATATATACACACACACACACATATATATATAAAGTATTAGAAGTATGTGTATATAAATACATATATACTTTAAGATATATATTTTTTTTTCAGACCAATATCAAAAGAAAAAAGGTTTTTTTCTCACCTCACTAGTAATCAAAGAAATACATATTAAAAGAATAAGAAGCATACTTTTTGTTTAACAAAATTTAATCAAAACAGGGGCAACTAAAATGTGTGAGATACTAAACACTGGCAAAGCTGGATTAAAATAGCACTGATTGTGCGAAGGAAAGTTCATAAAACCTTCTGGAAAGATTTCTAGAAAGATACTTAGCAGTATGTAACAAAGGTCTTACCTGTCATTCTAGTAATCTTGTAATATAGTAACATTGCTCTGAAGTCTTCAGGACTCTAACCTGAGGAAATAAATCAGAGATACGAAGAAAGATGTTTATTACAGAATTATTGAAAATAGTAAAAGTTAGTTTCCAATAATAGGTGAGGGGTAGAAATAAATAAGATATAGCCATAAAATACAACATTATGCAAATATTAAAAGCACACGTTTGAAAAAGAAGTATATTGAAAACTGCTTGTGATAAAATATTCTGTGGAAAAGCTAGAATACAAATCTGTGTCTAAATTGTGCCCCAGCACCTGCTGTGGTACTCAATATGTATATGCCAAATTAATGAATAAATAATTATAATTTCAGATATGTATATCTAATTGTAAAACTGTAATTACTTTTGCACCAATCTAATATAATGGGGTGGGGAGTATTAAGAAGTGGCAACTGAAATGTGTGAGGTTAGAAGAGAGAAAAATAAAGGGGAGCTTAATAAGAATTTAGCTACTTAAAATTAGTTTTGGTAGCTAGACTGAATTTCTCAAACAGAAAGGAGCAAAAGTGGATTTGGGTGATTTTAATTTTTTTTTTTTTGAAACTTCTACATTTTCCAACATTTGTATGATAAATATATTACTTCTATAATTATTCAATTTTTTTTAACTTGAGAAGTCCCTCTGGATTTTCAAACTCCATTCTCATTTGACTTCTTCTGCTACAGACCAGACTGTCAAATGATGTCACAAATCAACTAGATTATTTGGTATGTGCAACATGGTCCATTTTTTTAATATCTAAAAAAAAACTGATTGCAATACTGTCTTCTCCTAAGTCAGTAATAGTTAAGGAAAGACTTAACACCAAAGTGGGTGCCTGTCTAGGTCACAATCCCCTTCAGCAATTCTCTTTCACAAGCTTTCAATTCATGTGACTCAGTCCCTATTCGATCCACGTTTGTGTGTGAAAACTTTGCAAGACACTTTTCTGTGTGCTTCACCAAAAAACAAGGGATATTGTCTCTGCAGCACTTCCGTTATCAATTAATTCTGTGGTTCCACTAAAACAGCAGTCAAATCCCTCTGGTATCAGTTGTTAGACTGCCAGTACCTTCCATTATTACTCAAGAAAGATTTATTTCCCGAAGGTTTACAGATGTTTTCCCATTTCTGTTGTTTACTGTATTTAGTTAAAATATGAACTGAAATAACCAGATAGCATCTTAAAATTCAGTGCCCTCCCTTCGCTTGGTTTTCCCTTAAAATTCATAGACGGGCTTGTCTGGAATCCTGTAACCCTTTTCATCTCTCTTGTGCATGACTAGGTGAACTGCTCAATGAACCCTATAGGATTGTTCTACTTAGCTTTCTGAAAAAAGCTTTACTGAGGCAGGAGAATGGCGTAAACCCGGGAGGCGGAGCTTGCAGTGAGCTGAGATCCGGCCACTGCACTCTAGTCTGGGTGACAGAGCGAGACTCCATTCAAAAAAAAAAAAAAAAAAAAAGAAAGAAAAAGAAAAAGAAAAAAGCTTTGAAGAGCACTCTCAGAAGAGAGTAAGCCAAAAAAAAAAAAAAAAGCAAGCCATTCTAAGACTTCTGTTTTACTCTATTACTCTCCTGCCCCTCTCATTTAGTAAATTTAGCAAACACCTCTAGGCTTCCTCCTCACTCTTCACATAGTTCCCATAAAAAGGCTTAGCTCCCTAGCAAAATTTTTTTTCTATGTTTTCCAAGAGATTAAGTTTTCAGTTGTAGTTAACCACAGAATCTCTCTGGCCACCACAGAACATTAACTAGTGTGCACTGGTTTTGTCTAATGAAATTATAATCAATATTTGCTAATAAAATTTCAGAATGGGCCTCTTTTATGATGTTAAACATGAAGCAAATGAGATAAGTACCATGTATGTTGCCTACCAAAAGCCATGATTACTTGCTGACAGTAACTTTCCTTTATGCTGAAATATCCTTTTTGATCTCATGATCAGATGTCCATTCAAGTTAGCCCCCAACCTGAATTTTTTTTTTTTTTTTAAGATGAAGTCTCACTATGTTGCCCAGGCTGGGGTACAGTGGCTCCATCTCGGCTCACTACAACCTCTGCCTCCCAGGTTCAAATGATTCTCCTGTCTCAGTCTCCCGAGTAGCTGAGATTACAGGCACATGCCACCATGCCCAGCTAATTTTTTGTATTTTAGTAGAGATGGGGTTTCACCATGTTGCCCAGGCTGGTCTCGAACTCCTCAGCTCAGGAAATCCACCCACCTCGGCCTCCCAAACTGCTAGTGTGTCCGGACTTGGTTCCTTCTGGTGGGTTCTTGGTCTTGCTGACTTCAAGAATGAAGCCGCAGACCTTTGCAGTGAGTGTTACAGCTCTTAAATGTGGCTTGGACCCAAAGAGTAAGCAGCAGCAAGATTTATTGTGAAGAGCGAAAGAATATACCTTCCACAATGTGCAGCAGGACCCCAGCAGGCTACTGCTGCTGGCTGAGGTGGTCAGCTTTTATTCCCTTATTTGTCCCTGCCCACGTCCTGGTGATTGGTCCATTTTACAGAGTGCTGATTGGTGCATTTACAATCCTCTAGCTAGACACAGAGCGCTGATTGGTGTGTTTTTAGAGTGCTGATTGGTGCATTTACAATCCTTTAGCTAGGCACAGAGCACTGATTGCATTTACAATCCTCTAGCTAGACAGAAAAGTTCTCCAAGTCCCCACTCAACCCAGGAAGTCCAACTGGCTTCACCTCTCAATTCCCCCTCTAAACAGGACACCCCAACTGCTGTTGGGAATTGGGCGATGACCACTTTAGCTACTTACTGCTGGATAGGGGCAAAGAAGGGGCCCTGCAGTGTTAGTGTCCTCCAGAGGGGAACTCTCTAGGCCAGTCAAAGACCAGTAGGTTGGTCCAGGGGTCCCTGGTGGAAGTTGTTAGTTGAGCACATTTGGGGTTCCATTCATAAGACCATCTGTAGCTTGATGGCCTCAATCCTGGAGGAAACAAATTTGACAAGGAGGTTAAAAACACAGGGCTCTAAGGTGAGTAATGCAAGTTGGCTGTCACAGGACCTAGAAAGGGGAGAAGCCTTGTTGCCCAACTACAGAGGTTGGTGTAAGAGTTTGAAAGGTGTCTGATTTCAGAAGCCTTTTCCTATAAATGTTGGGTGGCATCTCGTACTATTCCTGACTGGTTAGTATAAAAACAACACTCTTCCCCTAAGAAGGTGCAAAGTCCTCCTTTCTCAGCAGTGAGGAGGTCTAGCCCTCAGTGGTTTTGGAGAGTCACTGCTGCCAAAGAGTCTATTTGGGACCATAGAGTAAGGATAGATTTTGCTATTTCTTGCAAACTGTCTGAGAAATCCTTTGAGAGTATGTGGTAGTAGGATAATGAAGTAGATAAACCTGCTATTCTGTTTTCTGTAGCAGTAGCCATTCCTAACCCTCTAAGTAGG
>NW_012101889.1:63744-77686 GCF_000951045.1 Mandrillus leucophaeus | reverse complement strand
GGGATGATTGTTGAGCCCAGACAATGGAGGCTGCAGTGAGCTGTGATCGCCAACACTGCACTCCAGTCTGGGGAGCTTAGCTAGAGCCTGTTAATCAATCAATCAAATCAATGGATGCTAAATCTTTAAAAGCTATATAACCTTTTTCCTCCAAGCATTGATAATTTAGGAGTTTTTTATACCTCCTTTCATATTCAAGTCATTAATGAGTTATTTCATATTCTTTCCCAAGTCTCTGTGGATTTTTTTTCTCCTTTTTCTGGTTCCATTATTGTCCCCCAAGCCCCAAATATGCCATTATCTCTAGCCTGGTCTACTGCAGCATTCTCCTAACTAGCTTCTCATATCTACCTTTGCCCCTTTCCAATCCATTCTCCACATGGCACCAGAACAACCTTTTCAAAATGCAAACCTAGATATATTACACCCCCACCCCACACAGAACCCTCAAAAGTTTTTTATTTTCCCATAGATAAAGGCCAAAATGTTTCACATGGCCATTAGCACCCTACTTGCTCTGGATCCTCAGAGTAAAATAATGTATTATCTTTGCTACAGTCAGAAAATACTGTTTTCTATTTTTTTCTATTCATCTGGCTGAGTTTCTTAGCAAATACATTACCTTTTTCCAAGATGCATTTTATTAGAGACAACTCTAATCAGGAGAGTCTACATACTTCATACCAGTTTACTTTGGTGTACTATTTTACTACTTTGAAGCAGTTTTAATTAATGGTTTACTCTTTTCTCTGGAAAGCACACACTTTACTCCAAAGACAGTGAAAAAACCCCTGAGATAAATTGTACAATAACCAAGAAGCTGAATGCAGTTTTCTCTAGGAATTGAAATCATTTCCTGAGAAATTCAATGTGCCTGTTTCACTGGAAGAAATTCTATTGCCAGCACTTTATTGATTCTCTTAGACTTGTGTGATCTTTTGTTCCATAAAATTGGGCAGTTGCAAGGTTTGATACACCTCAGCCAACTAACAGCAAGAAAACAATCTACCCATTCTCGGAACCATGCGGCCAAAAGTTGTCCTGAGCTTGACCTGGCCTAGGAATCTTACTTCTTCTCATCCTTTGTTCTCCTCTTTAATGCTAATCATGTGAACTGTGCTAAAAAAGCCAAGCAAAAAAAGTGAAATCCTGCTCTCAGCCCCAAGGACCTGTCACCTTTTATGAAACTCAGCTTAACTGAGATCTAAGAGGTTCAGTTCTATAGCAGGTTTTACAGAATGATTGTCTGCACCCAGGAAAGCTAACCTGAGGTCAGGCAACTAGATAGCAGAGGAAGCTACCAATCTGCTTGAAAGACTTTTTATAAATCTTTTATAAAGTCTGAGGTTTTAGGGTTTCTGTCCCAGCAGCCCAAGATCTTTGCCATGATTTCCAATATAGTCTTACTCCGGATGTAACAGGGTTTTACTCAAATTCAATTTACTTTTCTTGGTATGTTCTCTTTATTCTGATCATTCTGATCATTTCCTTTATGCATTTCAAATCCTGATATTAGATAGACCTTAGAAGCTTTCATTATGTTCATGTATATGGTATTATCTTCCCCAGAATCTTGTTTTCGAATCTCTTTACAACTGTGTCCTTAGTGTTACATGTAACAATATTGATCCTCACACTTGTGCCTTAGTAACTCTGGTGGGACATTCCTTGTGACTAATGCCTGCATTCATTTTCTACTGCTGCAGTAACAAATTACCAGAAGGTTAGTGGTTTAAAACAACACAGATTTATTTTCTCGGCGTTCTGGAAGTCGTAAGTCTGCAGTGTTTCTCACTGGGCTTAAATCAAGGTGCCAGCAGGGCTTGTTTTTCCCTGGAGGTTCTGAGGGGAGGATTTTTTTTATTTTTTATTTTGCCTCTTTTTGGCTTCTAGTGAGGTCTCACCTTCAGCTTGTGGCCCCTTTTCTCCATCCTCAAAGCACTTCACTGCATTCTCTGCTTTTGCCACCACCCCATCTTTTTCTCTGCTGCTAGTCAAATCTCACCCTGCCTCTCTCATATAAGGATTCTTACAATGACATTTAAGGCCCACACAGATAATCCATAATAATCTCACCAACTCAAGATCCTCAATCACATCTGCAAAGTCTCTAAGGTAACATTTATACAGACTCTGCGGAATAGGGAATGGGTATTTGGGGGACCATTATTTAGTGTGCCATAATGCCCATACTATGGGCATGATCATGATATCTTCATGATCACTCTTTTGGAGAGTCACAGAAAACTTGCAACATAGACATGGTTCAAACCTCTAGCCAATATAAACCAGGCTCACCTAACACTTTCTTGAGATCTTAGTGATAAGGGTCCCCATCTTTCTAGTGATGAACCAGTAAGTTCATCCTCCTCAGCATCTCACCTAACCACACACAGATGCAGCCTCACCTATGCCCCAGAAACCAGCATAGTGCTGAATGAGAGCACCTGGTTTTTAAAGTATTTTTAAAATCAAATACTTTACAAATGACAAGAGCAAAAATCGCAAAGTAAAAATAGTTCATACAGGTTACCCGCTAGGTAATAGCAAAACATACTGTTTGGGCTCTGCTTTAACTAGTGTAGAAAGGAGGAAAAACAAACTGAGCTCTTCAGGTGCCACTTTCTAGTTAATTTCAAAAATATCAGGCTCCAAAATGACAGATTAAAAGAATAAGTTGAACTCAATACACAGTCCCTAGATTATTTCACAAACATGAATGTACTGAGAGGTAAAGCCAGCTGGGCTTCTGGGTGGGGTGGGGATTTGGAGAAATTTTCTGTCTAGCTAAAGGATTGTAAATGCACCAATCAGCACTCTGTAAAAAATAAGGGACTAAAAGCTGGCCACTGGAGCCATCAGCAGCAACCCGCTCGGGTCCCCTTCCATATTGTGGAAGCTTTGTTCTTTCACTCTTCGCAATAAATATTGCTGCTGCTCACTCTGTGGGTCCGCACTACCTTTATGAACTGTAACACTCACCATAGAGGTATGCAGCTTCACTCCTGAAGCCAGCAAAACCACGAACCTAATGGGAGGAATGAACAACTCCAGACACACCACCTTTATGAGCTGTAACACTCACCTCCAAGGTCTGCAGCTTCACTCCTGAAGTCAGCAAGACCACAAACCCACCAGAAGGAAGAAACTCCGAACACATCTGAAGGAACAAACTCCGGACACACCATCTTTAAGAACTGTAACACCACGAGGGTCCGTGGCTTCATTCTTGAAGACAGCGAGACCAAGAACCCACTGGAAGGAACCAACTCTGGACGGAGTACCTCCTTGTCTATTTATAATTTTTAGTCATCATCTAGTTCACTCTCTGCCTCCAGGATTGTACATATTAATACTGATCACTTTTCCTTTAAAAAGTTTCTAAATATTCAAAGTGGCTGATTCCAATCCTTAATCTTCTCAAGAAAGGACTCCTAAACATGAATGTAGGTGCTTCGCCAATGCTTCAAAATGCAGTGCGGCAGCTCTCTCTCACATCTTGGAGAAGCTATTTTCATCCTGTTGTGCTATCTCACACATGATGGTGCAAAATAGTTAACATAAACTGGTTTACACGTCTGCAGGGAACGAATTTAAAAAGTTAATGCAACTTATTTTTAACTTAAATGTGAAATTACTTTCACAAAACGGACTTAAGAGTATTCAAAATGGCCAAGAGTGTTCTAGATGATTATTGATTATGCCTGATGGTCAATATGTTAAGGTATGGTTAAAATAAAAATGAAGGATTCATTTATGCAGAATGACATTTTATCAAGCCCATTGAGAAACTGTCTTTCTGCCTCTCTTCCACTGTAACATTTATATTATTAATGGCAATATTATCTGAAGCCAGTCTCATGCCCATTTCCTGAGGCACTACTCTGGGCATCTTCCTGTGGTTTTAATACATTAATGACCATCATTATTCTTTATGAGAATTTGACAAAAATTGAGCCCTTGTGACAATATTCACATCTGAGCTAATGTAACTTAATTTTCCAAGTTGGCTTCATGAAGCACAGTAGCAAAGTGCTTTATTAAAATCTGGATAATCAAATTAGCCCGTTCATCTATTTATCGTGTGCTTATATCACATGATTAAATTAATTTTTTATACTAAAGTCCTATCAATTATATCAGAGTAGATGAAGTCAATGATCATAAACATTTTGCTTCCCTATGTTTTCCATGCTAGGTAGAATTAGATTAGCTTTGGGCACATAACCTAAAATACAAACTGCAAATTGAACCTTTGTTGAGGTGATATTTATATTGAAGGGCTCACAGTAGAAATCTAGAATATTAGAAACATTATTCTAAAAGGTGCCTCTGGGCTTTAAAAGAAAAAGTCTTTCAACTCCATTGGGCTAAATAAAGATACCTCCAAAGTTATAACATGTGTTGCTTTTATTTGGGGTGTAGGCGGATGGTGAAGCAAGGTCAATATTTCAATAAAATTGAAAGATTTTATTTAATTCCAGGTGTCTTTACTTCTAGAATTTTATTCTCACACAAATTGAATAGCCTGATCTGCAAGCCTAAGGAGCAGTAACAGGATCAAAGACTTCCTAAAAAGCCAGCTTTATAAATGGATCAATCCCCATAAATATGTCTTACCAGGACGGGTTCTAAGTGCTCAGGTTTACTTCATTGCTAATCTGGAAATCTTCATATAAACTCGATCTTGGAGCCAAATAAAATGGATTTAGTCCTACAAGTGACTCTGAGCTTTGGGACAATATGTAGACAAATATTTGGTTCCAAATCTAAACTTTTTTCCAGAATCTTTTTATTCTCTATAATCACCCATAATATTTGGAGATTTGACTCGGGCAAAAACATGTGGACCAAGGATGGGAGAAGATATCTTAGGGCTGGAATAGACTGATTAGCAAAAAATAATTGCCAATTTTCTGAAAAATTTTTGAGTCTAAATTTTCGATGAATATAAACCAGGCAAACATGATGCTTTTATCCATCTTTGGTGGAAACTGTTAAATGTGCTTCCAGTGTCACGGGGCTCCAGTTCTGAAAAATATCAAAGCCCAGGTCCCTCAGGTCCCCCAGTTCACCCCTACCCTGCTGTTCCAGAGATCAGCATATTGTCAAAAGGACCTTTCTGACTCTCAGGCAACATTTTCTGTCTCTGACAAAGAATAGTAACTAAAAAGACTGCATCTTTAGGAAACAAAGACAAATTGTTGCAGAGAAGCTACCTGTCTGTAAAAGAAGGGATGATTTATTTTTTTCTCTCTCTTAACTAGAACAATTAATTGGTAACATAATAGAAACTCTCAGCAGTAAATGAGAAATGGCCTAATCCCTGAATAGATCATAAACAGAGTGGGAAGTGTTTTTTCTGCTTTAATTGCAGGAGTTGGTGTTCAAAGAATTCCTCTGGCTCCTCTTGTTTCTGCTGCGTTGCTGATTTCAGGACTTAAAAATCTGAGAAAAGAGGTTCAACTTGTTAATCTAAGGAAAAATAAAAATTAAAAATTGGAGGCCTAATTATCTTTGTTAAAAATAAGGGAAGAGCCAGTTTCTAGTTCTGCGTCTAAGAGCCTGGAAGTCACCACTCCGTCTTAACATGTAAAAAGCTGAGCCGATTGAAAAACCAACAACTGTTCTAGAATCCATAAGAGAAGTGAGGACACAGGGAAAATAATCAAACAGAAAGACTGCCCCCAATACTGGAGAAACAGGTGAATACAGGGAGTTGCAACTTACCAGAATAGAGACTTCTAAGTGGAAACTGCCACAAGAACCAGTGCTGCTGTGTGAAAGCCTGAACCGTAAATGACAAATTGCTGGACAACTCCGAGAGTTAAAAATAACTACAGGGTGACTCAGTCATAGGAAGCCCCCACAATTTTATGAGGTTTATTTCCAGGAGCTTGACTAGGTTCTCACTGTAAATATCAGAACAAATATCTGTCAGTTCTAGCCATCCTATCCCACCTAAGGGAAGGAAAAAAATAGAAAAATACTTGTGACGTTCACAGAACAGAAGCACAGGGTTACTAAAAGGCTGAGACCTAATCATAGACTTATAGAACACTTCCCTTGTCCCCTCATCTCACCACCACATTACTGAACGACTACTTATACCAGTTTATTTTGCTCAGTACATTTATGTTTGATTATCAATAAATCACAATGCAGGCCAGGTGCAGTGGTTCACACCTATAATCAATCTCAGCATTTTGGGAGGCCGAGGCGGATGGATCACCTGAGGTCAGGAGTTCGACACCAGTCTGGCCAACACGGTGAAAACCCATTTCTACTAAAATACAAAAATTAGCTGGGTGTGGTGGTGGACACCTGTAATCCCAGCTACCCAGGAGGCTGAGCCAGGAGAATCACTTGAACCCAGGAGGTGGAGGTTGCAGTGAGCCAAGATCCTGCCACTGAACTCCAGCCTTGGTGACAGAGAAAGACTGTCTCAAAAAAAAAAAAAAAAAAAAATACAATCCATACTAAAAGGCAAAACCCAAAATTAATTTATTTATTTTTAGATAGGGTTTTGCTGTGTTGTTCAAGCTGGAATAAAGTGGCATGATAATAGCTCACTGTGACCTCAAAGTCTGAGCGCTTCAGCCTCATAAGTAGCTGGGACTACAGGTGTATGCCACCACTAATTTTTTATGTTTTATTTTTTGCAGAGAGGGAGGCCTCACTATGTTGCCCAGACTGCTCTTGAACTCCCAGCCTCAAGTTATCCTCCCGCCTCAGCCTCTCAAAGTGCTCGGATTCCACGTATGAGCCATCACGCCCAGTCAAAACCATGATTTGAACAGACAGAGCAAGTGTCGGAACTGGACATAGCAGGGATGTTGAAATTACTAGACCAGCAATTTAAAACAACTATAATGAATATGCTAAGAGTTCTCAGGGATAAACAAGAGAACATGTAAGAACAGACAGGCAATGCAAGTAGAAAAATGAAAATCTTATGTAAGAACCAATGAAAATACTGGAGATCAAAAACACCGTAAAAGAAATAAAGAATTCATTTGGTAGGCTTGGCTAGTTTGCAGATTGGACACGGCTAAGGAAAGAATCTCTGAGCTTGATGGTATCTCAAGAGAAATCTCCAAAATAGAAAAGTACAGATAGCAAAGACGGAAAAAAAAAAAAATCCAAGGACTGTGGGATAACTACAAAAGGTATAACATGTGTGTACTGGGAATATCAGAAGGAGAAGAAAGAGAGAAAAGGAACAGTAGAAATGCCTGAAACATTAATGACTGAAAATTTTCCCAAATTAATTTCAGACACCAAGCCCCAGGTCCAGAAAGCTCAGAGACTACCAAGCAGCATAAATGCCAAAACAAAACAAAACTACAACTGGGCATATCGTTTCCAAACTACAGAAAATCAGATAGGCAAAAAGTGTGAAAGAAGTCATAGGAAAAAAAGACCTTACCTATGGAGGAGAGAAGATAAGAATTACATCTGACTTCTCGAATAAGCGAAGATAAGAATTACATCTGACTTTCTCCTCAGAAACCATGGAAGTAAGAAGAGAGGGGAGTGAAATATTTAAAATTTAAAAATTGAAAATGTTGAGAGAAAACAGCAATATAGAATTCTGTACCCTTCAAAATTAGCCTTCAAAAGTAAAAGGGAAATAAAGACTTTCTCAAACAAAAATTGAGGGAATTTCTTGTCCACAGATTTGTTGCTCATATATAAGTAAAATAGATAATAGTAATGACACAAAAGAGAGAGGAATTAAAATTATTTATTATAAAATACTAACACTAACCATGAAATTATATAGTATTATTTAAAAGTGGCACCTGTAATCCCAACACTTTGGGAGGCCAAGGCAGGCACGTCAGTTGAGGTCAGAAGTTTGAGACCAGCCTGGCCAACATGGTGAAACCCTGTCTCTTCTAAAAATACAAAAAAAATTAGCTGGGCATCATGGTGCATGTCTATAATCCTAGCTACTCAGGTGGCTGAGACAGGAGCATTGCTTGAACCTGGGAAGCAGAGGTTGCAGTGATCTGAGATTGTGCCACTGCACTCCTGTCTGGGTGACTCCAAAATACTATGTCTCCAAAAAAAATAAAAGTGATATGTATTAGTTATAAATGGGTATTTTAAAATCTACTGAAACTACTAAAAAACATTTTTAAAAGGATAAATATAACTGATATGTTGAGAAGAGAAAATATATAAAATGCTCAGTTAAAACCACAAAAGGATAAAATACAGGAGGAAAATGGCAGATAGGAGACAGGACTAATGTGGAACTCCTACTTGGACAGACAAAATGGCATATGTAAACTCACATCATGAACTTTTGTTCCAAACATCACTGCAGGAATATACCAGGAAATACGTAAGAATTAACTGACCCTTTGAAAAAAGCAGCTTAGGCCTGGCGCAGTGGCTCACGCCTGTAATCCTAGCACTTTGGGAGGCCAAGGCAGGCTGATCATGAGGTGAGGAGTTTGAGACCCTGGCGAAGACAGTGAAACCCCATCTCTACTAAAAATATAAAAAGCAGCCTGGCATGGTGGTGGGTACAGTAATCCCAGCTACTCAGGAGGCTGAAGCAGGAGAATCACTTGAACCCAGGAGACGGACATTGCAGTGAGCCAAGTTTGCACCACTGCATGCCATGCTAGCTTGGATGACAGAGCAAGACTCCGTCTCAAAAAAAAAAAAAAAAAAGAAAGAAAGAAAGAAAAGAGAAAAGCAGCTTGCTGCTGCAAACTATGAATGGGGAAAATCTGCCTCCAAACACACATCCTTACTGAGGAACCTAAAAATCCAGATCATGGGAGAACGATTTAACCTTACCTAAAGCTGAAATGGATTTAAGGAGCTGAGTGAAATATAAAATTAGAAGAAACAGCAAAAAGAGCCCTTTAGTCACTTCCAGTCCTCAGCTGAAACCCAGGGAAGCCATCCCTGGCTGTATCTTGCAGGAATCCTTGGGGAAGGCAGCTAACAGAACTGGGGAGGGGCCACAGGATAAAGGAAGCTTCCAGCTGAACTTTGTAATAATTTCGACTGAGAACAAATTTTCCTCAGAATCCAAGGAGTGAATGGGAAGTGCAGATACGAGTGCAAAAGCCACAGCCAACAGTGCGGGCAGTGCACTAAACACAACTACAACCAAGAACTCCCAGAGTCCACTTCAATGCCTGCCATCTCCACCAGATGAGGTGCTGGTAACCATGGTTGATTACCATGGTCTCTCAGCCTGAAGACATATAACATCACAGGACTCTGCAGACATTCCCCAGCACCAGCCCAGAGATGGGCTGCTGGGCAGTTAGACCCAGAAGGGCAATAATAATATTTTAAAATCTACAGGTTCCTGAGGCTCTCAGGAAACCCCATCCCTTTGTGAAGGGAGAGAGCTCCCATTAAGGGATCACCCTGTGGGACAAAAGAGTCTGGACAGCAGCCTTTGAGTTCCTTATCTTTCCACTGAAACAATCTACACAAATGAGAAGGAACCAGAAAAGCAATTCTGGTAATATGATAAAACAAGGACCTGTAACACCCCAAAAGATCACACTAGCTTTCCAACAATAAACCCAAACCAAGAAGAAATCTCTGGATTAACAGAAAAAGAATTCAGAAAGTTGATTATTAAGCTACTCAAGGAGGTACCAGAGAAAAGTGCAGTACAACTTAATGAAATTTTAAAAACAATACAGGATATAGATGGAAAAGTTTCCAGGGAAATAGATATCATAAAGAAAAGACAATTACAACATCTTGAACTAAAAAACACACTTAAATAGAAAATACACTGGAAAGTTTCAAAAATAGACTGGAACAGGTAGAAGAAAGAACTTCAGAGCTCAAAGATAAGGCTTTTGAATTAACCCAATCTGACGAAGACAAAAAAAAAAATTTTAATGAACAAAGCCTACAAGAAATTTGGGATTATGTTAAATGACCAAGCATAAGAATAATTGGTGCACCTGAGTAAGAAGAGAAATCTGAAAGTTTGGAAAACTTATTTTATGGAATAAAATAAGTTTTATGGAATAATCAAGGTAAATTTCCCTTGACTTGCTAGAGATATAGACATCCAAATACAAGGAGCTCAAAGAACACCCTGGAAGTTTTTTGCAAAAAGATCATCACCTAGGCACATAGGCATCAGGTTATGTAAGGTCAAGATAAAGAATCTTAAGTGCTGTGAGACAGAAGCATCAGGTAATCTATAAAGGAAAACCTATCAGATTAACAGCAGATTTCTTAGCAGAAGGGATTGGAGTCCTATTTTTAGCCTCCTAAAAAAAAATTATTATCAGCCAAGAATTTTATATCCAGTGAAACTAAGCTTCATAAATGAAGGAGAGATAAAGTCTTTTTCAGACAAGCAAATGCTGAGAGAATTCTCCATTACCAAGCTAGGACTACAAGAAATCTCAAAACAAAACCTTGAAATACACCAAAATAGAACTTGCTTAAAGCATAAATCTCACAAAGCCTATAAAACAATAACACAATGAGAAAAAAAGGTATTCAGGCAACAACTAGCACAATGAATAGAACAGTACCTCACATCTCAATACTGACATTGAATGTAAATGGCCTAAATGATCCACTTAAAAGATACAGAATGACTGAATGAATAAAAATCCACCAACCAAGTATCTGCTAACATCTTCAAGCGACCCACCCTACACATAAGGACTCATATAAACTTAAGGTAAAGGGGTGGAAAAAGATCTTCCAAGCTAATGGAAACCAAATAGCTATTGGAGTAGTTATTCTTATATCAGACCAATGAGGCTTTAAAGCAACAACAGTTTTAAAAAGCAAGGAGAGACATTATATAATGATAAAAGGATTAGTCCACCAGGAAAATATCACAATTCTAAATATGTATACACCTAACACAGGAGCTCCCAAATTTATAAAACAATTACTAGTACAGCTTACAAATGAGACAGACAGCAAAACAATAATAGTAGGGGACTTCAATACTCCACTGACAGCACTAGACAGGTTATCAACACAAAAAGTCAACAAAGAAACAATGGATTTAAACTATACTGTAGAACAACAAATGAACAGATATTTACAGAAAATTCTACCCAATAACTGCAAAATACACATTCTTTTCATCAGCAAATGGAACGTTCTCCAAGATAGACCATATGACAGGTCACAAAGCAAGTCTCAATAAACTTAAGAAAATTGAAATTATATCAAATACTCTCTCAGACCACAGTGTAATAAAACTGAAAACTAACTCTGAAAGGAACTCTCAAAACTCAAATATGCAGAAATAATCTTCTCCTGAATGATCTTCAGGTCAATAATGAAATCAAGATGGAAATTTTAAAAATTCTTTGAACTGAACAGTAACAGTGAAACAACCTATCAAAATCTCTAAGATATGGCAAAGTGAGGCTAAGAGGAAAGTTCACAGCATTAAATGCCTACATCACAGCATATATGCCTACATTGCTCATCACCACTGGTCATTAGAGAAATGTAAGAATGGCAAAAATTAAAAAATTGAAACATAACATATGTTGACATGGATGTGATGAAAGGGGACACTTTTACACAGTTGGTGGGAATGTAAACGTGTAGAGTCACCACAGAAAACATTATGAAGACTCCTTAAAAAACTAAAAGTAGAGCTACCATTTGATCCAGCAATCCCACTAGTAAGTATCTATGCAGAGGAAAAGGAGTCATTATATGAAAAACACACTTGCACCTGCATGTTTATTATAGCACAATTCATAATTGAAAAAAACATAAAACCAGCCTAGATTCGTTGATTTTTTGAAAGGTTTTTTGTCTCTGTCTCCTTCAGTTCTGCTCTGATCTTAGTTATTTCTTGTTTTTTGCTAGCTTTTGAATTTGTTTGTTCTTGCTTGTCTAGTTATTTTAATTGTGATGTTAAGGTGTCAAATGTAGATCTTTCCTGCTTTCTCTTCTGGGCAGTTAGTGCTATAAATTTCCCTCTAAACACTGCTTTAGCTGTGTCCCAGAGATTCTGGTATGTTGTGTCTTTGTTCTCATTGGTTTCAAACAACTTATTTATTTGTGCCTTAATTTCACTATTTATCCAGCAGTTATTCAGAAGCAGGTTGTTCCATTTCCATGCAATTGTGCAGTTTTGAGTGAGTTTCTTAAACCTGAGTTCTAATTTGATTGCACTGTGGTCTGAGAGACTGTTATGATTTCCATTCTTCTGCATTTGCTGAGGAGTGCTTTACTTCCAATTATGTGGTCAATTTTAGAGTAAGTGCAATGTGGTGCTGAGAAGAATGTACATTGTGTTGATTTGAGATGGAGAGTTCTGTAGATGTCTGTTAGGTCTGCTTGGTCCAGAACTGAGTTCAAGTCCTGAATACTCTTGTTAATTTTCTGTCTTATTGATCTAATATTGGTAGTGGGGTGTTAAAGTCTCCCACTATTATTGTGTGGGAGTCTAAGTCTCTTTGTAGGTCTTTAAGAACTTACTTTCTGAATCTGGGTGCTCTTGTATAGGAGGCATATATATTTAGGATAGTTAGCTCTTCTTGTTGCATTGATCCCTTTACCATTATGTAATGCCCTTGTCTTTCTTTTTTTATCTTTGTTGGTTTAAAGTCTGTTTTATCAGAGACTAGGATTGCAATCCCTGCTGGGTTTTTTTGTTTTTGTTTGTTTTTTTGTTTTTTGCTTTCCATTTGCTTGGTAAATATTCCTCTGTCACTTTATTTCAAGCCTACATGTGTCTTGGCATGTGAGATGGGTCTCCTGAATACAGCACACCAACGGATCTTGACTCTTTATCCAATTTGCCAGTCTGTGTCTTTTAATTGGGACATTTAACCCATTTACACTTAAGGTTAATACTGTTACGTGTGAATTTTATCCTGTCATTATGATACTAGCTGGATATTTTGCCCATTAGTTAATGCAGTTTCCTCATAGTGTTGATGGTATTTATAATTTGGTGTGTTTCTGCAGTGGCTGGTACAGATTTTTCCTTTCCATACTTAGTACTTCCTTCAGGAGCTCTTGTAAGGCAGGCCTGGTGGAGATGAAATCTTTCAGCATTAGCTTATCCACCACAATCAAGTCAGCTTCATCCCTGGGATGCAAGGCTGGTTCAACATACACAAATCAATAAAGGTAATCCATTACATAAACAGAACCAATGACAAAAACCACATGATTATCACAACAGATGCAGAAAAGGCCTTCAATAAAATTCAACACCCCTTCATGATAAAAACTCTCAATAAACTAGGTATTGAGTATCTCAAAATAATAAGAGCTATTTATGACAAACCCACAGCCAATATCGTACTCAATGGGCAAAAGCTGGAAACATGCCCTTTGAAAACCTGGCCAGGAAAATCAGGCAAGAGACAGAAATAAAGGATATTCTAACAGGAAGAGAGGAAGTCAAATTGTCTCTGTTCACAGATGACATGATTGTCTATTTAGAAAACTCCATCGTCGCAGCCCAAAATCTCCTTAAGCTGATAAGCAACGTCAGCAAAGTCTCAGGATACAAAATCAATGTGCAAAAATCACAAGCATTCCTATACACAAATAACAGACAAAGAAAGAGCCAAATAATGAGTGAACTCCCATTAACAATTGCTACAAAGAGAATAAAATACCTAGGAATACAATTTACAAGGGATGTGAAGAACCACTTCAGGGAGAACTACAAACCCCTGCTCAAGGAAATCAGAGAGGACACAAATAAATAGAAAAACATTCTATGCTCATGGATAGGAAGAATCAATATCATGAAAATCGCCATACTTCCAAAGTAATTTATAGATTGAATGCTATCCCCATCAATCTGCCATAGACTTTCTTCTCAGAACTAGAAAAAAACTACTTACATTTCATATGGAATCAAAAAAGAGCCTGTATAACCAAGAAAATCCTAAGCAAAAAGAACAAAGCTGGAGTCATCTCACTACGTGACTTC
>NW_012101889.1:54548-57919 GCF_000951045.1 Mandrillus leucophaeus | reverse complement strand
CCATGGAACAATTACTCAGACATAAAAACTAATGGACTATTGGCATTCACAGCAACTTGGATGGAGTTGGAGACCATTATTCTAAGTGAAGTAACTCTCGAATAGAAAACCAAACATTGTATGTTCTCACTTATGAGTGGGAGCTAAGCTATGAAACAAGACTATTTTGTAAAAGTAACTTTTTTCAATGGCTTATAACTCTCATTTGCTAAGACAGTGCATTATAAAGATGCACTTAACGTTTGAGGAAGACCCAGGAAAGGAAAAGAGCCAGTTACCAGAACAGTGAAACATAATGGAACAGGATCTCAAATGTAAAGCAAAGGCATCTTGTCAGGACTGGGGCTCACAGTCACAGTTGGATGAGAAGCAAAGGTAAATCCAAGCTAATGGCCACAAATCCCTTTTGGGTTGTAGAGACTCAGGTAGGACTGAACCTATGGGAAGAGATGGAGGAGCCCTAGCTATTGGAAAGGGAAAGATCCAGATACTGGGAACTGTTCACTCATAACTCCATTGTTACTAGCTATGGACTAGTCACTATTTCAGATACTGGTAATTTAACAGAGCAGCAATCAGTCAAGAAAAGCCCCTGTTCTCATGGAGCTTTCTGTCTAGTAAGGAAGACAGATGGCAAACAAGGAAACAGGTAAGAAAACTTCAGACTACGGAAGCTGCTTTGAAGAAAACATACTGTGTTATGAAATGGAAAATATCAGGGAGGGAGGAGGATTCAAACTGCACCAGGAAGGGCCGTCTAAGGGGAAACATCTGAGCTGACTCCTGAGCTGACAAGAGAAAAGCAGGCCCATAGACTGGAAGGTCTACAAGAACAGACTTCCAGGCACAAAGATTAGCAAATTAAAAGGCCTAAGTCATGAATTTGACCTGTTTGAAGGGAAATCAGTTTGGCTGAGCAGAAGGCTGGAAGAGGATGCGGCAATGAATCACGTACGGTCCCATCAGCTATGTAAGCAGTTTGGATTGCATTGAAGTAGAATGGGGTGACAATGAGGATTTTAAGAATAGAGGTGATAGAATCTGATTTATATCATAAAATGAACCCTATGTGGAAAATGGATTGCAGGTGGGCAAGATTGGAAACTCTTTGTATGTGTAAATGCAAGGTGATGGTGTTTGGGACTTGAGGAAAAAAAAGTGAAAATGTGTAGAAATTGACAGATTCTAGGTATATTTTTGCAGAGTAGCTAATAGAACTTGCTGATGTATATGTGTGAGGAGTGAGGGAATGCAGAATGAAAAAGAACCCCTAGTTTCGTTGACTAAAATAATAGGTGCATTGTTGCTCTTACTTTTTGTCTGAGGATCTCCCCCATAATTATTCTTGTTCTCATGGTACATTTGTTGTACTCAATTATATTCTGCTTTCTAGGTCTAGCAGAGTGTTTTTCTGTGTCTCAAACTTTATTTTATAGCATTCTTGATCAGAAAGCCTCTGACTGACCTAGTGTTTATTCTAAGACTCCTTAGAACTCCCTTTTTAGAGTCTAGTGTTCCCATCTACTGGGCTCTGGTGGGACCAAACTCCCAATCATTCTCTACACATCCCAGAGTGACTTTTCAGAAATGGAAACATAATGCAAATTATTCCCCCACTTAAAATTATTTAATGATTCTCCATAGGTTTTTAGGTTTACGTTCAAATCTATGGCTTGACCCCCAAGACCCTCTGAGATTCGCCCCCATCCATCTGCTAACCTCCTTTCCCTTCCAGTCTCCAAACACTCTCAGGGCTCCATCCATGGCAAAATATTTGAGGTTCCAGGAATACAGTAATTTTGTGCTTTATATAGAGTATTCACTCAGTCTGGAGGGTCCTTCCCCACATTATATCTACTCAGCTCAAGACACATCTTTTTTGGAAAACTTTGAGCCCCCAATTTGAATTAATGTCTCCTCTATGTCCTCATAGTTCCCTGGTCATAGTCCTATTGTATCCTTTATCACTCTGTGTTATTGTATTGACTTCTCTCTTCCCCATTAGACAAAGATCCATTTTTTGAAAAGAACTATGTCTTATTTCATTTTATATTTTTTACACCTAGTGTAAGGTAGATGCTCCATGAATGTTGAAGAGACTACTTATCAATAAATCTATGAGTATATAAAAAAATCAAGCCATAGTCCACCTACGAAACCACCCATTAATTTCCTAAGCTGTCATTTTCTAAAGACCCAACTTTTAACTTAAAGAAGAGCTAAAATGCTATACGTGTCCTTCAATATATCAATCCAGAACACAATGACTCATTCTGGAGTTCTGTTGGCACCATTTGTTCACTTATGAGTGAGGAGTGGGCAGCAGTTATAAATAGTACAGAGTCCAAGGATACCAAGCACATCTCAGATATTCAGTCCAGAAAGATCGTCCACCCCACAGGTCACCATGTGAGAGCCACACTTGGCAGCAACTCTTTCCATGGTGAAGACCAAGAGTCCTCAAATTAGGACAGCTTATATACTACTTACTTATCCTATCAAAATTTATTTCACTTCTGGACAACATTCTTGCCTTCGTAATATTCTCTCACATATAAAAGTAATGTTCTTCCTCTTTCCATCACGGCACCGATTCTCTCTTCACTTTTTAGTTTCCTTCTTAGATAATGTCTTACATCCTATCTAGGAATGTTTTATCCTCTCTTAGAAGCAAAATTCCTCAAGGTCTTCTGTCTTCTTAAGCAGAAAAAAATAGGGCATTTACAGTACACATAATTGGTGAGTATTTTAGATAGGAAGACAAACACTGTACATTAGAATAATTGCCTCGGTGGCCAAATTTCCTGGAAAGCAAAATGAGGCCACTTGGGAAATGCTTCCTAAAGCTTACAATGGAACACTACTTGACTGTTTGTGCCTGGGCTTCTGCGGAATTGTTTACCTTTGACTCTTACCTTTGGTGATGCTACCACCATCCTAAACAACCCTGGGCATTATAGAGTGAACCGCCCTGACCTTCTGGAATCTTTGCCATCATACCTTGCACCAGATTACATGTATTCTTCTTAACTGATTGTGGAGGACTTTTTACTTAGGCTTTAAATCATTAGCTTAAATGAAAGGAAAATGTATTTTACAACTCCTAAAGCTTTCAGGGACTATCACAGTTTTCATAAGCCATACTTAAGTTCCTGTGATTTTTACTGTCCTTTCTCAGTTTGTCCAACAAACAGACCACAAAATTTCACCTCAATCCTGACAAGAACGGATATCAACTGCAAATATTATTTATGCCACCCTTCCTTTTGGAAGAAAGATAGACTTTTATTTTTATAATAATGGTATGAAATGTCAATTCTAATGGTATCAAATGTCAGTTCGGTTAATATATGATGTCAAGAAGCAGTTTA
>NW_012101889.1:49209-50783 GCF_000951045.1 Mandrillus leucophaeus | reverse complement strand
ATGCTCATGGATAGGAAGAATCAATATCATGAAAATCGCCATACTTCCAAAGTAATTTATAGATTGAATGCTATCCCCATCAATCTGCCATAGACTTTCTTCTCAGAACTAGAAAAAAACTACTTACATTTCATATGGAATCAAAAAAGAGCCTGTATAACCAAGAAAATCCTAAGCAAAAAGAACAAAGCTGGAGTCATCTCACTACGTGACTTCAAACTATACTATAAGGCTACAGTAACCAAAACAGCAGGGTACTGGTACAAAAACAGATATATAGACCAATGGAACAGAACAGAGGCCTCAGAAATAACACCACACATCTATAACCATCTAATCTTTGACAAACCTGACAAAAACAAGAAATGAGGAAATGATTCCTTATTTAATAAATAGTGTTGGGAGAACTGGCTATCCCTGTGCAGAAAACTAAAACTGGACCCCTTCCTTACACCTTATACAAACATTAACTGAAGATGGATTGAAGACTTAAACATAAGACCTAAAACCATAAAAACTCTAGAAGAAAACCTAGGCAGTATGATTCAGGATGTAGGCATGGGCAAAGACTTCATGATTAAAACACCAAAAGCAACAGAAACAAAAGCCAAAATTGACAAATGAAATCCAAATAAACTAAAGAGTTTCTACACAGCGAAAGAAAATATCATCAGAGTGACCAAGCAACTTACAGAATGGGAGGAAATTTTTGCTATTTATCCATGTGAAAAGGGCTAACATCCAGAATCTACAGGGAACTTAAACAAGTTTACAAGAAAAAAACAAACCACCTCATCAAAAAGCGGGTGAAGGATATGAACATACACTTCTCAAAAGAAGACATGTATATGGCCAACACACATATGGTAAAAAGCTCATCATCACTGGTCATTAGAGAAATGCAAATCAAAACCACAATGAGGTACCATCTCACACCAACTACAATGGTCATCATTAAAAAGTCAGGAAACGACAGATGCTGGAGAGGATGTGGAGAAATAGGAACACTTTTACACTGTTGGTAGGAGTGAAAATTAGTTCAACCATTGTGGAAGAAATGTGACAATTGTATTGCAGCACTATTTACAATAGCAAAGACTTGGAACCAACTCAAATGCCCATCAATGATAGACTGCATAAAGAAAATGTGGCAGGGGGTGCGCCCAAGATGGCTGAATAGGAACAGCTCCAGCCTCCAGCTCCCAGCATGAGCAACACAGAAGATGGGTGATTTCTGCAATTTCAACTGAGGTACTGGGTTCATCTCACTGGGGCGTGTCAGACAGTTGGTGCTGGTCCACAGGTACAGCCCAACCAGCAAGAGTTGAAGCAGGGCGAGGCATCGCCTCACCTGGGAAGTGCAAGGGGGAAGGGAATTCCTTTTCCTAGCCAAAGAAAATTGAGACACACAACACCTGGAAAATCGGGTAACTCCTACCCTAATACTGTGCTTTACGAAGGGTCTTAGCAAACGGCACACCAGGAGATTATATCCCACACCTGGTCCAGCGGGTCCCACACCCACTGAGCCTCCCTCATTGCTAGCACAGCTGTCTGAGATCTAACTGTAAGGC
>NW_012101889.1:38081-49159 GCF_000951045.1 Mandrillus leucophaeus | reverse complement strand
GGGACCAAACTCCCAATCATTCTCTACACATCCCAGAGTGACTTTTCAGAAATGGAAACATAATGCAAATTATTCCCCCACTTAAAATTATTTAATGATTCTCCATAGGTTTTTAGGTTTACGTTCAAATCTATGGCTTGACCCCCAAGACCCTCTGAGATTCGCCCCCATCCATCTGCTAACCTCCTTTCCCTTCCAGTCTCCAAACACTCTCAGGGCTCCATCCATGGCAAAATATTTGAGGTTCCAGGAATACAGTAATTTTGTGCTTTATATAGAGTATTCACTCAGTCTGGAGTGTCCTTCCCCACATTATATCTACTCAGCTCAAGACACATCTTTTTTGGAAAACTTTGAGCCCCCAATTTGAATTAATGTCTCCTCTATGTCCTCATAGTTCCCTGGTCATAGTCCTATTGTATCCTTTATCACTCTGTGTTATTGTATTGACTTCTCTCTTCCCCATTAGACAAAGATCCATTTTTTGAAAAGAACTATGTCTTATTTCATTTTATATTTTTTACACCTAGTGTAAGGTAGATGCTCCATGAATGTTGAAGAGACTACTTATCAATAAATCTATGAGTATATAAAAAAATCAAGCCATAGTCCACCTACGAAACCACCCATTAATTTCCTAAGCTGTCATTTTCTAAAGACCCAACTTTTAACTTAAAGAAGAGCTAAAATGCTATACGTGTCCTTCAATATATCAATCCAGAACACAATGACTCATTCTGGAGTTCTGTTGGCACCATTTGTTCACTTATGAGTGAGGAGTGGGCAGCAGTTATAAATAGTACAGAGTCCAAGGATACCAAGCACATCTCAGATATTCAGTCCAGAAAGATCGTCCACCCCACAGGTCACCATGTGAGAGCCACACTTGGCAGCAACTCTTTCCATGGTGAAGACCAAGAGTCCTCAAATTAGGACAGCTTATATACTACTTACTTATCCTATCAAAATTTATTTCACTTCTGGACAACATTCTTGCCTTCGTAATATTCTCTCACATATAAAAGTAATGTTCTTCCTCTTTCCATCACGGCACCGATTCTCTCTTCACTTTTTAGTTTCCTTCTTAGATAATGTCTTACATCCTATCTAGGAATGTTTTATCCTCTCTTAGAAGCAAAATTCCTCAAGGTCTTCTGTCTTCTTAAGCAGAAAAAAATAGGGCATTTACAGTACACATAATTGGTGAGTATTTTAGATAGGAAGACAAACACTGTACATTAGAATAATTGCCTCGGTGGCCAAATTTCCTGGAAAGCAAAATGAGGCCACTTGGGAAATGCTTCCTAAAGCTTACAATGGAACACTACTTGACTGTTTGTGCCTGGGCTTCTGCGGAATTGTTTACCTTTGACTCTTACCTTTGGTGATGCTACCACCATCCTAAACAACCCTGGGCATTACAGAGTGAACCGCCCTGACCTTCTGGAATCTTTGCCATCATACCTTGCACCAGATTACATGTATTCTTCTTAACTGATTGTGGAGGACTTTTTACTTAGGCTTTAAATCATTAGCTTAAATGAAAGGAAAATGTATTTTACAACTCCTAAAGCTTTCAGGGACTATCACAGTTTTCATAAGCCATACTTAAGTTCCTGTGATTTTTACTGTCCTTTCTCAGTTTGTCCAACAAACAGACCACAAAATTTCACCTCAATCCTGACAAGAACGGATATCAACTGCAAATATTATTTATGCCACCCTTCCTTTTGGAAGAAAGATAGACTTTTATTTTTATAATAATGGTATGAAATGTCAATTCTAATGGTATCAAATGTCAGTTCGGTTAATATATGATGTCAAGAAGCAGTTTATTCAACTTTTATGAGAGCTTATTTTCATACATCTATCTTAATTTTCTAACAAATATATGTGCTCAAACGAAGTTCTGGCAGTGCTTAACACCTAGACACCACTTCAGTCTCCAATTTTGGAACAGAAACATTTTCCTAACAAGAGATCTTTCTCTCATCTGTAATTCAGAATTTCCATCCCAGGAGAGGTGTTCTAGATTCATGCTCAGTGGTCCAAAGATACATATGTACTCACTAAGAAGCAGAGCGATCTCCAAGGAGAATGGCAGGCCTTGGAGGTTAGCACTGTGCAGTCTGAAGCTGAGTCCCATGGCTGCTCGCCAGGACTAGAGCGGCATCTCTAGGCAGCAGCGAGCACGACCACCGTCCTCAACTCTTCTGCTATGATCTGCCCCGGGATTACAAGATAGACTCCCCATAGATCTGACCTAGGATGAATGTTTACCAATCCTATGTATCATTCAGCACATAAATCCAACATTTTACAAGACCAATTTCACCTTATTTAATCCAATAAAGAGCCATAATATAAATTATTCTGTTTGAGGGGTTCTTCTCTTCTCTAGTCCTTGAGGCCAAGGACTCTGTCTCATACACTGTCTCTCTACAGATTGGCACACAGATCACAGGAGTTCGGGAAATATTAGTTCTCCCAAATAAGCATGGCTGCCTGATACAAGTCCTGGGAGATGTCCTACCTCCCAAATGTGCCCCATCCCTACTCAGAACACCATCTTTGCTTGTCCAGGCTGTCCAGAAGCCTCTGTGTTTTTCTACCTGCTTGGGTCTCTGCAAAGATTTCCTTTTTCTATGAATTGTCTTATTGCTCGCCCATTCAAGCTGCTCAGTTGACTTATGCCTTTCATCCCTCTGGCAAAAGACGAGGATTTTGGACTTGTTCCCTGCAATTCAAGCCAAGGAGGGGATTTGACAATCCCTGAGAAGACTCCTCGCTCTGCAGAAATGTTCTGCATTCTCCGGCTTTCCAGCTTCCAGAGTCTTTGTAATGATCTGGCCATTGGCCAACCTTCACCAAAGTGTAAAGGAAAAATAATGGTGTAATCTACAAATTCCTCAGGATATGTATAGGAGACCTTGACATAGTAAGTAGACACTTACAAAGTGCCTACTATGTGTCAGGATGTTGTCAGAATTTCTTGTCCTGGATAACGTTTTTAAAAATTGGATTATTTAGAATTTTTAGCTGCCAAGCATTTGACAGAAAAGTCTATTTAAAGTAAAATTGGATTGCCACTGGTGACAAGTTGCCCTCGAGCAAGACTTGTTTTCTAGGGTGGTTTCATTCAGTTAGAGGCTTTGGCAACAGAGGTGCATTGCTCAGCTGTAGCTCAACATCAGACTTGTTATGGTGATGCTGCTACAATGTCTCCAGGCTAGAGGAGCCTTGGAGCTATACGCTTGCTGAGAAGCATCAAGAGATTCTCCCGATGCAGAAATGTGGGATTTTGATAGCACAGAGGAACTGGGGGTGACCAAGGCAGGATCTACAGGCACTTTGCTTTTTCACTCCCTATTCTAATTTCAACACCCAAACCCTTCTTCCCCCATCCCAAAGTTCAACGTCCCTACCCCAAAGGGCACTGATTAACAGCAAGCAGAAGGATCTCATGCTCACTTATAACTAGGTGAGTTCAGGGAAAGCCCAAGAAATTCCTTCTTCAAACAGACACTTATGTAATACAAGAACACACAGTACTTCTCTCCCCATCCACCCTCTTCTGACCTTTTCTAACCTCCCCCCATGATTAGAAAAATAATGCAAATTCATCCCTAATATGAAAACCAAACATAGCAGACTCATCATGAGGAATGGTGCAAAGATGACTGTGTTGTTCCATTCTCACTTGGAATGAGAATAGAGCTGTTCTGATGTTACTCCACTCAACAGGGAGTTCTCCTGAAAGCACAGTAAAGCTCTCAAGTGCTATTTAGACATTTGTGTCTTCACTTGACTTAGTCAGACAAGAGCTGTGGCTCCAACCACAGGATCTGTTTCTGGAAGCTCCTCACCAAGCAACAGCAGAAAGTAATCAAACGTGGCCCAACAATCTCACTGGCACCTGTAGGAGAAAAACGACCCTGGAATGAAGCCAGATGCAATGTTTATATTCATATTGTTGTTGTGGAATGTTCCTAGCAAATGAAAAAACCAAGCCCCCCAGAGCCCTGCACTCAAGGGCTATAGACATAGAACATGAGGATTAAGCTGCTGACTGTGTTTAAAAGGAAAAGATTACAAAGTGGAATAAATCGAAAAGCTACAAGAATTCAGAAGTCTCAAAGTTCAGTAACCCCTGGCTAGACAAGTGTGACATGAGCTTACGCTACAGAATAAACATCTAAACCAAGCAAGCCACTAGAGAGAAATAAGAAAGTGAGGAAAATTCCAGAAATCCAAAAGAAAACTAGAACTAGAAGCCTGTCCAAAATATTTGGAAGAATTTTTTTTCTGAAAATCTTAAGTATGTGATATTCAAATAAAAGCTCTTATTTATAACTTCCTTTCTAAATATACTAAACTTGTTACTTCTACTATAAAACAAATTGTTAATCACAATTCAGCTAGTTAGACCAGGGGTTGGAAAACTCCTCCTGAAAAGGGCCAAATAGTAAATATTTTAGGCTTTATGGACCATTCTGTCTCTGCTCAATTCTGCTGTCATAACACAAAAGCAGCCACAGACCTATGTAAACAAATGGGCATGGCTGAGTTCCAATATAACTTAATTTGCACAAAGAGATAATGGACTGGATTTGGTCTGTAGTGTATAGTTTGTGGACCCTTGAACTAAATAATTCAAACTCGTAAAAATAACACCAAAAAAAGTAATTTATGTATTAAAATGTTCCCAATATTTGGAACTGTCAAAACACCTTTACCCCTTCTTTTAAAAAGGAAATTCTTTCATGACTTCCACACTTAGAGAGATTTTAGAGCTTATGATTCAGTTCCACAGCAGCCACTTTCTTTAAGTTCCATCCAGCAACAATATGAAATCTTGGTGCAAGGAATACCAGCATCACTGAGAAGCTGCGACGCTGTCCTGTGCATGCTAGGGTGGATGGTAGGAGATTCTGTTACAGAAAAAAACGGTGGAATCAAGACTGTCCTTGCTTTCCATCACTCTCAATATTTCATTTGGAGAATTTGTTTGCTAACTCCAAACCTCTGGCGCCTGTGAATTTACATGCTGACTGCCAGAGGGTGCATGCTTCTACCAGGGTACACAGTAAGGGTCCCATTAAACTCTCAGCTATATCTACCATATCATCAGGAGGAAGTAGAACTGCTACTACACAATAGGGGCAGGTGTTTGACACACAGGTGACCCATTGGGGTATATCCTAGTACTTCCTTGCCCAGCATTGATAGTGAACGGACAAGTACAGCAACCATGACCAGAGGCAGGCATGATGGCCAGGAGCTCAGGCCTCTCAGGAATAAAGGTAAACCACCTAGACCAGAAGAGGTCCTAGCCAAGGATGAGGGGAATGGGTAGGAGAGGCAAGAGGTGAAGAGTATTGGTGCTGCCAGAAACTCACTGCAGAAGTAGGGGGTTGGGTTCATCTGATTTGCCTCCTCAGTTTTCCCAGGAAAAGAAACCAACCAGAACCATAAAGGAACCATTCCCAGATGGGACGACAGTATATGAAGCAAGTGGGTCTGAGCAGCGCAAGAAGCAAGCTTCAGGAGATGCTGTGATGTGTCACCCAGATACCCGCTTCAGAACCAATGTTCAGATTGTCAGCTGTCCTAAGTGTTGAGAGCTCAGCCACTCCTCCAGAACTGCTATCAAGTGAAGGGAGTTGCCTCACTAAAGATTAAACCCTCTCTGGGGCAAGTCCACATCTCATGGCTAGTTGATACAGAGGCACAATCCTTGCCTCAATCGAGGGCAAACCTGAATGACCATCCCAACTCTAGAGCTCTCCATGGGATCACCAGAGGCTTTTGCTGTAACTGCATGGCCTTCAACTCAACCCTCTGTTCAATCCTGCTCTCATCCAGCCCCAAAGGGCATTGTTCCTGACAGCATTTACCAAGACACTTCTTGCACAAACATTTCCAGCTCACAGACCTTTTCCTAGGAAACGTGCCATAAATCAGCCCATATGTGTGAGGATTCATCCAGAACTTTGTTTTGACATGTAATGGGGGATGATAACAATTTCCAACTCAGAGCATTGTTGTAAAGAGTCAACAAGTTAAATTAACAAAAGAGCTGTGCAAACTGAAGTGCAACATAAATTTAACATGACATTTTTATTATTATTACTTTTCTGTGTCAGATGTGGTAACCAAAGAGAGGTAGTGGTCTTGCCATGCTTGTCTGCAACAAAGGACAGTGTTAGTTCAGAACTTGATATCTAGAGGCAGACAAACCTTTATCTCTATCTTGTACTAGGCATTTTCCTAATAAATTGAAGACACTGGTGATTATATTGAAGACATTAGTGATTATAGATTATGACATAATGCCTTTTATCTGTTGAACATTTTATTTTAGAATGAAAGCCTAAATTTAATTAGTCGTGGGATTTCATCATAGATCATTTGTGTGTATGGTAAAAGGAAAATATGTGTGAAAGAAATTGGTTAATGTATTTCTAAAACCTGGTCATACACACAGTTTGACTCTTCTGAATCACTGGACAACTATATTTTTCCACACCCTATCATTCAGTGTCCATCCAAAGCATGGGTAATGCAGTGTTTTGTAAGGAAACCTCAAGCTACAGGAGCTGACTTTACAGTTATGCAGAGCTAGCTAACGTCTAATTCCAAATTTGAAAATGATGCTAACAAAATCTAATATACCATCTCTCTCACCATCCCCACACCCATTTGGCTCTTGGGGATGGAAGCTTCACCCCTGCCCCCTGGGATTTCCTTCTAAATCCTTGGTACACATTCTGCAGGTTGTCCTGTCACTCTTGATGTCTCTGCCTGAACAGACATGACTCTAGCTGACTGGAGCAATTTTAAGACTCCATTTTTCAGATGCAGTGTGATGATATCTGACAAAATAAAATATTTTTTTAAAGAGTCTGTCTTAAAAAATCAAACCATAGAATAACTTCTCTAAAGCTGTTTCCTTATAAAATAGGATAATAGTACCTATCTAGCATGGATGTTGTAAGGACTGAATGAGATAGTCCAGAGAGAGTAATTAGCAGTGTCTGGCACAAAGTAAGCATTTAATAAGTGATATTTACTGTTATTATAATTATTAACCTTGGCTGAAAAATGATTTTCTGTAAATACCGTGTATTGCTTTATCCATGCTCCAGTTTGTTCTTCCCACCTTTGCGTGTATATGTGAGGAGCTAATGACAGGGTATTCTTTCCTTCAGTTTCTCCTTGGAACTTCATTATGGGTGCTTCCTGTTGCAGTAATTGATAGTTTCCTATCCCCAGGTGAGGGATGGGGCACAATTCTGGGTGGTTCTATCATTTTGATGCACACCACCTTCATGCCCTGTATCTGAACAAGAGCTCAGGTGTAAGGGTTTCAAATGGATTTGAAAGAAATGCAGCAGGAAAGCTCCCCTTTGAGCATTCCAGAGAGACTAAAAGCCCTCCAAGCAGAAAACTAGCACAGAGGCTTCACGAGTTTAAGGTGTCTATAATGTGCCCAGGAGTATAGAAGCCATTCCCAGATGGATCAGTAGCTGAAGAATGATCACTCAATGACTGCTTTAATTCCTTACCAACCTGAACGGGAAGTATGCTTATGAGTTCTTGAAGCCTCCTTTCTCTAATTTAGTTTTCTATTTATCCCTGGTATAAAGCCTCCTCTCCTACCAGGCTTGAAGTTCTCAACATTATTCTTTCTCTGGGAAAACAGTGAAAATAAAGAGACTAAGTCTAGAAGAGTAATGCAAAACAACAAAAAACACACATTTTACCTGGGACATGAAGGTGCCCATCAGAGCTCGCTCTCTGCTAAAATTAAGTTATTAATGAGATTGTGCTTTCAAGTTTCTCAAATAGTCTAACTAGAGTATTACCTGGGTGAAATTCAAAATAAGAATACACCTTAATTTTTCTGAGATCTGAATTTAAATGTCTGTACTATTATAAACATGACATTTTTTGTGCTAAAGACAGATCCTCATGGAACATTTGAGTCAACATGTTCCATGATCCTATTATTGCTTTTAAAAATATTGTCTTAGTTCGTTGGGGCTACTGTAACAAAATACCATACATTTGGTGACTTATAAACAACAGAAATTTATTTCTCACAGTTCTGGAGGTTGGAAAGTCCCAGATTAAGGTATTGGCAAGTTCAATAACTGGTGAGGTCCCATTTCCTTATTTATAGATGGAGGCTTCTCGCTGCATCCAATGGGTTTTTTTTGTTTTTTTGTTTTGTTTTTTTTTTTTTCAGATGGAGTCTCACTCTGTTCCCAAGGCTGGAGGGTAGTGGCGCCATCTCAGCTCACTGCAAGCTCCACCTCCCGGGTTCACGCCATTCTCCTGCCTCAGCCTCCTGAGTAGCTGGGGCTACAGACACCTGCCACCCTGACCAGCTAATTTTTTGTATTTTTAGTAGAGACGGGGTTTCACTGTGTTAGCCAGGATGGTCTTGATCTCCTGACCTTGTGATCTGCCCGCCTCGGCCTCCCAAAGTACTGGGATTACAGGCGTGAGCCACCGTGGCCAGCCTCTTTTAAACGGGCACTAATCTCACTCGTGAGGGCTCCTCCCTCAGGATTAAATCACCTCCTGAAGACCCCCAACCCCTAATACCACATTAGTGATTAGTTTTCAACATATGAATTTGGAGGGGACACAAACATTCAGAGCACAGCCATTACCAGACATATCTGGGTTCCAAGGAAGGGGAGTAAAACCTCTTCGCAACTGTTGTTTCAACTCCATGGCTGCTTATTATGACCACTGATGTTTACATTATTTATAGAAGCCAGAATATGGTGGGTTTTGTTTTATTTGATTATATTGCTCAGAAACCTCTTTGTTTCCTAGACACTTCCTATCCTGCGTTATAAGAATTACAAATATGCCAGCAATCATTTTCAAGCACCTCAGTTTCACTAGTTATCAGGAATGCAAATGAGGAAAGATAAATTCAAAGAAACATGCTTAAAGTGAGGGAATTTTTTTTTACCAGACCTAGAACAAAATATACACAATTGAGATTTCACAGACAGGGTTTTGTAGGTGACCATATGCTAACACTGGATGGAACATCAGCTTCATTTGAGATGTGAAGGATTTCACTTGTTATCAATCCACTGTAGAAGGCTTTGTGCCATGGTTATGCATATTAACTGTGATGTCAAAATAAGAGGCAGATTCTACATAACATGCACAAAAGAGGAACATATGTACACCAATATAAATAGATCTATATTAGCTTGTATCCACATCTCACATTTGCTTATTACCAAAAACGACATGAGAAATGCAGTCAGAGTTGCTTTCTTTTTCCTCATCCTGTTACCTATCATATCTAGCAATAGAAAAAGTATCACCCAATTCCTGTCTGGAGACCCATCTAATCTCTTCTTATGACTACTTTATAGGGCTTCTGGAATAAACACATCTATTTCTACACACAATTAGAAATGAAGAAAGTCAAGATTGGAATGTGTCAGAAATGGTTTAATAGTTGAGGTTTACCGAATCGGAAACAGAGGCTCACCAGAAGTCCCTATCAGTGCCCAGTTGATACTGAAAACAATCTCACAAGTCATTGACACTGACCGCATGATATCTGCTGTATAGTCTAAGAATTACTTTGCCTGAACAAATTCCACCTGCAATGTAGGGCCTGGCTGGTAGAGCAGGCTGGTGCTCCAGGAACCAGTTCTGCAAATAGCCTACTCAAGAAATTAGCCTCACCAAAGATCGAACAGCTGAAATCAATCTGTAGGCTTGCCTTTATATATCCAGAAAGGGAAAATGAAACTTGACTTTCAGAGCTAATCTGAAAGGAAAAGAAACATGAACCATGATTTACTCATAGAAAAGCACATCAGCCAGGAGGGTGATGGAGGAGAGATCCAAGCCCAAAACGTGGTTGAGAACACAACCCCCTAGCCTGAGAGGCAGAAGGGGCATCATAAGGGCAGAGGCTGCCTCAGAAGCCACGTGGGGACTAGCATACTAGGTGGAAAAGGGAAAAACTAAAGCAGAATTTTGCTCGAAGTTGAAATTATTCATTAAATAGTGCCCATTTCTTTCACAGGCTCTGACTTAATATAGGCCTGATTCATTCATTTAGGCTCAGGAGAAAGAAAGAGATCTGAGTAAGGTCACGAAGAGAAAGTCATGACAAAAAGGGACTGTCAAGTTAAACAGAAGTGTTACACAAGTAAAATTCAACAAAAATGATAACTGAAGAATCTAAACCATTTCCTCAGACTTCTTAGGCCATAAAGGATATTATGCTGTTCCATGAGCTGTTGCCTTAAGACATATTACTCATGTGACCCCAAATTTAATCATTTCAAGTGCTTCTTTTTGAGACAAGCTTTACTTTATCCCCCAGAAGATATTTAGAAAGCACTTTTCACCACCCTAGTTATCCTTAAAGAAAATCTTTATCCACACTTCAGTTTGCACTTCCCACCCTTATCTGTCTGTGTGAAGAGCTAACAATGCGGTGTTCCGCTGTTCCTTCCCTTCAGTTTCTCCCTGGGGCTTCATTATGGCTGTTCCCATTAGTACAGTGGAGTCTGCAGTAATTGGTAGTTTCATACCCCCAGGTGAGGGATGGGTCACAATTCTTGGTGGCACCATCATTTTGACACACACCACCTTCATGCCCTGTAACTGAACAAGAGCTCAGGTGTACGGGTTTAAAATGTATTTGAAAGAAATGCGGCAGGAAAGCTCCCCTGTGGACATTCTAAAGAGACTAAAAACTATCCAAGCAGACCAAGACAGAGGCTTCACGAGTTTAAGGTGTCAGGTAGAATGCCTGTACTGTGCCCAGGAGTACAGCAGATGCTAAAAAATAATCCAAAGGAGTAAGAGCAAGCCATCCTGCCCTCTAGAGCTTAGAATGGCATTTCAAATATCATTGGGAGAAACAAAGTAACAGCAAATACCTCTTGGAAAGCATAAGCACTGTTTCTGAAGAAAATGGCTAACAAGTCCTTAGGGTTCCAGAGGGATGGTAGAGAATATAAATAAGGAAGGTGAGCTGGCCATGACACAATTCAGAGAGGTAGATTCGAAGGCAACTG
>NW_012101889.1:35790-37391 GCF_000951045.1 Mandrillus leucophaeus | reverse complement strand
TCTCTCAGTCCTCAAGGAGACTCAAACATGTTTACCTCCCATCAATGGATTAACTTTGCCTCAAATTGGAAATCTGGCTTCAAATGCCAGAGGTCTGGCCTAAGTCTGGTAGCTTGCCACACAGAAAGCCAGTCAGTGAGACGAGTATCGACCAGAAAGAGAAGCTTTACTGCAGATGTCAGCCTAAATCCATCTCTCCTTAACAGATCAAAGCTAGGCATTTATATAGCAGGGAAAAAAGACAGGAGAGGCAAGGAAGAGGAGTTGGTCAACAGGCAGCAGGCGCGTCTCATTGTCCGCGGGCAGTGATCTCAAAAGCCTCAGTTCCCTGATGCCATTCAGGAGGCCCGATGTTAGGTTTCCTGAGAAAGGAACTGAACTACAACAAATGTAAGTTTCTCAAGCTTCAGTTCTATGGGATAACTGAGCTAGCTTCAAATCCTTTATTACACTTAAATTTTTTTGTGTGCAACTATCAGTAAAAATATATCCTGGGAATGATTTCTAAATGTTGTGGGACATATCTGTTTCATGTGCAAAATGATTTTTAAAACTTTTAACGTTTTTAGTTTTGTTTCAGATCTCTAAGATCTCCAAAGAGCACAGCAATTTACAAGTGTATTTTCTATTAAAAAATTATCAGATGACCTAAAGAACTAGTCAGAGCCACATATCATCCAGGACACATATATCAGAAACAGAAAAGTTCTAATTCAAGGTGAGGAAGTTGAATATGCTCTCTGATATTTGATTCATAATGAGAGAGGCCTATTATGTTCTCACTAGCACTTTAGAAAGTGTAAAAAATGTGCACATCTTAGTATGAACAGGAAGGAAACTTCATGACCACACAATCCTACCTTACTCTTGTCAGCTCAATTTGTCAGTTGACAAATCTGTGGTTTTGAGTGATGGCATTATTCACTCAAGTGCACACAGCTGGCAAGTGAAAAAAACTCATTCAGGATCCAAGTCTTCTATCCATGAATCTAATTATTTCTCCCCACACCATGTTGCTTCTCCAAATTTGTGTACAGTCCTAAGAACAGTCTGAGCACCTTGCCTTCTTTGTTTCACCTCTCCAATAATCAATATTTTGTTCAACTCATTAATTTTACTTTAATAAGATTAATTCTCTTCACTTTTTCTTTTGACTACTGCACTAGGTATTTCTCAAAACTTAAAAATGGCTATTCATGGAACATAAATGGAAATTCCAAGCACAATAACAGCCTTGATTTCTAGATATGTTTTATGTATCAGAGCTATTTTCTAAATAACTCTGTTGTCAGCTATGTGACTAAAGAAGCAGAAAGTTGCTGCTTTCCAACCACTTTAATATTGAAAAATATTTATTACCCACTTAATGAAGGCCATCTGTTGCACAAGCACTAAGTTGCATATATTAATCAACTCAAAATAGGCTGTTATGATTTCAATATATTCTTGTACACATAATGCTTTTATCATGTACAAGATCTAGGTTTCTAGAGAGCTAAGTAGGAGGTAAGAATTTGAATTTAAAAGTACATTTGAGATATGGACTGGACATTAACATTCAAGGTACAATGCAAGAATTAATCTCAATAATTAACCACAAT
>NW_012101889.1:28854-31310 GCF_000951045.1 Mandrillus leucophaeus | reverse complement strand
CCTCCCCCTTACCCTAGTGAAACCTGGAACACCAGCAAGATAAAACCGTTCACTCCCCTGGAAAGGGGGCTGAAGTAAAGGAACCAAGTGGTCTGGCTGGGACGGTCCTACCCCCATGGAGCCCAGCAAGCTAAGATCCACTGACTGGAAATTCCTGCTGCTAGCACAGCAGTCTGAGGTCAACCTGGGATGCTAGAGCTTGGTGCGGGGAGGGACATCTGCTATTGCTGAGGCTTCAGTAGGCAGCTTTACCCTCACAGTGTAAACAAAGCTGCCAGCAAGTTCACACTGGGCGGAGCCCACCGCAGCTAAGCAAGACTGCTGTGACCAGAATGCCTCTCTAGATTCCTCCTCTCTGGGCAGACCATCTCTGAAAAAAAGGCAGCAGCCCCAGTCAGGAATTTATAGATAAAACCCCCATCTCCCTGGGACACAGCATTGGGAAAGAGTTGACTGTGGGCACAGCTTCAGCAGACTTTTAAACATACCTGCCTGACAGCTCTGAAGAGAGCAGCAAATCTCCCAGCACAGCATTGAATCTCTGATAAGGGGTTTCAATGGGTCCCTGACTCCCATGTATCCTGACTGGAAGACACCTCGCAGTAGGGACCAACAGACACCTCATACAGGAGAGCTCTGGCTGGCATCTGGTGGGTGACTCTCTGGAACAAAGCTTCCAGAGGAAGGAACAGTCAGCAATCCTTGCTGTTCTGCAGCCTCCACTGGTGATACTCAGGCAAATAGGGTCTGAAGTGGACCTCCAGCAAACTCCAGCAGACTTGCAGCAGAAGGGCCTGTTAGAAGGAAAACTAACAGAAAAGAGTAGTATCAACATCAACAAAAAGTATGTCCACTCAGAGAATTCATCCAAAGGTCACCAGCATCAAAGAACAAAGGTAGATAAATCCACGAAGATGGGGAGAAACCAGCACAAAAAGGCTGAAATTTCCAAAAATCAGAATGCCTCTTCTCCAAAGGATCACAACTCCTCACCAGCAAGGGAACAAAACTGGATGGAGAATGAGTGTGACGAATTGACAGAAGTAGGCTTCAGAAGGTGGGGAATAAACTCCTCCGAGCTACAGGAAAATGTTCTAACCTAATGCAAGGAAGCTAAGAACCTTGAAAAAAGGTTAGACGAATTGCTAATTAGAATAACTAGTTTAGAGAAGAACATAAATGACCTGATGGAGATGAAAATCACAGCACAAAAACTTCATGAAGCATACATAAGTACGAAAAGCTGAATTGATCAAGCAGAAG
The DNA here is from genome assembly GCF_000951045.1 of Mandrillus leucophaeus. Lineage (NCBI taxonomy): Eukaryota > Metazoa > Chordata > Mammalia > Primates > Cercopithecidae > Mandrillus > Mandrillus leucophaeus. The sequence continues at coordinate 30,047 of NW_012101889.1, read as the reverse complement.
AAAGGATATCAGAGATTGAAGATCAACTTAATAAAATAAAGCAAGAAGACAAGATTAGAGAAAACAGTGGAAAGAAACAAAGCCTCCAAGAAATAAAGGACTATGTGAAAAGACCAAATCTACATTTGATTGGTGTATCTGAAAGTGACGGGGAGAATGGAACCAAGTTGGAAAACATTCTTCAGGATATTATACAGGAAAACTTCCCCAACCTAGCAAGGCAAGTCATCATTCAAATTCAGAAAATACAGACAATACACCACAAAGATACTCCTCAAGAAGAACAACCCCAAGACACATAATTGTCAGATTAACCGAGGTTGAAATGAATGAAAAAATGTTACGGGCAGCCAAAGAGAAATGTTGGATTACCCACAAAGGGAAGCCCGTCAGACTATCAGTGGATCTCTCTGCAGAAACCCTACAAGCCAGAAGAGAGTGGGGTCCAATATTCAACATTCTTAAATAAAAGAATTTTCAACCAAGAATTTCATATTCAGCCAAACTAAGCTACATAAATGAAGAAGAAATAAAATCTTTTAGAGACAAGCAAATGCTGAGAGATTTTATCACCACCAGACCTGCCTTACATCAGCTCCTGAAGGAAACACTAAACATGGAAAGGAACAACCGGTACCAGCTACTGCAAAAACATACCAACTTGTAAAGACCATTGACACTATGAAGAAACTGCATCACCTAACGGGAAAAATAACCAGCTATCATCATAATGACAGGATCAAATTCACACATAACAATATTAACCTTAAATGTAAATGGGCTAAATTCTCCAATAAAAAGACACAGACTGGCAAATTGAATATAGTCAAGCCCCATCGGTTTGCCACATTCCGGAGACCCATCTCACATGCAAAGACACACATAGGCTCAGAATAAAGGGATGGAGGAATATTTACCAAGCAAATAGAAAGCAAAAAAAGCCGGGGTTGCAATCCTAGTCTTTGATAAAACAGACTTTAAACCAACAAAGATCAAAAAAGACAAAGAAGGGCATTACATAATGGTAAAGGGATCAATGCAACAAGAAGAGCTAACTATCCTAAATATATACGCACCCAATACAGGAGCACCCAGATTCATAAAGCAAGTTCATGGAGACCTACAAAGAGACTTAGAATCCCACAAAATAATAGTGGGAGACTTTAATACCCCACTGGCAATATTAAACAGAT
>NW_012101889.1:13580-27594 GCF_000951045.1 Mandrillus leucophaeus | reverse complement strand
ACGAGGCCAGCATCATCCTGATACCAAAACCTGGCAGAGACGTAACAAAAAAAGAAAAATTCAGGTCAATACCCCTGATGAACATCGATGTGAAAATCCTCAATAAAATACTGGCAAACCAAATCAAGCAGCACATCAAAAAACTTATCCACCACGATCAAGTCGGCTTCATCCCTGGGATGCAAGGCTGGTTCAACATATGCAAATCAATAAATGTAATCCGTCACATAAACAGAACCAATGACAAAAACCACATGATTATCTCAATAAATGCAGAAAAGGCCTTTGAAAAAATTCAACATCATTTCATGCTGAAAACTGTCAATAAACTAGGTATTGATGGAATGTATCTGAAAATAATAAGAGCTATTTATGACAAATCCACAGCCAATATCACACTGAATGGACAAAAACTGGAAGCATTCCCTTTGAAAACCGGCACAAGACAAGAATGACCTCTCTCACTACTCCCATTCAACACAGTAACGGACGTTCTGGCCAGAGCAATCAGGCAAGAGAAAGAAATCAAGGGTATTCAGTTAGCAAAAGAGGAAGTAAAATTGTCTCTGTTTGCAGATGACATGATTGTCTATTTAGCAAACCCCATTATCTCAGCCCAAAATTTCCTTAACTATACATGAATAACTGACAAACAGCCAAATCATAAGTGAACTGCCATTCACAATTGCTACAAAAAAAATGAAACACCTAGGAATCCAACTAACAAGGGATGTGAAAGACCTCTTCAAGAAGAACTACAAACCACTGATCAAGGAAATAAGAGAAGACACAAACAAATGGAAAAACATTCCATGTTCATGAATAGGAAGAATCAATATTGTGAAAATGGCCATACTGCCCAAAGTAATATATAGATTCAGTGCTATCCCCATCAATCTACCATTGACTTTCTTCACAGAAATGGAAAAAACTACCATAAATTTCATATGGAACCAAAAAAGAGCCCGCATAGCCAAGACAATCCTAAGCAAAAAGAACAAAACTGGAGGCGTCATGCTACCTGACTTCAAACTATACTACAAGGCTATGGTAACAAATACAGCATGGTACTGGTACCAAAACAGATATGTAGATCAATGGAAAAGAACAGAGGCCTCAGAAATAACGCCACACATCTACAACCATCTGATCTTTGACAAACCTGACAAAAACAAGCAATGGACAAAGGATTCCCTATTTAATAAATAGTGTTGGGAAAACTGGCTAGCCATATGCAGAAAGCTATAACTGAATCCCTTCTTTACACCTTATACAAAAATTGACTTAAGATGGATTGAAGAATTAAACATAAGTCCTAAAACCATAAAAACCCTGGAAGAAAATCTAGGCAATATGATTCAGGACATAGATATGGGCAAAAACTTCATGACTAAAACACCAAAAGCAATGGTAACAAAAGCCAAAATTGACAAATGGTATCTAATTAAAGAGCTTCTGCACAGCAAAAGAAACTATCAGAGTGAACACGAAACCTACAGAATTGGAGAAAATTTTTGCAATCTATCCATCTGACAAAGGGCTAATATCTAAACCCTACAAAGAACTCAAATTTACAAAAAAAAAAAAAAAAAAACCCTACTCCACCAAAAAGTGGGTGAAGGATATGAACAGACACTTCTCAAAAGAAGACATTTATGCAGCCAACAAACATGAAAAAAAAGCTCATCATGATTGGTCAGAGAAATGCAAATCAAAACCACAATGAGATACCATCTCACACCAGTTAAAATGGCAATCATTAAAAAGTCAGGAAAAAATGGGTGCTGGAGAGGATGTGGAGAAATAGGAACACATTTACACTGTTGGTGGGACTGTAAACTAGTTCAACCATTGTGTAAGACAATGTGGTGATTCCTCAAGGATCTAGAACTAGAAATACCATTTGACCCAGCTATCCTATTACTGGATATATACCCAAAACATTATAAATCATTCTACTATAAAGACACACGCACACTATGTTTATTGTGCCACTGTTCACAATAACAAAGACTTGGAACTAACCCAAATGCCCATCAATGATAGACTGGATAAAGAAAATGTGGCACATATATACCATGGAATACTATGCAGCCACAAAAAAGGAGTAGTTCGTGTGCTTTGCAGGGACATGGATGTAGCTGGAAACCATTATTCTCAGCAAACTAACACAAGAACAAAAAACCAAACACTGCATGTTCTCACTCATAAGTGGGAGTTGAACGATGAGAATACATGGACACGGCAGTGGAGGCATCACACACCAGGGTCTGTCAGGGGGTGTAGGGCTAGGGGAGGGATAGCATTAGCAGAAATACCTAATGTAGATGACGGGTTGATGGGTGCAGCAAACCACCATGGTACATGTATACCTATGCAACAAACCTGCACATTTTGCAAATGTACCCCAGAACTTAAAGTATAGTTAAACAATGAAAAACATAGCCTAAAGGGAATTAACATTCAATCAGTGAGATTAATTTTATTCTGTTAAGAGTTTCTTATTGTAGAATATGACCTAATATGAAGTTCTATGTTCTAACTTTGACTCTGCCTCAAGCTTTGTGGCCTTGTACATACTACTCAACCTCCCTTATCCTGTATTTCCACAATTGTAAAATGAGGATTCACTTTTCTGAAGAGCTCCATTTCTCTCTGAAATTATTCTCCAGAGATGCTGTGAGTGTCTAGATGGGGCAGTTTAATTGATTTAAAGCGTTTCAAGCTAATTTAAGACCTCTACTTGTGACAGATTTACTCACCTTCCTAAAACAATGAACAAAATGAATGAAATACAGCCATATATCACTTAATTATGGGGATACATTCTGAGAAATACATCCTCAGATGATTTCTTCCTTGTGTGAACAATGGAGTAGACTTACACAAACCTAGATAGTACAGCCTACTACATACCTAGGCTATAAGGTTTGTTATTTACTTTTATTTATTCATTCATTCATTTATTTATTTATTTATTGAGACAGAGTCTCACTCTGTCGCCCAGGCTGGAGTGCAGCAGTGAAATCTTGGCTGACTGCAACCTTCACCTTCCGAGTTCAAGCAATTCTCCTGCTTCAGCCTCCTGAGTAGCTGAGATTACAGGCACATGCCACCACACCTAGCTAATTTTTATATTTTTAGTAGAGATGGGGTTTCACCATGTTGGTCAGGCTGGTTTCAAACTCTTGACCTCATGATCTGCTTACCTAGGTCTTGCAAAGTGCTGAGATTACAAACTTGAGCCACCACCCAGCCTGTTATTTAGTTATTAATATTGAGTTGTTAATTATCAGTGGATTTTCCAGTCTGATGTAAGCTTATGCAGGGAGAACGAGTTCTTGTTACTTATACTAACAGTATTTCTTCTATTAAATAATAGAGTAGTGCATAGTGGTGCTAGGAGCTAGGTAAGTTGTTTGGGATGAAGAACATTTCAATGTTGAGCTTAAATGCTTTCTTAATTGATGGCTGCTTTGGGGCCAGCTATTGTTATGTAGTGTTTTACTCTTTATGGGGAGGTTATTTCCTAGTGTCTAAAGAACTGTCCCTTTTTAGACTAATCCCTATATAGCCAAGGTGTGTAGTAGGCTATACCATCTGGGTTTGTGTAAGTCCACTCTATGATGTGTATACAATGTCTAAGGTCCTAGGCTACACACCTGTACAGTATGTTACTGCCCTGAATATCTGTAAGCAACTGTAACACAATGGTATTTGGGTATCAAAACACATCTGAACATAGAAAATGTACAGTAAAAATACAGTATAAAAGACAAATGGCATACCTGTATAAGACAGTGATATGGCCTGGCTCTGTGTCCCCATCCAAATTTCATCTTAAATTGTAATCAAAATTGTAATCCCCACATGTTGGGGGAGGGATCTCATGGGAGGTGATTAGATCATGGAGGTGGTTCCCCCATGCTGTTCTTATCATAGTGAGTTCTCATGAGATTTGATGATTTTATAAGGGACTTTTCTCTGCTTTGCTCTGCACTTCTGTCTCCTGCCACCATGTGAAGAAGGATGTGTTTGCTTCCCATTCTACCATAAATGTAAGTTTCCTGAGGCCTCCCCAGCCATACAGAACTGTGAGTCAATCAAACCTCTTTCAGTTATAAATTACTCAGTTTTGGGGTATTTCTTCATAGCAGCATAAGAACAAACTAATACAGTAAATTGGTACTGAGATAGTGGGGCACTGCTATGATACTCGAAAATGTGGAAGCAACTTTGGAACTGGGTAACAGGCAGAGGTTGGAACAGTTTGGAGGGCACAAAAGAAGACAGGAAAATATGGGAAAGTTTGGAACTTCCTAGAGACTCTTTGAATGGTTTTGACCAAAATGCTGATAGTGATATGGACAATGAAGAACAGGCTGAGATGGTATCAGATGGAGATGAGGAACTTTTTGGGAACTACAGTAAATGTGACTCTTGCTATGCTTTAGCAAGAAGATGGCATTTTGCCCCTGTCCTACATATCTGTAGCACTTTGAACTTGAGAGACTATTTAGGATATTTAGCAGAAGAAATTTTTAAGCAGCAAAGCATTTAAGAGATTACTTGGGGCTGGGCACAGTGGCTCACGCCTGTAATCCCAGCACTTTGGGAGGCCGAGGCGGGTGGATCACGAGGTCAGGAGATCGAGACCATCCTGGCAAACACGGTGAAACCCCATCTCTACTAAAAATACAAAAAAAATTAGCCAGGCATGGTGGTGACCACCTGTAGTCCCAGCTACTCGGGAGGCTGAGGCAGGAGAATGGCGTGAGCCCAGGAGGCGGAGGTTGCAGTGAGCCGAGATCACGCCACTGCACTCCAGCCTGGGCGACAGAGTGAGACTCTGTCTCAAAAAAAAAAAAAGAGGTTACTTGGATGCTCTTAAAAGCATTCAGTTTAATGCATTCACAAAGATATGAGCTGGAATTAAAACTTTTATTTGAAAAGGAAGCAGAGAATAAAAGTTTGGAAAACTTGCAGCCTGATGATTCAATATAAAAATCCATTTTCTGTGGAGAAATTCAAGCTTGCTGCAGAAGTTTGCATAAGTAATGAGGAACTGACTGTTAACCACCAAGACAAGAGGGAAAATGTCTCCGGGCATGTCAGAGACCTTCACAGAAGCCCCTCCCATCACAGGCCCAGACACCTAGAAGGGAAAAATGGTTTTGTTGGCTGGGCCCAGGGCCCCCTGCTGTGTGCAGCCTGGGACTTGTGCCCTGTGTCCCAGCCACTCCAGCTATGGCTAAAAGGGGCCAAAGTACAGATCAGGCTGTTGCTTCATAGGGTGCAAGCCCCATGCCTTGGCAGTTCCCATGCAGTGTTGGTCCTACAGGTGCACCAAGTCAGGAATTGAGGATAGAGAACCTCCTCCTAGATTTCAGAGAATATATGGAAACACCTGAATGTCTAGGCAAAAGTTGCTGCAGGGGTGTCGCCTGCATGGAGAACCTCTATTAGGGCAGTGCAGAAAGGAAATATAGAATTGAAGCCCCCACACAGAGTCCCCACTCGGGCACTGCCTAGTGAAGCTTTGAGAAGAGGGCCACCACTCTCCAAGACCCAGAATTGTAGGTCCATTGACAGCTTGCATTGTGCACCTGAAAACACTGCAGACACTCAATGCCCAGCCCATGAAAGCAGCTGGGAGTGGGGCTACACACTGCAAATTCACAGGCCCAGAGTTGCCCAAGGTCATAGGAGCCTACCTCTTGCATCAATGTGACCTGAATATGAGACATGGAGTCAAAGAAGATTGTTTTGGAAATTTAAGGTTTAATGACTGCCCTATTGGATTTCAGACTTGCATGGGACTTGTAGCCCCTTTGTTTTGGCCAGTTTCTCCCACTGGAGCAGGTGTATTTACCCAGTGCCTCTACCCCCTATTCTATCTAGGAAGTAATTGACTTGCTTTTGATTTTGCAGGCTCATAGGCTGAAGGAACTTGCCTTGTCTCAGATAAGACTTGGGACTTGGACATTTAGGTTAATGCTGAAACGAGTTCAGACTTTGGAGAACTGTTGGAAAGGCACCATTATGTTTTAAAATGTGAGAAAGATGAGATTTGTGAGGGGCTAGGGGCAGAATGATATGGTCTGGCTCTGAGTTCCCATCCACATCTCATCTTGAATTGTAATCCATATTGTAATCCCCACAAGTTGGGGTGGGGACCTCATAGGAGGTGATTAAATCATGGAGGTGGCTCCTCCATGCTGTTCTTGTGATAGTGAGTGAGTTCTCTTGAGATCTGATGGTTTTATAAGGAGCTTTTCCCCACTTCATTCAGCATTTCTCTCTCCTGCCACCATGTGAAGAAGAACATGTTTGCTTACCCTTCTGCCATAATTGTAAGTTTCCTGGGGCCTCCCAGGCCCTATAGGACTGTGAATCAATTAAGCTTCTTTCCTTTATAAATTATCTAGTCTCAGGTATTTCTTCATAGCAGCATGAAAATGGACTAATATAGACAGTTACTATGAATGGAGCTTGCAGGATTGGCAGTTGCTTTGGGTGAGTCAGTGAGTGAGTGGTGGATAAAGTGAAGGCCTAGTATTATTGGACACTACTGTAAATTTTATAAACACTGTACACTTAGATACACAAAATTTATAAAAAGTATTTTTCTTCAATAACTTTAGCTTACTGTAACTTTTTAAATAACTTTTTAATTTGTTAAGCCTATTTGGCTTTTGTAAAAATACTTACCCTAAAACACAAATACATTGTACAGTTGTACAAAAATGTCTTCTTTATATCTTCATTCTATACACATCTTTCTGTTTTTAAGTTTTATTTTTTTGCTCTTTAAATATTTTTGTTAAGAGCCAGAACACAAACACTCATATTAGTCTAGTCCTACACAGGGTCAGCATTATCAGTATCACTGTCTCTCACTTCCATATCTTATCCCAAAGGAAGGTTTTCAGGGGCAATAACATGCATGAGCTGCCATGTCCTATGATATCAATGCCTTCTTCTGAGTACCTTCTGAAGGACCTGCCTGAGGCTATTTTACAATTAATACTTTCTATAAATAAGAGTATACTCTAAAATAAAAGTAAGGTTTTATTTTCCCCAAGATGGCAGATTAAAAGCTTTCAGTATGCCTCAGCCACTTGGAAATAGCAACAGAGTACATAAAGTTCAACTATGTGAACTTTAATTCAAGAAGGAAAATAAGAAACCACCAGAATTGTGAAGGACACCCCAGATCCTGGAAAGGAGAATGCCAACAAACAGTCCCTGTGATGGTGTCCAGCTGATAAAAGTGAATGAAGCCCCAGTACATGAAAGAGGCAGAGAGCCTCCTTCTGTGACTCACCTTTCGACTGGGGATCTGAGCAACCCAGGCTGAGGGAGAGCACTTTGTTTCTTCTGAGCCCGCAAGCTAACTAGGGGAAAGGCTTGGAGACACTCCCAGAGCTAAGACTGAGAGCAGGAGGCCAATTTTAATCTGAGCATACAAAGTCAGCCATTCCTTAGCAACCTGGCAGTGTTGCTGCCCAGGTATTTTTAGTCTTGGGCCAGAGATTGGGGAGTCTGCTCTGGTGTGGACTATGGTCCTCCATGACCAGAACTGTGGAAAGTGCTTCAACAGTAGGTGCTAGAATTGTGCTCCCCTCTGTCACAAATCTAGGGCAAGAGGAGAGCTGCTACCGCTGCAGTTTCTCCTGGGTGGTGAGACTTGCAGCTAGGACCAGCTTGACAACCTGGAACTGATTTCTGTTTGTCATTGCTGGGTGCCCCACGCAGCACCCCTGAGATCATGGTATAACAGGGCCCTCTCTGCTTCACAGCCAGGCAGAAATCCAAGCATTTGGAGCATCTATTTGCCTCAATGAGTAGCCTTACCCACCATACCTTTCCTAGACATAGATCATGGTGCAGTGGGGTTTTCACACTTGCTCCAAGACAAGGCAGATCTGAAGGTATTTGAAACACCCACTTGCCTGGATCAACAGCTTTGACCTGCCCCATCATTCATGGACATAGATTGTGGTGCAACAGGGCCCTCTCTGCTCCAAGGCCAGGAAGATCTCCAGGCATTTGCAGCAACTGCTCACCTGGATCAGCAGCCTGAGCTGCCCCACTCTTTCTGTGCAGTGATCCTAGTACAAGAGGACCCTCTCTCTGCTTCATGCCCAGGCAGATCATCAGGCCTTCAGAGCACCCACTCACCTGGTTAAGCAGCCTGAGGCACACTACCCTTCCTGTGCAAGGATCCTGCTATCGGGGACCCTCTCTGGTATATGCCCAGGAAGAACTCTAGGCATGGCATTCACAGCACCAACTTGCCTTGTTTAGCAGTTTGCATCATCCTATACCTCCTCTACAGATCTTGCTACAGAGGGGCCCTCTTTGCTTCACATCCAGGCAGACATCCAGGCATCTAGAGCACCCACTCTCCTAGATTAGGAGTTTAGCCTGTCCCCTTCCTACCATCCATGTGTGGAGAACTTAAGGCCAAAGAGGTTTCCCAGCTCCATGCCTGGGCAAAAGACCGGGCCTTTGGTGGCAGCACTGGATTCTTCTTCAGTGTTGGTGCTTGTGCCTGCCATCAGCAGATCTGTAGGCAGATTTCTCCAGTCCAGAACCACTCATCCTGCCCCTATCTCCTGAGGCTGAGGAGGGAGCTCAGACCACTGTGCATTTCACAAAATGGGCCATTGCCTGAGGCAAAAGAGAGCTTCTGCCAGTAAACAAGAATCAAGTACTGTATTAGGCTATTCTTGAATTGCTATAAAGAAATATCTGAGACTGGATAACTTATATAGAAAAGATGTGTAACTGGCTCATGGTTCAGAGGAGGCCTTACAGAAAGCATAGTGTTGGCATCTGCACAGCTTCTAGAAAGGCTTCAGTGAGCTTACAATCCTGTCAGAAGGTGAAAGAGGTACAGGCATCTCACAAAGTGGGAACAAGATCAAGAGTGGGATGGGAGGCACCAAAGAGTGTTTTTTATCTTTTTTGAGATGGAATTTCACTCTTGTCACCCAGGCTGGAGTGCAATGGTGCAATCTCAGCTCACTGCAACCTCCGTCTCCTGGGCTCAAGTGATTCTCCAGCCTCAGTCTCCCAAGTAGCTGGGATTACAGGCGCCCACAACCACACCTGTCTAATTTTTGTATTTTTAGTAGAGACGGGGTTTCACCTTGTTGGTCAGGCTGGTCTCGAACTCCTGACTCTCAGGTGATCCACCTGCCTCAGCCTCCCCAAATGCTGGGTTTACAGGTGTGAGCCACCGTGCCCGGCCTACCACACAGTTTCTAAACTACTCGCAAATAGTGAGTTCTTGTGAGAACAGCAGCAAGCAAGGGGATGGTGCTAAACCATTCATGAGAAATCTACTCCCATGATCCAATCACCTTCCACCAGGCTCCACTTCCAACACTGGAGATTACATTTGAACCTGAGATTTGGGTGAAGACAAATATCCAAACTATATCATTCCTCAACTGGCTCTGCAAATCTCATGTCATCACATTTTAAAATACAATCAAGCCTTCTCAATAATCCCCCAAATTCTTCCTCAAAAACCCAAAGTGAAAAGTGTCATCTGAGAAAAGGTGAATTCCTTCCACCTATGAGCTGGTAAAATCAAGAACAAGCTATTTACATCCAAGATCCAATGGAGATATAGGCATTGGGTAAACATTCCATTGCAAAAGGGAGAAATCAGCCAAAAGAAAGGGACTACCAGCCCCATGCAAGTCCAAAACTCAGCAGGGCAGTCATTAAATCTTAAATCTCTTTAAATAGTCTCCTTTGAGTCTATGTCCCACATCCAAAGCACACTGATAGCAGCAGTAGGCTCCCAAGGCCTGGGGAAGCTCTGCTGCTGTGGCTTTGCAGGGTTTATCCCCTGAGGCTGTTTTCGTGGATTGGAATTGAGTGCCTGCAGCTTTTCCACACCGAGGGTACAAGTGCCAGTGGATCTACCATTCTGGGGTCTGAAAGACGGTGGCCTACTTCCCACAGCTCCACTAGGTAATGCTCCAGTGGAGACTGTGTAGGCCCTCCAACTCCACATTTCCCCTCCATACTGCCCTAGTAGACGTTCTCTGTGAGGACTCTGGCCTTGCGGTGGACTGCTGCCTGGGCACTCAGGGTTTTGTATATACCCTCTAAAATCTAGGCAGAGGCTGCCAAGTCTCATACATTCCTGCACTCTTTACACCTGCAGGCTTAATACCAAATGCAAACTGCCAAGGCTTATGGCTTATGGCTTATATTTTCCAAAGTGGCAACTGTACCTGGGTGCCTTTGAGCCATGACTGGAGTGGCTGGGATATGGGGAGCAGTGTCATGAAGCTGCACACAGTAAGGTGGCCCTGGGCCTGACTCCCAGAGCCATTCAGTCCTCCTAGGCCTCAGGGGTAACAATGGGAGGGGCAGCCTGGAAGATTTCTGAAATGGCTTCAAGGTCTTTTTCCCATTGTCTTGGCTATTAGCACTTGGGCCTTTTTCAGGTATACAAATCTCTCTAGCAAGTGATTGCTCCACTGCCTGCTTCAATTCTTCTCCTGAAAAAGCTTTATCTTTCTCTGCCACATGGCCATTCTGCAAATTTTACAAACTTTTATGCTCTGCTTCCCTTTGAAATATATATTCCAATTTTAAGTCATTTCTTCATTCCCACATCTGAGCATAAGCCCTTAGAAGCAGCCAGAACACTTCTTGAATGCTCTGTTGCTTAGAAATTTCTTCTGCCAGATACCCTAAATCGTAATTCTGAAGTCCAAAGTTCCACAGACCCTTAGGGCATGAACACAATCCAGCCAAGCTCTTTGCTAAGGCATAACATGTGTGACCTTTACTCCAGTTCCCAATAAGTTTCTCATTTCTTTCTATCTGAGACTTCCTCAGCCTAGACTTCATTGTCCATATCTCCATCAGCATTTTGGTCACAACAATTTAACCAGTCCCTAAGAAGTTCCAAACTTTCCCACATCTTCCTGTCTTTTTCTGAGCCCACCAAACTTCCAAACTCTGCCTGTTACCCAATTCCAAAGTTGCTTCCACATTTTTAGGTATCTTTGTAGATATGCCCACTTCTGGCATCAATTTTCTGTATTAGACTGTTCTTGCACTACTATAAAGAAATACCTGAGACTGGGTAATTTATAAAGAAAAGTTTAATTGGCTCATGGTTCTGCAAGCTTTATAGGAAGTGTGATGCTGAAACTGCCTATGCAAAATTTATAACTGAGGAAATTATGACGGTGAAGGAGATTAGACCTAACCAGTTCCATCTTACTTCTAATCTTTAAGCTGTCTTTGCTCATTCCTGGGCACAGGCTGAACTAACCTTGGGAAAAAATTCAGTTTATGATTTGACTCTGAAACGAAATTGTAATACTCCTTTCCCAAAAAGACCCTCCTCACCTGGGGACTAGTCTGCCTTTGTCAGACTAACAAATTATCTACAAGATTAGAAATTACTACAGTTTAGGAGTCATGCAGCCTCTGGCTTCAAGAGTCTGAACCTCCCCAAACTGTTCCTGGGCATAACATCATTACTGTAGAACCTAAGATCGGTACTGATGATATGTTGCAGACCCTGCACAATGGATCAGTTTACACCACCCAGAGAGTAATCTGGCTCAACCAGTTCTGTGATCCCACCCAGGAACAGAAGATAGCAAGAAAACCTTACTTCAATCCTTCTATGATTTCATCTCCAACCTGACCAATCAGCAGTCCCCACTTCCTGAACCCCTACCTGCCAAATTATCTTTAAAAACTCCAATCCTCTAATGCTCAGGGAGACTGATTTGAGTAATAATAAAACTCCAGTCTCCTGCATGGCCAGCTCTATGTGAATTATTCTTTCTCCATTGCAATTTCCCTGTCTTGATATATTAACTCTGTCTAGGTAGTGGGTAATGTGTACCCATTGGGCAGTTATAGTGCTGGCATTTGCTTGGCTTCTGGGGAGGTATCAGGAAGCTTATAATTATGGTGGAAGACAAAGGGGAAGCAGGCATCTCATATGTTGGGAGCAGGAACGAGAGAGAGAGTTTGGTGGGGGAGGTGACACACACTTTTGAAAGACCATATCTCACCAGAACTCATATCATGAGGAGAGCAAGCAAGTGGATGGTACTAAACCATTAATGAAAAATCCATCCCAACAATCCAATAACCTCCCATCAGGCCTAAACTTTAACAGTGGGGATTACATCTCACCATGATATTTGACAGGGACACATATTCAAAGTATATCAAGTATATACTAAGCCACATTGGCCGCAGCTGGCTCTTACATATAATTGCCATCTATAAGCTTGTAAGTCAGACTACACAATGCAATATAAAATCTGCCAAAAGAAGTGCATAGGCCTATAGTAGCAAAACCAAAGGATCCCACGCAGCTTTCTCTACTGTCACACCGCTTAGAGAGGGGGAAAAGAGAAAGAGAAAGAATAATGATGATATAGGGAAAGAAAGAAAAAGAAAAAATCCTAGTTGCATGGAAATAATTACAAAAATTAGAAATGCCAGCATCTCTAGATGAGAAGAAATCAGTGTAAAACTTTTGGAACCATGAAAAATATAAATGTAGTGGCACCATCAAAGAATTGCATTAGCTCTCTAGTAATGGTCCCTAACCAATGTGAAAACCAAAAATGATGGATAAATAATTTAAAGCATGGATTGCAAAGAATCTCAGTGAGATTCAAGACAAGCTTGACAACACAAATACATTTCTAAAGCAATCCAGGAAATGAAGAAAGAGACAGACATTTTAAAAAGGAATCAATCAGAGATTTCAGAATTGAAAAACTCACTTAAGGAATTTCAAAATACAATTGAAAGCTTTTTCAATAGACTAGACCGAGCAGAAGAAATAATTTCAGAGTTTGGAGAGTAGTCTTTCAAACTAACCCAATCAGACAAAAATAAAGAAAATAGAATTTTTTTAAAATATGCAAATTCTTTGAGAAATACAGGATTATGTAAAATTCCTAAACCTACAAATTATTGGCATTCCTGAGAGGAGGAAAAGTAAACAACCCAAAAAACTATATTTGAAATGATTCAGGAAAGTTTCCCTAATCATGCTGGAGAGGTAGACATGCAGATACAAGAAATCCAAAGAACGCTGGTGAGATACTATACAAAATGAACACTACCAAGGTATATAGTCACCACACTGTCCAAAGTCAACACTAAAGAAAATATCTTAAAAGCAGCTGGAGAAAAAGGACAGATCACATACAAAAGAAACATCATTAGGCTAACAGTGGATTTCAGCAGAAACCTTACAAGCCAGGAGGGACTGGGCACTTACTTTCAGCATTTTTAAAGAAAAAAATTCAACTAAGAATTTTATATCCCACCAAATTAAGCAAAGGAGAAAAAAAATATTTTGCAGAGAAGCAAGTGCTATGGGAATTCATTACCACTAGGCCAGCCTTATAAGAGATTCTTAAGGGAGTTCTAAACATGGAAACAAAAGAACAATACTTGCTACCAAAAAAACACACTTAAGTACATAGCCTACAGACCCTATGAAGTAACCACAAAATAGAAACCATAAAGCAACCAGCTAACACCTTCATGATAGGATCAAAATTTCACATATTAATATTAACCTTCAATGTAAATAGGCTAAACACCCCACTTAAAAGGCAGAGTGGCAAGTCAGATTGAAAAAAGAAAACCACCCATATCTCCTGCCCTCAAGAGACCCATCTCAAACATAAAAGCACCAATAGGCTCAAAGTAAAGGGTTGGAGAAAGTTCTATGACCCAAATGGAAACAAAAAAGAACAGGGGTCGTTATTCTTATATCAGATATAACAGACTTTAGCAACAGTAAAAAAGGACAAAGAACGGCACTGCATAATGAAAAAGCGTTCATCAAGAAGGCTTAACTATCCTAAATATATATGCACCTAATTTTAGAGCACCCATATGAATAATGACAGTACTTCTAGACCTAAAAAATACTTAAACAGTCACACAATAATAGTGGAAAATTTCAACACCCCACTGACAGCAT
>NW_012101889.1:2393-13530 GCF_000951045.1 Mandrillus leucophaeus | reverse complement strand
TTAAAAAGGAATCAATCAGAGATTTCAGAATTGAAAAACTCACTTAAGGAATTTCAAAATACAATTGAAAGCTTTTTCAATAGACTAGACCGAGCAGAAGAAATAATTTCAGAGTTTGGAGAGTAGTCTTTCAAACTAACCCAATCAGACAAAAATAAAGAAAATAGAATTTTTTTAAAATATGCAAATTCTTTGAGAAATACAGGATTATGTAAAATTCCTAAACCTACAAATTATTGGCATTCCTGAGAGGAGGAAAAGTAAACAACCCAAAAAACTATATTTGAAATGATTCAGGAAAGTTTCCCTAATCATGCTGGAGAGGTAGACATGCAGATACAAGAAATCCAAAGAACGCTGGTGAGATACTATACAAAATGAACACTACCAAGGTATATAGTCACCACACTGTCCAAAGTCAACACTAAAGAAAATATCTTAAAAGCAGCTGGAGAAAAAGGACAGATCACATACAAAAGAAACATCATTAGGCTAACAGTGGATTTCAGCAGAAACCTTACAAGCCAGGAGGGACTGGGCACTTACTTTCAGCATTTTTAAAGAAAAAAATTCAACTAAGAATTTTATATCCCACCAAATTAAGCAAAGGAGAAAAAAAATATTTTGCAGAGAAGCAAGTGCTATGGGAATTCATTACCACTAGGCCAGCCTTATAAGAGATTCTTAAGGGAGTTCTAAACATGGAAACAAAAGAACAATACTTGCTACCAAAAAAACACACTTAAGTACATAGCCTACAGACCCTATGAAGTAACCACAAAATAGAAACCATAAAGCAACCAGCTAACACCTTCATGATAGGATCAAAATTTCACATATTAATATTAACCTTCAATGTAAATAGGCTAAACACCCCACTTAAAAGGCAGAGTGGCAAGTCAGATTGAAAAAAGAAAACCACCCATATCTCCTGCCCTCAAGAGACCCATCTCAAACATAAAAGCACCAATAGGCTCAAAGTAAAGGGTTGGAGAAAGTTCTATGACCCAAATGGAAACAAAAAAGAACAGGGGTCGTTATTCTTATATCAGATATAACAGACTTTAGCAACAGTAAAAAAGGACAAAGAACGGCACTGCATAATGAAAAAGCGTTCATCAAGAAGGCTTAACTATCCTAAATATATATGCACCTAACTTTAGAGCACCCATATGAATAATGACAGTACTTCTAGACCTAAAAAATACTTAAACAGTCACACAATAATAGTGGAAAATTTCAACACCCCACTGACAGCATTAGACAGATCATGAAGGCAGGAAACTAACAAAGAAATTCTGTATATAAACTTGACACTTGATCCATTGGGCCTAACAGAAAACTACAGAATAATCCACCCACCAACCACAGAATATATCTTCTCCTCATCTGTACACAGAAAATACTCCAAGATCTATCAATGTTCAGCCAGAAAGCAAGTCTCAACAAAATTTTTAAAAAAGGCAATTATTCCTATCACACTCTCAAACCACAGTAGAGTAAAAATAGAAATCAATACTAAGAATATCCCTCAAAACCACACTATTACACAGACCCCAGCACTTTGGGAGGCCAAGGTGGGCAGATCATGAGGTCAGGAGTTCAAGACCAGCCTGATCAACATAGTGAAACCCCATCTCCTCTAAAAATACAAAAATTAGCTGGGCATGGTGGCATGTACCTGTAAGCCCAACTACTCAGGAGGCTGAGGCAGGACAATCGCTTGAACCCAGAAGGCAGAGGTTGCAGTGAGCCAAGATTGCACCACTACACTCCAATCTGGGTGACAGAGCGAGACTCTGCCTAAAAAATAAATAAATAAGAAAGAAAAGAAAAGGAAAAAACAACTCGATCCTGAATGGCTTTCGGGTGTACAATGAAATCAAGGCAGAAATTTAAAAATTATTTGAAATAAATGAAAACAGAGATACAACACACCAAAGTCTCTGGGATGCAGCAAAAACAGTGTTAAGAGGAAAGTTTATAGAGCTAAATGCCTACCCAAAATGTTAGAATGATCTCAAATTAATGCTCTAACTTCACATCTAGAGGAAATAGAAAAACAAGAACAAATTAATTAAAAAGCTAGCAGAAGAAAACGAATATGTAAAATCAGAGTGGAACACAATGAAATCGAGATTCAAAAATCCATACAAAGTATTAATAAAACCAAAAGTTGATTTTTGAAAGAACAAACAAGATCAATAGACCAGTAGCTATATTAACAAAGAAAAAGAAAAGATCCAAATAAGCCAAGTCAGAAACAACAAAGGTGACATTACAACTGATCCCACAGAAACACAAAACATTCTCAGAAGCTATTATGAATACTTTTATGAACACAAACTAGAAAATCTAGGGGAAATAGATAAATTCCTGAAAACACACAATCTCCCAAACTAGAAAATCTAGAGGAAATAGATAAATTCCCCAAAACACACAATCTCCCAAGATTGAATCAGAAAGAAAGTAAAACACGGAACAGACTAATATGGAGTCTCAAAATTGAATCAGTAATAAAAACCCTACCAACCACAAAAATCCTTAGACCAAGTGGATTTTACACTCAAATTCTATCAAACATACAGACCTAGTACCAATTCTACTGAAACTATCCAACATATGGAGGTCATTCTATGAAACCAGCATCACCCTGATACTAAAACCTGGCAAAAACATACTGCAAAAAGAACAGGTGACATCTCTGATGAACATAAATGCAAAAATCCTCAACACAATACCAGCAAACCAAATGTAATAGCAAATCAGAAAGTTAATTCACATTCTAAACAAAAAGAGCAAAGCTGGAGGCATCATACTACATTTCTTCAAACTAAATTACAAGGCTACAGAACTAAAATAGCATGGGACTGGTACAAAAAAAGATTAATGGAACAGAATAGAGAACCCAGAAATAAAGCTGCACACCTACAATCATCTGATCTTTGCAAAATCAACAATAACAAGCACTGGGAAAAGCACTATCTATTCATTAAATGGTGCTGGAATAACCAGCCAATCATATCCAAAAGATTAAAACTGAACCCCTACCTTTTACCCTCTATGGTAAAGATGGATTAAAGACTTAAATACAAAATCTCAATCTATAAAAAACCTAGAAGAAAACCAAAGAAATAGCATTCTGGCATTGACCCTGGCAAATATTTCATTATAAAGATTCCAAAAGAAATTGCAACAAACAACAAAAATTGACAAGTAAGACCTAATTAAACGAAAAGGCTTCTGCATGACAACAACAACAAAAAACTATCAACAGAGTAAACAGACAACCTACAGAATGAGAGAAAATGTTTACAAACTGTGTATTAGTTTGTTTTCATGCTGCTGATAAAGACATACCTGAAACTGGAAACAAAAAGAGATTTAATTGGACTTACAGTTCCACATGGCTCAGAAGGCCTCAGAATCAAGGCAGGAGGTGAAAGGCACTTCTTACATGGTGGCAGCAAGAGAAGAATGAGGAAGAAGCAAAAGTGGAACCCCCTGATAAACCCATCAGATCTCGTGAGACTTACTCACTATCACACGAATAGCATGGTAAAGACCAGCTGCCATAACTCAATTACCTCCCCCCTGGGTCCCTTCCACAACACGTGAGAATTCTGGGAGACACAACTCAAATTGAGATTTCAGTGGGGACACAGCCAAACCGAATCATTCTACCCCCAGACCCTCCAAATCTCATGTCCTCACATTTCAAAACGAATCATGGCTTCCTAACAGTCCCCCAAAGCCTTAATTCATTTCAGCATTAGTCTGTAGTTCAAAGTCTCATCTGAGACAAGGCAAGTCCCTTCTGCCTATGAGCCTGTAAAATCAAAAGTAAGCTAGTTATATCCTAGATACAATGGGGGTACAAGTATTGGATAAATACAGCCATTGCAAGTGGGAGAAATTGGCCAAAACAAAGGGGTTATGGGGCCCATGCAAGTCTGAAATCTAATAGGGCAGTCAAATTTTAAAGCTCCAAAATTATCTTCTTTGACTCCAGTTCTCACATCCAGGTTGCTCTAATGCAAAAGGTGGGTTCCCGTGGTCTTGGGTAGCTCCGTCCCTGTGGCTTTTCAGGGTACAGACTGCCTCCTAGCTACTTTCACAGGCTGGCATGGAGTGGCTGTGGCTTTTCCAGACACACAGTACAAGCTATTGGTGGATCTACCATTCTGAGGTCTGGAGGACGGTGGCCCTCTTCTCACAGCTCCACTAGGCAGTGCCCCAGTAGGGACTGTGTGTAGGGGCTCCGACCTCACATTTCCCTTCTGCACTGCCCTAGCAGAGGTTCTCCATGAGGGCGCACCCCTGAAGCAAATTTTGCCTGGGCATCCAGGCATTTCCATACATCTTCTGAAATCTAGGTGGAGGTTCTCAAGCCTCAATTCGTTACTTCTGTGCACTTGCAGGCTCAACACTACATGGAAACTGCCAAGGCTTGGGGCTTCCACCCTCTGAAGCCACAGCCTGAGCTCTATGTTGGCCCCTTTCAACCATGGCTAGAGCAGCTGGGGCACAGGGCACCAAGTCCCTAGGCTGTAAGCAGCATGGGGACGCTGGGTCCAGCCCCACGAAACCACTTTTTCCTCCTGGGCCTCTGGGCCGGTGATGAGATGGGCTGCTGTGAAGGTCTCTGACAAGGCCTGGAGACTTTCCCCAGTGTCTTGAGGATTAACATTAGGCTTCTAACTATTTGTGCAAATTTCTGCAGCCAGCCTGAATTTCTCCTCAGAAAATGGGTTTTTCTTTTCTGCTGCATCGTCAGGCTGCAAATTCTGAACTGTTACGCTGTTTCTCTTTTAAATTGAATGCTTTTAACAGCACCTAAGTCACCTTTTGAATGCTTTGCTGCTTAGAAATTTCTTCTGTCAGATACCCTAAATAATCTCTCCCAAGTTCAAAGTTTCACATATCTCCAGGGCAGGGGCAAAATGCTGCTAGTCTCTTTGCTAAAACATAACAAGAGTCACCCTTGCTCCAGTTCCCAACAAGTTCCTCATCTCCATCTGAGACCACCTCAGCCTGGACCTCATTGTTCATATCACTATCAGCATTTTTGTCAAAGCCATTCAACAAGTCTGTAGGAGGTTCCAAAGTTTCCCACATTTTCCTATCTTCTTCTGAACCCTCCAAACTGTTCCAGCCCCTGCCTGTTACCCAGTTCCAAAGTTGCTCCCACATTTTCGGATATCTTTTCAGCAATGTCCTGTTCTACTGGTACCAATTTACTATATTAGTTTGTTTTCACACTGCTGATAAAGACACACCTGCAACTGGGAACAAAAACAGGTTTAATTGAACTCATAGTTCCATGTGGCCGGGGAGGCCTCAGAATCATGGTAGGAGGTGAAAGGCACTCCTTACACGATGGCAGCAAGAGAAAAATGAGGAGGAAGCAAAAGTGGAGACCTCTGATAAACCCAGGAGGTCTTGTGAGACTTATTCACTATCACGAGAATAGCATGGGAAAGACCAGTCCCTATGATTCAATTACCTCCCCCTGGGTCCCTCCCACAACATGTCAGAATTCTGGGAGATACAATTCAAGTTGAGAATTTGGTGGGGACACAGCCAAACCATAATCAGCATCTGACAAAGATCTAATATCCAGAATCTATAAGGAAATTAAACTAATCAACAAGCCAAAAATAAACAACTCTATTAAAAATGAGTAAAGGACATAAACATACTTCTCAAAAGACATATGTATGGTCAACAAAAATATGAAGAAAATGCTCCATATCACTAATCATCCAGGAAATGCAAATCAAAACCACAATAAGACACCGTCTCATGCTAGTGAGAATGGCTGTCATTAAAAAGTCAAAAAATAACATATGCTGACAAGGTTGCAGAGCAAAGGGAACACTTATATACTGCTAGCGAGAATGTAAATTAGTTCAGCCAGTATGGAAAGCAGTTTGGTGATTTCTCAAAGAACTTAAAATAGAACTGCCATTTGACCCAGCAATCCCATTACCAGGTCAATCCCATTACTGGGTCAATCCCAATCCCATTACCCAAATGAATGTAAATCATTCTACCACAAAGGCACATGCACATGTATGTTCATCACAGGACTATTCACAATAGCAAAGACATGGAATCAACCTAGACGGCCATCAATGGTGAACTAAAGAAAATATGGTACATATATACTATGGAATACTATGCAGCCATGAAGAAGAATTAGATTATGTTATTTGCAGGAACACGGATGTAGCTGAAGGCCATTATTCTAAGCAAATTAACCCAAAGAGAAAACCAAACAACACATGTTCTCACTTATAAGTGGGAGCTAAATATTGAGTATACAGGGACACAAAGAAGAGAACAATAGACACTAGAGCATTTTGCGGGGAGGAAGGTGGGAAGAGGCTGGGGATTGAAAAACTACCAATTGGATATTATACTGATTACCTGGGTGACAAAATTATCTGTACACCAAACCAACATGACATGCAATTTGCTCATGTAACAAACCTGCAAATGTACCCCTTGGATTTAAAATGAAAGTGGGAAAGAACAAAAAATTCCATTTACAATAACTCAAAAATAATTAGAAATAAACTTAACAAAAGAAGTTTAAGATTTGTCCACTTTAAAGTTAAAATTTTTTGGAAAAAAAAAGCAGACAATCTAAATAAATAGAAGGACAGCTAATATTCAAAGATAACAAACTTAATTTTGATAAGATCACAATATTCTTCAAAGAGATCTGCAGATTCAATGCAATTTTTGTTACAATCCCAGCTGTCTTTTTACAGAAATTGGCCAGCTGACCCTACAATTTATAGGTAAATGCAAAAGAAATCAAATAACCAAATAAATATCGAAACCAAAAACATTTTTTAAAAAGTTAATTTACCATGACAGAGTAGGCTTCATTTCTGGGATGCAAGATGCAGTTCAACATACACAAATCAATAAATGTGATTCACTACATAAACAGAATTAAAACCAAAGACCCAACTTCATGACAAAATCCCTCAAGAATATAGGCATCAAGGGAACATATCTCAAAATAATAAGAGCCATCTATGACAAACCCACAGCTAACATCATACTGAACCAGAAAAAAAATGGAAGCATTCTCCTTGAGAACTGTGACAAGACAAGGTTCCCCACTCTTACCACTCCTATTCAACATAGTAGTGGAAGTGCTAGCCAGAGAAATCAGGCAAAAGATAGAAATAAAAGGCATGGAAATAGGGAAAAGTCAAACAAGCCCTCTTCAAAAAGTCAAACTGATCTCTCTTCATGTATTCTTAAAAGTTAAAAACACATCTAATACATAATCAAGCCTCTACACTTTTAGATATTTACCAAGAGAAAGAAAAAAGCATACTTTTATACAAAGATCTACAGACAAAATTACTTCAATAAAAGTAGGTATACTTGTAATAGTCAAAAACTGGAAATGACCCAAATGGCCATCAATAAGTAAATGGATAAAAGGAAAAGGTGGCATATCTATACAATGGAATACTAACCATTAACAAAAAAGAATAACTATTAATAGATGCAACAACATGGATGAATCTCAGAATAATTATGCTGAGTGAAAAAAGCAGACAAAAAGAGTAAATATTGTTTGATTCCATTTATATAAAACTCAAGAGAAAGTAAATCAGTGTATAGTGGATCAGTAGATACCTGGAGAGAGCTGACGTGGGGAGGAGACAGAGACAAGGATCACACAGGGCTAGGAGGAAATCTTGGGGCATGATGGATCCATTTACTATCTTGACCATAAAGATGGTTCCATAGGTGTGTATACATGTTGAAACATCAAATATTATACCTTAAATATATGTAATTTAAGTCAATTATACCTCAACAAAAAGACTACTTTGTATGTCATTCTAGTCTGTGTTCCAAAGTGGAAATATACCTTGAAGCTAAATACACTCTTTCAAGATGGCCTCATTAGATACAGAAATAAATGTCCAATTATACCTTCCTTTTAGAGATAACACATGTAGCATGTTTGAAATACATTATCTTTGGAAAGAGTGTTCAAATATATGCTTTGTTCCTAGAAGTCTTTGGAAGGTGAAGTAATTATTTTTGCCCCTATTACTTCAGGTACAAGTACTCAAAGGAGATCATTGCTGTGACTTACTCTCAATTAGCTGAAAGTGTCATTGGTGAATTAATAAGATTCCACATAGTTTAATTAAATTACCAACCTCAGGAGCACACTGAGGGTAAGAATTACAGTGTGGAACTTGCCACCTGCGCCCTTGAAGGACCAGGGGCCAAATGGCCCCTCCAGGAGAAAGGAGTTGTTTTACACTCAATAAAACCATCCTGGACTATTCTGGAGGAATGTCGAGAAGTGACAGATCACACGACCAAAATTAATAACAGTATATAAACCATTTGTATGCACAAACTTGTAGAGAAAATTTTTTTATATAATTTCAATGAAAACCTGTCCCTGCCAAGCTGATAGTGTCCAGCTCTCTATGGTCATGTGTGTCCAGGGCCTTCATTTATTTATCTATTCCAGAAGAAAAGAGATGAGTTGAAAGGTGACTGAAATTTAAGACAACTAGAGAGACCTTTAGTTCATTTATTTGTTATACCTCATTATAATTATTTGTTAAATTATTATCTTCCCCTAAAATGAAACTTGATTGAGGAATGGGCTATATTTATGTTTTATTCAGGCTAAAAACCTAGGGCTTGGCATAGTGTGGAATAATAATATCTAACACTTGAATAGCATTCACAGCATTTATGAACTTTTCCAAGGGCTCTTTATGTATTAATGTAATTTCTCCTAATCACACCACGAGGTTGATATTAATACCGTTTTACAGATAAGAAAACCAAGGCACAAAGAATTCAATAACTGATTAATGAAGAAGTGTTTGCACATCCACTAGGTGGCAAACACAGTGGAGATATTGGGTATGTCAAGGTGGCACACTACTTTAGTTGAGAAGATTCTAATGTGGTGGTCTCTGCCCTAGTAGGTTTAAAAGCCTAGTGTTGCTGGGTACAGTGGCTCATACCTATAACTCCAGCATTTTGGGAGGCTGAGGAAGGAGGATGGCTTGAGGCCAGGAGTTCAACGCTGTAGTAAGCTATGAAAGCGCCACTGTAATCCAGTCTGGATGAAAGAGTGAGACCTCGTCTCTTTAAAAAAAAAAAAAAATAGCTGTGGGAGCATCCTCAGGGTATGGACCACAGCTTGTTCAGTCATATTCCCAGCAAAGGAGGAATGGCGTATGTGTCCAAAATATTTTGTTAAAGTAGAAAGACCCACATCAAAAAGGGGGAAATACTAAATCTGAGGTTCAGTTTAAAGAAAATATGAATAGGAAAGAGTGAAAACACAAGTTGTAAAGGGAAAATAATGAGAAGGCAAAATAGAGTATCCCAGAAATTACTGTTGCTTTTGAGGAAAAAATACATTCAGAGAATGAACTGAACTCCTTCTCACCATGAAAATGAGATATGCCATCCTCAGGAGCTAGTGAGCAACTAGGGGTAGGGAGAAAAGTTCCTCTGATAATCAGATTAAATGATACTTTGGGGTTCGGGGAAGCTGTTCATTATTTTTTTGGTGCTCCTCCAAAGAGATGTAGTCATTCTGAGTAACAAATGAGAATCTGCCACACGTATGTGCACATGCATACAAACACACACACACACATACACATATGTCAGTGCTGTTAGTAGGATCTGATTTCAGTGACAGGAAAAGGGATGGGGAGTTGGTGCAGACACATCTAATAATGTCCAGGCTCAGATAGTCTTTGTGCATTCCTTGGCACCAATACTTAGTGATCTCCCATTGGTCAAAACTACAGAAACCAATAAGATGTGGGTGCTGAGGCACAGGTTGCAGCAGAGGTGTCAGTAGTAGCAATAAAAGCAGTAATTGGCTGTACTGCCTTAGGGAAGGATTATCTTCTCCTGGGACTTGGGGTGGGGGCAGAAAAAACTAATATGGCAAATGTTAGGGATTAGATTGAATGCATCAGGAGAAATAGAAGGAGACATTGAACTTCATCTTGTAGTTCTGGGGATTTAATGGTAAGGAAAATACCATGACCAATTTGTTTTGTTTTAGAAAGAATACAGTAGAGAAGATAGATTTTTATATCTATATTGTAGAAATCTGCTCTAAAAGATTTCTTACCAGTTTTTTCTAATATTTTTGCTAATTTCCCCAGATAATTAATACTTATTCCAATTCCACATTGTCTTGTCCATAAGAAAACACCTTAGACTGGACAACTTATAGGGAAAAAAAATTTATTTATTATAGTTCTGGATGCAGGGAAGTATAAGGTCAAGGCACTGAAATTAGTGTCTGGTGAGGGCTGCTCTCTGATTCCAGAATGGTGCCTTCTTGCTGTATCCTTACATGGAGGAAGGTGGAAGGGCAAGAGTGCGTATCCTTCAATCTTGAGTCCTTTTACAGAAGTGCTAATCCCACTCATGAGGGTTGTACTTGTCCATTCTCACATTGTTATAAAGAAATACCTAAGACTGGGCAATTTAAAGAAAAGAGATTTAATTCGTTCTGCAGGCAGTACAGAAAGCATGGTGCTGGCATCTGCTCAGCTTCTGAGGCAGCCTCAGGAAGCTTACAATCATGGCAGAAGGTGAAGGGGTAGCAGGTATGTCACATGACCAGAGCAGAAGCAAGAGAGTGAGAGGGGAGATGCTACATGCTTGTAAACAACCAGATCTCACAAGAACTCACTCACTATCATGAGGATAGTACCAAGGGGGATGGTGCTAACCATTCATGAGAACACTGCCCCCATAATCCAGTCACTTCCCACCAGGCCCCACCTCCCACCAGGTCCCACCTCCCACCTTGTGGATTACATTTTAATATAAGATTTGTACAAAGAACAGAAACAAATTTACAAGAAAAGAAATAACCCCATCAAAAAGTGGGTGAAGGATAAAAACAGACACTTCTCAAAAGAAGACATTTATGCAGCCAACAGACATATGAAAAAATGCTCATTATCACTGGTCATCAGAGAAAGGCAAATCAAAACCACAATGAGATACCATCTAACACCAGTTAGAATGGCGATCATTTAAAAGTCAGGAAACAACAGGTGCTGGAGAGGATGTGGAGAAATAGGAA
>NW_012101889.1:0-305 GCF_000951045.1 Mandrillus leucophaeus | reverse complement strand
GCTCAAGTGGGTCCCTGACCCCTGAGTAGCCTAACTGGGAGACATCCCCCACTAGGGGCAGACCAACACCCCACACCTCACACGGCGGGGTACACTCCTGAGACAAAGCTTCCAAAGCAAGAATCAGACAGGTACACTCGCTGTTCAGCAATATTCTATGCTGATACCCAAGCAAACAGGGTCTGGGGTGGACCTCAAGCAATCTCCAATAGACCTACAGCTGAGGGTCCTGACTGTTAGAAGGAAAACTAACAAACAGGAAGGACACCCACACCAAAACTCCATCAGTATGTCACCATCATCAA
>NW_012101888.1:36943-41080 GCF_000951045.1 Mandrillus leucophaeus | reverse complement strand
ACGTGGGGTAACAAGAATATCCCTGTTAAATGGTTCAACCATTTTGGGAAAATGTTCAACAATATGTAACACTGAAGTTTTATCATTCATATACACCTGAAACCAACAATGCCACTCCTACAAATAGACCCCAGTCTAGTCATGCTCTATTTCTTCATCTGTGGTGGCTCACTTGGTAAAAATTCATTCCCTTTTGGATTTTTGTTTTCTTTTTGTTTTTGTTTTTGAGACAGGGTCTCATTCTGCCATCCAAGTGGGAGTGCAATGCCATGATCATGGCTCACTGCAATCTCAGCCTCCGGGCTCTGGTGATCCTCCCACCTCAGCCTACCGGGTAACTGGGACAACAGGCACACACCACCACACACAGCTAACTTTTGTATTTTTAGTAGAGACAGGGTTTTGCCACATTGCCCAGGCTGGTCTGGAAATCCTGGACTCAAGTGATCTACCCACCCTGGAGTCCCAAAGTGCTGGGATTACAGGTGTGCTCTACTGCGCCCGGACCACCTGCATTTTTAAAATAGTCAACTTCTTCTGTATACTTCAGTACCTTTTCAAAGATTTCTTTCACTCAAAGTTCTCAGAAATCTTAAAGCTAGCATTTCAAAATAGAAAAAAAATAGCTTCCGGTTCACTGGTGAAGTTTTACTAATAAAATTGAAAAACAAAAAGAAAGGATGAACAACACTGTAACCCAAAGAAAAGATACCACTTGAGAAAAGACTTCTTTTCCAAAGCAGCTCTAGCAGCAAAAGACAGGAGGAAAGCAAGGAAACCATGCCAAACGTCTTGGTTAACTCGTCAGTGAAAGGACGCCAAATGAGATGATCTAAGAAGCCAGAAAGACAGACAGACAGACACAGGGAAATCACAGCAACTCTTTGCAGTGCGAACACCAACCCCACAATCCATCCTACTGGAAATCCTGCGGTTAATTTGAGGCTTGCCCCGCTAGTCATGAGGTGATTCAGTGATGGCCACAAACGCTCCTCATGTGCATCCTGGACCTGGCACACCTGACTTGCCCATCGCCAGCCTGGAGGCACCGCCAGGAGCAGAATCCCGGAGGCCAATAAAGACTCCAACTTTGCAAGCAGAGGGAACCGATTTTTGGATTCGAAGGTGGGGTCCGGGGTCAGTGTCCTCTACAGGATATAGGAGGACGTGCCCCCGAAGCTGCTCCGTCCCTCCACCGCCCGCGATGCCACAGAACACCCGCCAGCGACTTTCTTCCCCAGCGCGCACCAGAGGTGGGCTGCGGGCGACAGCAGCAGGGGAAGAATCGAGCTCAGGGAACTCAGGCCCCCGCCGTGCACCCCCCACACCCACCACCCCTGGCGCTACAAAACTTGCCACCGCCGCGCCTCAACCCAGCTGTGCGCCCGCGAGTCTCGGATTCACCGCCCGCCCAGCCGGGCGAGGCGTCCTCACCTCGGAAACGCTGGGTGGACTTCGCGGTAACTTCCCATCCAGAGAGCAGCCAGTAGTCGCGCCGCTGCGCCTCAGCCCAGCTCCTGGCGCAGCAGGTCGCCAGTCCCGCGTTCCAAAAGCGCCATGCTCACTCAGAAGCTCAGGCAGCCTCGCGACCCTCACCTACCCCTCCCAGTACCGCCGCGTCTCAACCGCCAGGCAGTCCCGCGCTGGCGCCCGCCCCCGCCCGCGACTGGCGCCTCAGAATTGCGTCAGAACCCAAGGCGCAGGCGCGGCGGGGTCTTAAAGGGACCGGGCCGCTTCCGCTGCATAACGATTCCAGCAGGTTAGGGGTCTCGCGGGCCGAGAAAAGGAGTAACCGAGGGGATGGACCCAGTGCAGCGGGGATGGGGAAATCCCTCTCTCCCCTCCGCCTCTCTTTCAAAGCACCAGCCCTCCACTCTGCAAATCGCCGATTTTCGCGCCCACTTGAACAGTCCCTGCCAGGTTGAAGAGGCAGGACACACACCCCATCAGAGGCCAGGAGCGTCCCCGCGCTTCGCACTGCAGGCCTCGCGCTGCCGAACCGCCCCAGAGTCTGACTTTCAGGCCCGGGCACACGGTGCAGAGGCGCAGGCTTCAGAAGGCAGCCCCCAGCTCCCCTGACAGGTGGCCTTAGCTCACTTGCAAAAACAATAACCAACGTGTCAATGGCACTTGTAGTTATTTTCCAATTTAAATTTATAACAGATTCTGCAGCTCGGCTTCCACAGAAATAAGCCTTTGAGAAAAAGAAAACCCTTTTTTTTTTTTAAAAAAACAAGAATTGAAAATGTCAAGAAATGGGAAATAAAGCCATGCCGTCCACCCAGCTAAACTTTGAAAACTTGGTGTTTTATCTAAGGCAAATGTTTGCATAACTTTAGGTCATGCCATTATTTAAAATCAATTTCAATTACCAATTTCATTGCAACTGAATCTATCTTGTATAAGCAAACAAAGATACATCCCTGATAATCTACCTCTCCCCTCCTATATTCCATCCATCAGCAAGTTCTACTGGTTTTTACCTTCCAATTTTTCCTTGAATGTGTCCTCTTCTGTCTCTTCCATCAGCACCCTAGTCCAGGCTACTTTCACCTGGGGAGTAGGGTGGAGGGACTCCTGACCTAGTCTTGTGGTTTACCCATATCCACTTTATCGCCTCTCTAATCTCAACACAACTGGCAGAGTGGTTTTTCAAAATATAATGTGACCCTGTCACTTCCCAGCCTAAACCACTTAAACGCCTTCCCATTCTCTTAGACGAAACCTCCTAACTAACCAAGCCTCGAATGGCCTTTTCTAAAGGAGGAACAATATTTCTTGACACATGAAAATGACAGAAAATTCACATTTCAGTGTCCCTAAACAAAGTGTGACTGGAACCCACACCCCTCCGTTCATGCGCTGTTTGGGGCTGCTTTCTCACTACCCCGGCAGAGCCAAGTAGCTGCAACAGAGACTGTGTGGCCGGTAAAGCCGGAAATATTTACCATTTGGGCTCTTTAAAAAAAACAATTTGCCAACCTCTGACCTAGTTCGTGAAATCGGTACCTTTTGTTGTTCGCAGATTCCTTTGAGAACTGGACAAGGACACCAGCTCCTCTCCTTGGAGAAATGTGAGCCTGAGCGTGCACACAAATGCACGCAGACTTTTGCACAGATTCAGGGATTCAAGGACTGCTCAAAGCCCATCCATTCACACGAAGGTTAGGTGAGAGGGCGAGTCAGAGTTGAAGGTCCTGGTTTTACATAAAGGGAAACATGATTCCAGAAAGGGGGAGCTACTGGCCCTAGGACACACAGCAAGCCCCAGGGCAAGGGGTAGCACAAGGAGAGTACCTGATGCTGGAGCTCCTGCAGCTCCCGCCGCCGAGCCTTCAGCCATGAGCGCTCCAGCTCCTGCAGCCCAGTTCGCAGCTCCCTGGCCTCCTTGCCCACGGCTGTCCATGCCTCCTCTAGGAGTGCCAGCTTCTGCTCCTCGTCCTCACTGGCAAGCTTCAGGCTGGAGAGGGCAGAGGTCAGCCCTGGGTCCTGGGAGTAGTCAGTGGCTCTACACAAAAGCTGCCTCCTCCAGTTGCTGGAGAGGGTCAGGCACTGCCCGCCTATGTGGCCTCTCCCAAGAACTGAGCCCTCCGGGGCTGGGGCCCAGGCCCTCGGCTGGGAGGGGTAGACCAGTGACTCCAGGAGGGGACCTGGTTTCCAGGGTGATGAGGCGGGTGGGTCTGAGTCTGGACCCAACCCTGCCCGCTACCCCTCTGCCCCTTTCCCCAATCAACAGGGAGGAAACCTTCGTAAAATGAGCCAGGTGCCAGGCTCTGCTTAGGAGACAGAGGATCTATATCTGGGCAATTTTGCCAGAACCTTGGGGTTGAAGTTAGATTTCAGGGATGGGATTCCATGAGGACTCAAGGCTGGTCCCCCCACAACTCCCCACCTGATGTGCTCACTCTGCCTTTTCCACAGCGGCCCGAAGCTCCTCCTTGGAGCGCTGCAGGGCCTCGCACTCCTTGGTACCGTCGCCCAGACTGCCCTGCAGCTCGCCTGCCTCCTGGCGCTGCACCTCCCGGCCTCCTGGCTCTCGTGCAGCTCTATGGGGATGGTCCCAGCTCAATCTCAATACCTTCCACTATCCTGTCCCTATTTCTATGGGTGGGGAAAGGAAGGCACAGACGCCTGGGT
>NW_012101888.1:33372-36087 GCF_000951045.1 Mandrillus leucophaeus | reverse complement strand
TCATGGTGAGGTGCCCCGTAGGTACTGAGTAGGAAGGGCAGGCAGGCGGGTCTGACAGCAGGGCCCCCAGCACTGGTGCCCCAGACTCTTGGCCTCTGGCCTGCCCTTGGGAAGGTGCCACTGAGCAGCCTCGGCTCCCAGAGCCAGGACACTGCAGCTTCTGTCCGCTGCTACCCCCTACCTTCCACCTCGTTCTCTTCATTTTTCTCCTCCCTTTCCTTATGATTTGCTTATTCTTTAAGCAGTCTTCTCATTTTTTGTAGACCTGGTAGTTTTCAACCCATATTCATGATTTTTATAGTTGCTGCGTAGAATAAATCGTCAGACTATTGTTTTGAGCCTGGCTGTTGATAATTAAGGCTCACTCCTCCATCATCTCTCTTCTTTCTTACACAAGATGAATAATCTAGTTAGGAATCACAGGAACTCCCTCATTTGACGCCATTTGGAGATTCAAGCCCCACAAACTCCTTTCTGTGAGTGAGAACCCTCATTCTGCCTCCACCACCAAACCACTGTAGAAACCCTGAGCCGGTCTCCTTTCTTGTTGTATTTAGTCATTTTGCACATTCCTGGGATATGAGCACTAATCTTGGCAGACACATCCAGAGGTAATTCACCTTTCCATACTGACACAGGGAATGTGCCGCTACCCCAGATGTGATATCCAACTACATTTTAGTTGAGATCTCTTGGCCTTTGCCTTGTTTCCACTAGAACTGATGCTGTGAGCTTGGTGCACGATTCCTAACCACAGGACACACCTGTTCCCTGAATGAACTCCGGGACAGAGCTGTACATGCCTGGTGTGGTTCATTAACCCCTGTTACGTTATGAAATCATGACATTACTTTGTTGTATTCTAGTTTTTCCCTAAAAATATAGGTAGTGATAGGGTTCCTTCAAGTGTATATATTGGATTCTTGAATTTCTTATATGTATTTAATTAAATCTTTAATTCAGTGTTGAAAAACTTAAAATGTCTTCAGTTTATTGAGTGAAGTCCTTCATGCCCTTGTTCGGTGGTTTTCTTTTTTCATTTCTCATATATTTTATTCATCTCTGTCTAACTCATTTTCTACCAAATTATATGTGTTTACATTTGTAATATTTTAATGAGGTAAAATGAGCAAATAATAGCCATCCAATAACGTGTACAATTTCAAAGTAGTGACATAACCATTACCTTACTCAACATAGAAAAATCAGTTACCCTCAAAATTTCCTCTTGTTTTCCTGTAACTCCTGCTTCCTCCACCTTCCCTTCTCCCACCACGTCCGGAGTCAACTACTGGTTTTCTTTATGTTACATTAGTTTTCATTTTATAGAATTTATAAAAGCGGAATAATATGTATGGACTTATATTTGTTTGACTCATTTCACTCATCATACGTACTTGTGAATTTACCATCGCTAGTGAGCATATCCAGCAGTACCTGATTGTAACAGTGGGTGTTTTTCCAGTGAATGAATTTACCACTATTTGATTAAGCTGCTGATTGGTATTTGGACTGCTTTCAGTATCTGGGTATTATTTAAAAAGCTGCTACTCTTCTTAGAGAAGTACATAGCTGACAAACACGACGTGCTTCTTCTTACAGCAATATGAAGAGCAGCTAAACTGGAAAAGCTGCAGTTTAATCAATTGTCTTCAATACATCATGAAATTGAAGTTACAGAATTCTGTGTGTGTGTGTGTGTGTGTGTATGTATGTATGTGTGTGTGTATGTGTGTGTGTGTGTATGTGTGTGTATGTATGTGTGTGTGTGTGTGTGTGTGCATGTGAAGAAGACAGAAAGAGAGAGAGAGAGTTTGTGAGTGAGAGAGAAGGAGGGAAAAAGGGAGAAAGAAGAGAAAGAGATCCTACATAACTGACTGTAATTTATGACGAACTCAAACAAATACAGGGACTGAGAGTCTTATTGGAAAAGGTCCACATAAGATGGAGAGGATGACTTGATGCACCTATATATGGTATATATTTACATAAGTGCCATTTTCTAATAATACAAAGAATCATGTACATGAGAATAAACACAGTGGCGGGTGTCCAGTGGTGAAATACGATGGTGATGCCAAACCCCAGCTCCAGCACCTTTTCCCCCTCATTGCACCTGCCTTGATGTGTGTCCTGAGCGCCCCCTGGTGTCCTGAGCGCCTCCTGCTGTTCCCGAGCTCCCCTGCAGGGAGGTTTGTCTGAGCTCACAGTGTCTTCCCCTGGCTGTGTCTTTTGTGTAAAAATCCATGGTTGTGTCCTCGTTGCTCAGGTAGCTCAGCTGAAGGAAAATCTGTTTTATGGATGTGGATCTGGAGATGGTGACTGGACTCTTGAGGAGTGGGTTGGAATGTGAAGTCCATCATGACCTGTGTACCTGATTCACTCTTATCCCTTCCCTGGGGGGCTAATGGATCCAGCTCCAGCAGAAAGCACAGGTTGTAATGGAGAATGCAGAGATGGCACAGGTGAGGGACAGGGTCTGTGAGGGCTTCACCAGGCCAGGAGTGCACCGGGAATCATAGTTGTCAGCATGCACAGGTTCTGAACAGCATGTTGAAATTCACAAATATGCACATGTTGATGAAAATGAGGAACTCCCTGTTTTGCAATTTGTGGGTCTCCTAGAGCAAATAGTAGATTCTGAAGTTAGAATTAGACAAAAATATGGTCACATTTTTTCTTCAAACTTTCAACCAAATAAGAAAGTCAAACTGC
>NW_012101888.1:27622-30472 GCF_000951045.1 Mandrillus leucophaeus | reverse complement strand
CATCAACGTCCTGCGCAGGGTGCTGGAGGAGCTGACCCTGGCCAGGACTGACCTGGAGATGCAGATCGAGGGCCTGAAGGAAGAGCTGGCCTACCTGAAGAAGAACCATGAGGAGGAAATCAGTGTACTGAGGGGCCTAGTGGGAGGCCAGGTCAGTGTGGAGGTGGATTTAGCTCCAGGCACTGATCTCGCCACGATCCTGAGTGACATACGAAGCCAATACCAGGTCATGGCCGAGCAGAACCGGAAGGATGCTGAAGCCTGGTCCACCAGCGGGACTGAAGAATCTAACCAGGAGCTGTCTGGCCACACGGAGCAGCTCCAGATAAGCAGGTCCGAGGTCACTGACCTGCGGCGCACCCTCCAGGGTCTTGAGATTGAGCTGCAGTCCCAGCTGAGCATGAAAGCTGCTTTGGACAACACACTGGCAGAAACCGAGGCGCGCTTTGGAGCCCAGCTGGCGCATATCCAGGCACTGATCAGTGGTGTTGAAGCCCAGCTAGGCGATGTGCGAGCTGATAGTGAGCGGCAGAATCAGGAGTACCAGCGGCTCATGGACATCAAGTCGCGGCTGGAGCAGGAGATTGCCACCTACCGCAGCCCGCTCGAGGGCCAGGAAGATCACTACAACAACCTGCCTGCCTCCAAAGTCCTCTGAGGCAGCAGGCTCTCGGGGCTTCCGCTGTCCTTCGGAGGGTGTCTCCTGGGTAAGGGGATGGGAAGGAAGGGACCCTAACCCCGGCTCTTCCCCTGACCTTCCAATAAAATTTTATGGTCCAAGGGGAGGGTGGGAAGGAGGAATGCAAGACTATAACCTGTACATAATAAAAGTCGTTATTTAAAGCCACACTTTTATCATACTTAAGAGCTAAAAGTTAAAACATTTTGCTATAGTATTTGTAGAAATGCCAGAATAAACTTGATGACATTTTACTTTCAGATTTCACAATAATCACAAAAGCAGAGTAATAAAATCTGGATAGTATTGGCATAAATGTGTAGAATGAGCTGAAAAATAAACTGATATATTGACAGCAAACTGATTTTCATCATGAGAACCAACAATACACAGTGGATAAACCAAAGTCTCTCCCTAAGAGGGTGTTAGAAAAACTGAATCTCCACATGCAAAGAATTGAGAATTGTAGGTGAGAATAAACACAAAAATCCCTCTGAATGGGCTAAATATTTCAATATATGGCTTGCAATTGCAAAATTTCCCCCACCCAAAACATAATATTAACAATGGTTTCCTCTATTTCACATTAAAAGAACAGATAACAAAAGCAGAATTGAACAAGTGGAACTACATCACAACCAAAATATTCTGCTAAGCGTAGAAAAAAGTCCAGCCTACAGAACGGGAGAATTTAATAGCAAGCCATGCATCTGAAAATGTATTAATATCCACAATACGCACGCAACTTCTACAAGTCATTAGCCAAATCATATTTGCCCGATTGGATAGTGGTCAGTTTTTCACCTTAAAAATTTAATCACATAGATTTCATGTTAAAGGTTCTTCTCTATTGGTAATGGGAAGCTTCATGGTACACTTGGTTATGGTAGACTTTGGAGTTCGTCAACCCAACACTAATATGGCTGGTGCTGTGAATTTACCTACGACATGTTATTAACCCTGTCACTAGCTGACTCTAGGTTAGCTAGATTGTCAATGATAAAATGGCTGGTCCTGGTTCCATCAGCAGAACTGGAAAAAGTGAAATCCCATGGTGATTCAGCAGCTTTGCCTCTCTCTGGGACTTCCAGCCTGTACTTATTGATGGATGATCTTATGGACATTGGATATTCCTAGACATCTCCAAAAACTTTTATCCTCTATGTCTCACAGAAAAGTGGCATGTCCATCTGTAGCTTGGTCAGCCCTGAATAACAGACAGAAAGAGAATCTAAAATATAATAATATTTATTCTAGGATGTGTATTGCATTTGAAATATGTATGGGTGCATTCAGGTTGGAAAAGGAAGATAAAGAATTAAGGAAAAATGAGGAGGGTTACATCAGCTGTTTTAAGACAATTATCCTGGGCTAGAAGGATCAGTATCAGGGGTGTCATCGGTGTAAGGTTGAACAAGCAGTTGCTGGCCAGATGTACTTGGAGAAGTCATTCTTTTAAGGTATGGTGGCCTCCGTGCAAGGCTGTGGTTGTGCAGAGTCTATTTATGGTAGTTCCTGTTATGAGGAATATGTGTGTTAGAACCCTCCTTCACGGCCTTCCCCAGCTTCATTCATTAGGGTTTTAACACAAGTGGCTCCATCTTGAGTCTAATAAATTTCACGAGCTCTTTTCAACACTACTTCTGAAGCAGATGACTCTGACAGTTTGAACAGGGTTAATTCCACATCCACATCCCATTTTGATCAAATTGGTTTCTCCCCTTTGAACGGGTGTCCTGCCCCTCCACGTCTGTGGATATTTCTTGTTGGGTGTGACGAGAGACTGAGAAAAGAAATCAGACACAGAGACAAAGCATAGAGAATGAACAGTGGGCCCAGGAGACCGGCACTCAGCGTACGGAGGACCTGCACCGGCACCGGTCTCTGAGTTCCCTCAGTGTTTCTTGATCATGATTTTCACTATCTCAGCAAGAGGAATGCAGCAGGAGAGCAGGGTGATACTGAGGAGAAGGTAGCAAGGAAACATGCCAGCAAAGGAATCTGCATCAGAAATAAGTTCAAGGGAAAGTCTTATGCCTGGATGTGCACGTAGGCCAGATTTATGCTTCTCTCCACCCAAACATCTCAGTAGAGTAAAGAATAACAAAGCCGCATTGCTGCCAACATGTCTCGCCTCCTGCCACAGGACGGTTTTTCTCCTCTCTCAGAAT
>NW_012101888.1:23469-27572 GCF_000951045.1 Mandrillus leucophaeus | reverse complement strand
CACATGCAAAGAATTGAGAATTGTAGGTGAGAATAAACACAAAAATCCCTCTGAATGGGCTAAATATTTCAATATATGGCTTGCAATTGCAAAATTTCCCCCACCCAAAACATAATATTAACTATGGTTTCCTCTATTTCACATTAAAAGAACAGATAACAAAAGCAGAATTGAACAAGTGGAACTACATCACAACCAAAATATTCTGCTAAGCGTAGAAAAAAGTCCAGCCTACAGAACGGGAGAATTTAATAGCAAGCCATGCATCTGAAAATGTATTAATATCCACAATACGCACGCAACTTCTACAAGTCATTAGCCAAATCATATTTGCCCGATTGGATAGTGGTCAGTTTTTCACCTTAAAAATTTAATCACATAGATTTCATGTTAAAGGTTCTTCTCTATTGGTAATGGGAAGCTTCATGGTACACTTGGTTATGGTAGACTTTGGAGTTCGTCAACCCAACACTAATATGGCTGGTGCTGTGAATTTACCTACGACATGTTATTAACCCTGTCACTAGCTGACTCTAGGTTAGCTAGATTGTCAATGATAAAATGGCTGGTCCTGGTTCCATCAGCAGAACTGGAAAAAGTGAAATCCCATGGTGATTCAGCAGCTTTGCCTCTCTCTGGGACTTCCAGCCTGTACTTATTGATGGATGATCTTATGGACATTGGATATTCCTAGACATCTCCAAAAACTTTTATCCTCTATGTCTCACAGAAAAGTGGCATGTCCATCTGTAGCTTGGTCAGCCCTGAATAACAGACAGAAAGAGAATCTAAAATATAATAATATTTATTCTAGGATGTGTATTGCATTTGAAATATGTATGGGTGCATTCAGGTTGGAAAAGGAAGATAAAGAATTAAGGAAAAATGAGGAGGGTTACATCAGCTGTTTTAAGACAATTATCCTGGGCTAGAAGGATCAGTATCAGGGGTGTCATCGGTGTAAGGTTGAACAAGCAGTTGCTGGCCAGATGTACTTGGAGAAGTCATTCTTTTAAGGTATGGTGGCCTCCGTGCAAGGCTGTGGTTGTGCAGAGTCTATTTATGGTAGTTCCTGTTATGAGGAATATGTGTGTTAGAACCCTCCTTCACGGCCTTCCCCAGCTTCATTCATTAGGGTTTTAACACAAGTGGCTCCATCTTGAGTCTAATAAATTTCACGAGCTCTTTTCAACACTACTTCTGAAGCAGATGACTCTGACAGTTTGAACAGGGTTAATTCCACATCCACATCCCATTTTGATCAAATTGGTTTCTCCCCTTTGAACGGGTGTCCTGCCCCTCCACGTCTGTGGATATTTCTTGTTGGGTGTGACGAGAGACTGAGAAAAGAAATCAGACACAGAGACAAAGCATAGAGAATGAACAGTGGGCCCAGGAGACCGGCACTCAGCGTACGGAGGACCTGCACCGGCACCGGTCTCTGAGTTCCCTCAGTGTTTCTTGATCATGATTTTCACTATCTCAGCAAGAGGAATGCAGCAGGAGAGCAGGGTGATACTGAGGAGAAGGTAGCAAGGAAACATGCCAGCAAAGGAATCTGCATCAGAAATAAGTTCAAGGGAAAGTCTTATGCCTGGATGTGCACGTAGGCCAGATTTATGCTTCTCTCCACCCAAACATCTCAGTAGAGTAAAGAATAACAAAGCCGCATTGCTGCCAA
This sequence comes from Mandrillus leucophaeus, assembly GCF_000951045.1. NCBI lineage: Eukaryota > Metazoa > Chordata > Mammalia > Primates > Cercopithecidae > Mandrillus > Mandrillus leucophaeus. The sequence continues at coordinate 25,891 of NW_012101888.1, read as the reverse complement.
CATGTCTCGCCTCCTGCCACAGGACGGTTTTTCTCCTCTCTCAGAATTGAACAAACGTACAATTGGGTTTTATACTGAAACATTCCATTCCCAAGGGGAGGCAGGAGACAGAGGCCTTCCTCTTATCTCAACTGCAAGAGGCCTTCCTCTTTTACTAATCCTCCTCACACAGCCCCTTCACGGGTTGTGGGCTCGAGGATGGTCAGGTCTTTCCCTTCCCACGAGGCCATATCTCAGGCTATCACATGGGGAGAAACCTTGGACAATACCCGGCTTTCCTGGGCAGAGGTCCCTGCAGCTTTCCGCAGTGCACTGTGCCCCTGGTTTATCGAGAATGGAGAATGGCGATGACTTTTACCAAGCATACTGCCTGTAAACATTTTGTTAACAAGGCACATCCTGCGCAGCCCTAGTTCCCTTCAACCTTGATTCCATACAACACATGTTTTTGTGAGCTCAAGGTTGGGGCAAAGTTACAGATTCACAGCATCTCAGGACAAAACAATTGTTCAGGGTACAGGTCACCATGAAGTTTCTTGTGTCTTCCTTTTCTACATAGACACAGTAACACCCTGATGTCTCTTTCTTTTCCCTACACCCCTTCACTACTAACGGCCAATCGCATTCCCAGATGATCCTACACACAACACACTGGAGGGTTCTGAGCAAACGGGGAGAGAAGGAAGTCCCATCGGCCTCTCCCACGTGGCTGCAGGAGCCACAGCCTGAGCCCCACCTGAGCTCCAAGAAAACGTCGCGAGCCCTGGAATGTAGACCACGGAGGCCATTTGTTTCTTTTTCAGGAAGCAGGAAAAGCAAATGATTATGAAGAACAAACACTACAAAGTAAGAACGTGGTCTGCGAGCAAAAGGAGCACCAGGTCAGTGTTGATGCTGATTGACTTTAGTGTCAGGAGAAGGGTCAGAGGTGAAACCTGCGAGGTTCTGCATGACACTGACCCTGGTCCAGGCTCTCTATTGGCTGTGATCAAACTTCCTAACAACTGTGCTGTTCAGGAAATCTCACTGAGGTTTCTGTCCTGGGAGTGACTGGAGAAGACTCACCAGGCATCCCTGAACATCCTCAGGACTCTGATCCTGGCGCCCATGGTTGAGCACTTTTCATCTATCTGCATTTTGTGCATGTGAGATTAGGTCCTCATATTAAAATGATCTTTAAAAATATGCAGAAATGACATTAGTAATCATAGAATCTAAACTTAGAGAGGTTACCTAGAGAAATTGTCAGAAGAAGATGAAGTCCCACATCCTGACAGGAAACAGCCTGGGTTCTGCACCTGTCTCCTGGGCTGACTCTGTTCAGTGGGTCCTGAGAGCCCCCTGCCGCTGATTTCCCCTGAGTGTTCCTGCAGGGAGGTTTGTGTCTGGGCTCACACTGCCTTCCTCTCACTGTGTCTCTTGCACAGTAATACACAGCCATGTCCTCAGCTCTCAGGCTGTTCTTTTGCACATACAGCGTGTTCTTGGTATTGTCTCTGGAGATGGTGAATCGGCCCTTGAAAGAATCTGGGTAGTCTGTGCTACCACCACTAATAATATGTGAGACACACTCCAGCCCCTTTCCTGGAGCCTGGAAGTCCCAGTTCATCCAGGAGCTACTGATGGTGAATCCAGATGCTGCACAGGAGAGTCTCAGGGACCCCCCAGGTTGCACCAAGCCTCCCCCGGACTCCACCCGCTGCACCTCACACCGGACACCTGCAAAAACAAACAAACAAACAAAACAAACAAACAAAAAACCTGGTCAGAGACTGTCACACATATTCACTGTTTATCTCACTCTTATCCACTCACACTCAATTTTTCTATTTCTCTAGGAATTACCTTTCAAAATAGCAACAAGAAAAACCCAGCTCAGCCACGACTCCATGGTGAGTCCTCTGTTCCGTCCTGATCACCAAATGAAAACACCTGAAAATCCCAGGGCTGGTGCTCCCCGCCCAGAGCTGGTGCTCCCCGCCCAGAGCTGCAGGGATAGGGCTGGGCTGGTTTTCATCAGCAGAGGGAGGCCTCTATTTGCATGTCTCCTACCATATAGCAAGCTCTGGGGTGAGACGCCTGAGGAGAGAGTGGGGCTCAGAGCATGTGACAGTGTCCTGGGGGAGATTTGTGATATTGATAGCATTTTGGAAATTGTGGTCTCTTATCGTAAGTTTGTTCTGTAGTAAACACTTAAAGCCTATGAAACTTATACTTCTATAATGTTGATTTGAAAAGTTTTATTGAGCTACAATAGATCTACATAAATTGCAAATATTTAAAGTTAGCATCAAACATCTTTTATTTTTACAGATGCAGAGAAAGCATGGTATGTAGTATCAATGTCATTTCCATGTTACAGATGAGAAATTGCCAGCAAAATCACAGACGGGTTGCACAATGTTCCCACAGCTCACATTTC
>NW_012101888.1:19941-21834 GCF_000951045.1 Mandrillus leucophaeus | reverse complement strand
AAAGATGGTCTCAGATTCCTCCCTGCAAACCTTTTATCCTGACAGGAGAAGAAGAAAACTTACCAGAAAAGTAAAGCGACGATCTCTCTGAAATTGCCCATCTGGGGAACACCAGGACACTGGCCTCTCCATCCTTCTCCCATCCTGGGATTTAAGGAGTTACAGCCCACCCTCTCTGCCCAGGAAGCCAAGGCAGCAGCTTGGAGCTGGAGCCAGAGCCAGAGTCACCCATCCATGGGGAGCTGGGCCTCCTCTGCGCCCCCCGCCATGCTGAGTCAGGCTTTGAAATGCGGTCATCATTGGGAAGTGGTTCTTGTTGTGGCCCCATCCCCCTGTGTTATTTTCCCACCTTGGCTCACTTAAAATTTCAATCTGGCTCTGAGAGGAGACTCAGCATTTCCTTTATCCCCCTTTACTGTGGATGCTCAGAAAGGAGTGGGAGAAGCTGGGCACCGCAGCGTGTGTGCCTCACTGTTGCCCTTACCCCTGAGGAATGGGCTGGCCAGGAGAACCTGGGACCTCCTCTCTTTTTCCTGCACACCCTCCTCCCTGGGCCCTCACTGATGAGCCCACCAGATGCAGAGGCTCCTTCTCTCCCTGACACTGCAGCCAGGTAGAGGCAGCTGCAGCCACAGCCCTGGAAGGGGTGGGAGACGCTGAGGCAGGTGCAGGGGCGGGGTCTGGCTCCCCTCAGTTCAGTGTGGCCTGCAGGAGCTGCCTGGAACTGTCTGGTTTGACATGGCTCCCCCCAAGGGAGCTGGTGAGTGTGGGGGCCAGGAGCACTGCCTCATCAGGCATCCCCTCACCTGCACCAATGAGAAGGAGATCCTGGAGCTGGGGCATTAAGATCCACAGATTGCTTTCTCCATGTTGCGAAGGGCAGGGCTTGGATTTCACGAGGCAGGTGGCGACCCAAGTCGGGTTCCACTGCGCTGTGTCCTCCATGGCAGAAAGGGCCTGCCCCTCATCACCCCGACAGTGGCTTGCCTGCCCCGAGAGCAGCCAGCTCCCAGGACAGGCTTCCCTTGTTCCTTTGTTCATCCTCTTTAAGAATCACTCAGAGCCAAACACCATGGCTCACACCTGTAATCCCAGCACTTTGGGAGGCCGAGGCGGCTGGATCACCTGAGGTCAGGAGTTCGAGACCCGCCTGGCCAAGGCAGGGAAACTCCGTCTCTACTGCAAATACAAAAATTACCCAGGCATGATGGTGTGTGCCTGTAATCCCAGCTAGTTGGGAAGCTGAGGCAGGAGGATTGCTTGAACCCAGGTGGCATGGTGCAAGTTGAAATGAGCTGAGATTGCACCACTGCACTTCTACATGGAGACAGAGCACGATTCTATCACACACAAAAAAAGGATCACTGAGGACACCAACATGGGCTGAGAAATGCTCCTGGTATCAACAGACCTGCAGCAGTTGATGAAAACAAAGCTGCAATCAGGGAAGTGGCTGAGGGAGTGAGGCCCCCGAACCGCCGCCCCAGAGCTCTGTCCCAGGCCCCTGGGCTCTCAAGTTTGACCCCCTGTGCCACATGGGGAGGGGTCACCTGGGGGACTTGTTTCTGTGGGAATCTCAGGTCTGGGGCCTGAGTGGGGAGATGTCCGAAGCCTCTGGCCTGGGCCCACAGTGAGGCCACAGAGCAGCCCTGCCATTCCTCTGGGAGCAGCCGCAGGGAAAGCTGTAAAGCAGGGAAATTGGGCACGTCCAGGCTGGAAAGAGCAAAGCGAAAGTGCTCCTGGGTGCACCGCACCCCACAGTCCAACCCCTCTCCCCCAGGAGCTGCAGGCCACACTCTGAGCCTCTGTTTGAAGTGGGCCCTGACTGGACATCCTCATCTGGAGACATGAGCCAGGGTCACGCAGCACCACTATGCAGCTCTCCAAGTCCCC
>NW_012101888.1:17010-19891 GCF_000951045.1 Mandrillus leucophaeus | reverse complement strand
GAAGGAGACTCTCTGCAAAATGTAAATTTCTCTCACAAAAGATAACTGTGCAGGGCAATTTGAAAATATGTCAAAGAAATATATTTTAGGGTAAAAGCCTTTGATTCATTTCAAGGCCTGCTCGCTGTCATGTGATGCTATTCTTGAGTCAGGTTGGAATTTGGTATCTTACTTCTACAAAGAATCTGTTTCCTGAGGCTTGAATTCTCTGTTTTCATGAAAATGCTGGCTAGTCGTGCTTGAATTCCAAAGGGAGGAGTGTATAATGAGGCATTTCTGATCCTCTATTTCTAACATGACCCGAGCTAGTTTTTCAAGAGTCTCTGGAGCCACTTAGTGAATAGAAAGGGTCCATCCAGTCAGTTGGGGTGCTTAGAATTCTGCCTTGGCTTCGTAGGACATATACGAGACTTCTCCTAGCCAGGGGTATCAGAAAACTATTTACTGAGGCAATCACATTGAAGTTGAGACTTGAAAGACGGTCTCAGATTCCTCCCTGCAAACCTTTTATCCCGACAGGAGAAGAAAACTTACCAGAAAAGTAAAGCAACGATCTCTCTGAAATTGCCCATCTGGGAAACACCAGGACACTGGCCTCTCCATCCTTCTCCCATCCTGGGATTTAAGGAGTTACAGCCCACCCCCTCTGCCCAGGAAGCCAAGGCAGCAGCTTGGAGCTGGAGCCAGAGCCAGAGCCAGAGCCACGCATCCATGGGGAGCTGGGCCTCCTCTGCGCCCCCCGCCATGCTGAGTCAGGCTTTGAAACACGGTCATCATTGGGAAGCGGTTCTTGTTGTGGCCCCATCCCCCTGTGTTATTTTCCCACCTTGGCTCACTTAAAATTTCAATCTGGCTCTGAGAGGAGACTCAGCATTTCCTTTATCCGCGTTTACTGTGGATGCTCGGAAAGGAGTGGGAGAAGCTGGGCGCCGCAGTGTGTGTGCCTCACTGTTGCCCTTACCCCTGAGGGAGGGACTGGCCAGGAGAACCTGGGACCTCCTCTCTTGTTCCTGCACCCGCTCCTCCCTGGGCCCTCACTGATGAGTCCACCAGATGCAGAGGCTCCTTCTCTCCCTGACACTGCAACCAGGTAGAGGCAGCTGCAGTCACAGCCCTGGGAGGGGTGGGAGACGCTGAGGCAGGTGCAGGGGCGGGGTCTGGCTCCCCTCAGTTCAGTGTGGCCTGCAGGAGCTGCCTGGAACTGTCTGGTTTGACATGGCTCCCCTCAAGGGAGCTGATGAGTGTGGGGGCCAGGAGCACTGCCTCATCAGGCATCCCCTCACTTGCACCAATGAGGAGGAGATCCTGGAGCTGGGGTATTAAGATCCACAGATTGTTTTCTCCATGTTGCGAAGGGCAGGGCTTGGATTTCACGAGGCAGGTGGTGAGCCAAGTCGGGTTCCACTGCGCTGTGTTCTCCATGGCAGAAAGGGCCTGCCCCTCATCGCCCCGACAGTGGCTTGCCTGCCCCGAGAGCAGCCAGCTCCCAGGACAGGCTTCCCTTGTTCCTTTGTTCATCCTCTTTAAGAATCACTCAGAGCCAAACACCGTGGCTCACACCTGTAATCCCAGCACTTTGGGAGGCCGAGGCGGCTGGATCACCTGAGGTCAGGAGTTCGAGACCCGCCTGGCCAAGGCGGGGAAACCCCGTCTCTACTGAAAATACAAAAATTTCCCAGGCATGATGGTGTGTGCCTGTAATCCCAGCTAGTTGGGAAGCTGAGGCAGGAGGATTGCTTGAACCCAGGTGGCATGGTGGAAGTTGAAATGAGCCGAGATTGCACCACTGCACTCCTATATGGAGACAGAGCAAGATTCTATCACAAAAAAAAAAAAAAAAGGATCACTCCGGACACCAACATGGGCTGAGAAATGCTCCTGGTATCAACAGACCTGCAGCAGTTGATGAAAACAAAGCTGCAATCAGGGAAGTGGCTGAGGGAGTGAGGCCCCCGAATCGCTGCCCCAGAGCTCTGTCCCAGGCCCCTGGGGTCTCAAGTTTGACCCCCTGTGCCACATGGGGAGGGGTCACCTGGGGGACTTGTTTCCGTGGGAATCTCAGGTCTGCGGCCCGAGTGAGGAGATGTCCGAAGCCTCTGGCCTGGGCCCACAGTGAGGCCGCAGAGCAGCCCTGCCATTCCTCTGGGAGCAGCCGCAGGGAAAGCTGTAAAGCAGGGAAATTGGGCACATCCAGGCTGGAAAGAGCAAAGCAAAATTACTCCTGGGTGCACCGCACCCCACAGTCCAACCCCTCTCCCCCAGGAGCTGCAGGCCACACTCTGAGCCTCTGTTTGAAGCGGGCCCTGACTGGACATCCTCATCTGGAGACATGAGCCAGGGTCACGCAGCACCACTATGCAGCTCTCCAAGTCCCCGTGGCCGCCCCGTCCTCTGTAGGGGTGCTGGGCCTTACTCTGTACCTATCCCTTGGAGTACTTGATTTCCAGAGCAGCAGGAGGCCTGCCTCGCATGGGGCGGGGCATCCACTTGTGCAGAGTGCGGCTTTCCCCCAGCAGCTCGCTGGGTACATGAGCGGGCAGCAGACTGTAAGCAGTCTCGCTAACAGGTTGAGTGGGCCGGGCGGTGTCCGTGTGTGTGTGTCTGTGCACATGTGTGCATATGTGTGTGTGCATGTGTGCATATGTGTGTTCACGCACCTGCACACACATCTTCAGATGCACGTCCCCTTTCTAGACCCCATCAAATCCTCTTGCCAGGACTGGCCTGGAACACACTGTCCAGCCTGGTTCTGTTCTCTCCCTGGCTTCTCTTGATCAACTTCCTGTAATGGGAGGAGCTCTGACACCCTTCACAAAGGGTGTAAACTTAGTTTTAAAGGGAAAAAGAACTACAGCATGACCTGGAATTCACTTTATGCCCC
>NW_012101888.1:14827-16403 GCF_000951045.1 Mandrillus leucophaeus | reverse complement strand
TTCCAGCTACTTGGGAGGCTGAGACAGACAGATCACTTGAGCCCACGAGTTCAAGACTGCAGTGAGCTGTGATCATGCCACTGCACTCCAGCCTGGGCAACAGAGCAAGTTCCTTTCTCCAAAAAAAATTAAATGAATTAAATAAAACTGGAAAAACGATTCTTAGCTCGAGGGCTGCACACACACAGGTGATAGGCTGGTCCACCAGTTTGCCAACCCCTGTCCCAGAGCAAGGAGGGAAGTTGTCGCGCTGCACTCTGCTGGCCAGCCAGCGTGCACTGCTGCTCAGGTTCTGGGTGCCTCTGTCATTTTAGGAAGGATGTGGCAAACAGAAACACCATTCAAAGAGGGTGGCAGGGTGCTGATGTTCCAGAAAGAAACTGTGCCCAATAATGGCTAACTAAGGCTCTGGAGTGAGGGACTGGAGCACTGGACTTCCTGCTCTCCAAAGCCCAGCTTGGTGACCTCGACCTCAGCATCTTCCATGGTAGAGCACTGCCTGAGGCCGGCCTGTAAGGTTTGGCGAGGGTCTGATGTCACAGCCCATGTGCGGCACGTGTTGCACAGCGTCGGCCAAAATTACATTCATGGGCTTAAGTCAGAAGCCTTCTGTGGAAGAAGGGAAAGAAGCAAGGATTGCTCTCAAGAACAAAGGGCCCAGTTGTAGATGGGGTGAGCTATGGCGGGTGTCCTCAGATGCTCCAGGGATTGTCCTAAACAGAGGGACTCACTTCGTTGTCAATCTCCAGTGGGCAGAGCAGGCCCAGCACGTGAAAGTGACGAGGAAGTTGGTTTCCAATCAACATGCAAAGGACCATGTTGTCATTTCAGTTGTCCCCAGTGGGACGATCTGCCTAGAGTTTCCCACAGGTGGAGGCAGGGAGACCTACAGTGTGGGGGTCTTGCGGAGGGGGTCCTGCATCCCCCGCAGCCCTGCACCTGGGGTCCCGTCTCTGCATGCTCGGACGTGTCTCGACGTGTGAACCTAGTTATCTTTGGTAATGCTTGGGGGATGTGCCCCCTCCCCACAGTCCTGGTCCAGAGGAATGAAGTTGCATTAAAGCAGATTGATTCAGTAGTTGATCCTTATGTTGTAGAAATAATGAGAAGCTAGGAGGAGAACCACTGTGAGGTCCCCATTAGGCTGGAGCAGAGTTTGGGAGGTCCCCAGACAGGGCCAGCTCGGGATCTCGGTCTGTGGTTAGGACCACCTGCTGCAGTACAGCCTCCCACCTCAGCTTCTCAGACTGCTATCTCCTGCCCCTGATCCGGCCTGAGATGCCCCTAGCACCACCCCTGCTGAAAACAGAAGCAGAACTGGATACTCAGCTTCTTCCATGACAAGAACGCACCAGGATTGCTTCCCTTTCCAAGCAGTACTTTCCCGAAGCCCCACCCTCCAGGACCCGGGTTACAGACCGCCACAGGCCACCCCAGCTGGAAGAAAATTCAGGAAATATAGGGGTCGTGGGTGACAGCTGGGCCAGCCAGCAACTGTATCTACCACATTTTAAAAATTTCTCTTTTTATTATTTATTTATTTTTGAGACGGAGTCTCGCTCTGTCACCCGGGCTG
>NW_012101888.1:13551-14777 GCF_000951045.1 Mandrillus leucophaeus | reverse complement strand
ACATTCTCCACTGGCTTCTGCTTCCATCCCTGGGGCGATGTTGAGGGAGACGCCAGGAGATGGAGAGACACATCTAGATGTGTATATGCTTCCATCCCTGGGGCGATGTTGAGGGAGACGCCAGGAGATGGAGAGCCCTGTGGGGCCACCTCTGTCCCTCTGCAGGGGGCAGTGCTGGCAGCTCCTGGGGAGAGCCCTGTCCATCTTGTCTGCTCTCTTCAGGAAGTCCTGGCCTGGGGATTCCCATCTCTGAGTGGAAGGCAGGAAGGCCCCTACCTTGAACATGGACGCTGTAGGTCCCCAGTGCCTCTTTCTCCTCATCCTTGGGGCTGAGCACAGGGCAGTCGTGGGCGATAAAGACCTCTCAGATCCCTTCCCCACCCTGCAACCCCTTGCACAACCCTGAGGTCACTGTCCCGGAGGGGAGGGCAAGGGGCTCCCTGGTGATGGCTTCTTGCATCCTCTCTCACTTGCCTCCTCCACTTCCCCTGGGCAGGATATGGGTGCAGAGTGTTCATGGAGGGAGGAGGTCGTAAGCCTCCTGGGAGACTGATTAGTGTATGTATGTGTGTGTGCTTCTGTGTGTGTGTGTGCGCGCGCGTGCGTGGGCTCCTGCTGCCTCTGCAGGGGACAGGCCCAGCCAGCTACTGAGTGAGCAGCCGGCGGCAGCCCTGACTCCCTGGGAGGACCTCCAGGGTTCCAGAAGCAACATGCAAAATAACATCAGTTCAACAAGCAGGTCCTGGAGTCCTCGCCCCGAGGCTTTCCAGAAGACACCCAGGACGTCACACCCAGCCCAGAACAGCCCCACTCTCTCCATTCCTTCCACGATGTTCACTAGGCATTACCACGTGCTAGTGGCCGCTCTGGGTGCGGGAGCACAACCACGAAGGAAAGAGATGAAGCTCCCTGCTGGGAGGATCTGACCTCTCAGCAGTCTTATGGGATATGGGTACAGAGGTGAATCTGGGGGAGAGTCCATTGTTGGTATTGCGCCACTGACCTCCAGGATGACCTCCAGGGACCCGCCTCCTGGTATCCACGGTCCCCATCGTATTAGGGTTGGCCTTTTGAAAGCTGTGAGTCCTAGTCACCTGCCAAATAGATAAGGAATACAAGGTGATCATTCTTAAGACCTCGGGAATCTGCAGACCAGCCTCCTAGAACCTTAGAGCTTCCAGGGTGATTCAGAACTTGGATGCAGCCACAGAAAGCCTAAGCGCCAC
>NW_012101888.1:7653-9381 GCF_000951045.1 Mandrillus leucophaeus | reverse complement strand
TGGATACACCCAGGTTCTGGTTCCAGCTTTGCCACTAATTTCACCAAGCGACCTTGGATGTTATTTAACATTCTTGGACCTCGACTTCCCCATCTGTAAAAAGCATGTCACTGCCAGGGCTGGGGGCAAGGCCCAGAGCTGGCTCAACATGGGTCGCTGTCCCCCAGCTCTCCCTCATGGCGCCTCTCTCTTTCATTTTCCCATTTGTTTGCCTTCCTCCTACTCCTTTCTCCCTCCTGTTTGTCTCTCGACACCTTTGCTTTCTTACTGAGCACCCAAACTATTTTATTTTCCCTTCTTTTTCCTCTTTCTACCTCCCCTAACCACAGTCTTTATCTTTATCCTGCCGGGAACACACAGCAGCACCCCTGGTGTAGGCTTCAGTGCTGTGTGCCCACGCCAGGAAAGGGGGTGACAGCCTCCCTCATAGAATCACACGGGAGTGGCCTGGGACCAGGGACTCAACACAGTGCAGGTGGCTGGCACCACGGGAGATGGAATGTTCCACCCGAGTCCTCCCTTTGCACCCCGAAGAGCTTGAGCTGTCCCCAGAGTGAGTCACCAGAGAGCCTGGCCCCAGGCTCAGCAGCTGGCGTGAAAGGGAGGAGGGGCCTCCCCAAGAAGGAATAGCAGAGCAGGGAGAGGCCACAGAGAGGGAGAAAAACCCCCACAGAGGGTGCTCTTACCTCTGGCCTGTCCTCCCCAGGGCCACCTGTCCCCTCAAGGCAGTTTCCCCCACTGTGTCCTGGCAGACAGATGATGTGATGGAGTGGCAGAGCCTGCCCTGGGCTTCCTAGCAGTGCACAGCTCAGAGCGCACTTTGGAGTCAGCCAGCCCTGAATGCAGGGCTCACGGACCCTCCGTGTTGTCACCTGTGGCATGGGAGGCAGCAGTACCCCTTCCCAGGGCGGCAGGGGAGATCAGATGAAGGAGCTCAGGTAAAAAGGTGGGCAGTCCACCTCTGCACACAGCGGATCCCGGCACCCAGCGGATCCCGACACACAGCCGATCCCGGCACACAGCGGATCCCGGCACACAGCGGATCCGGGCACACAGCCGATCTCAGCACACAGCCGGCAGCAGTGAGGGGAACTCTTCAACATCACCAGAACCCCCTGCCCTGAGAAAGGGGCTCGTGGGCCGACAGGGAAGGTCTGCCTCCTACTCTGGAGGGGCCGCTTGGGGACAGGCCCGGACTGTCTCCTCACAGCCACCTGCTCCCTGTCCTCCGCCTGCGCCTTCCCTATCTGGCCGCTGCTCATCCAGGAAGGTCGGGGGTGTCGGGACCTCCCTCCTGGGTCACACGCTAGGCCTGCCTGAGAGCAAAGGCCACGCACCAGCACCTCGCGGGGCCCTGGTCCCGGCGCACCAGGCTTCTGGGCCCTGCAGCAGCAGTGCCTGGCTCCGGCACGAGCTGCACCAACTTCCTATTGCGTGCTGTTGTCCCAAGGCGCGTGCTTTGCAGCAAATGTGTGACTTGGCGTTCCCCGGAGTGCTCGGAAAATGGCCTTGTCTCCGGTCGTTCCCGTTCAAGAGCAGGTACCCGGGGTGCTTCAGGGATCACGTTTTCCAGGATCAGTTTTCTGTCTGATGGGTGGGCAGCCCCAGCTCCCTGAGCAGGGTTAGGTGCCCCCCTAATGTCCAGTGTTGACTGTGCCAGCCTGAGTCCCTGAGCCCCTGAGCCCCGCGTGCCCCCTAGGGATTGGCCTCAGCCTGGGGTGAGCTGAC
>NW_012101888.1:5367-7334 GCF_000951045.1 Mandrillus leucophaeus | reverse complement strand
ACAACCCTGAGGTCACTGTCCCGGAGGGGAGGGCAAGGGGCTCCCTGGTGATGGCTTCTTGCATCCCCTCTCACTTGCCTCCTCCACTTCCCCTGGGCAGGATATGGGTGCAGCGTGTGTTCATGGAGGGAGGAGGTCGTAAGCCTCCTGGGGGACTGATTAGTGTATGTATGTGTGTGTGCTTGTGTGTGTGTGTGTGTGCGTGCGTGCGTGCGTGGGCTCCTGCTGCCTCTGCAGGGGACAGGCCCAGCCAGCTACTGAGTAAGCAGCCGGTGGCAGCCCTGACTCCCTGGGGGGACCTCCAGGGTTCCAGAAGCAACATGCAAAATAACATTAGTTCAACAAGCAGGTGCTGGAGTCCTCGCCCCGAGGCTTTCCGGAAGACACCCAGGACGTCACACCCAGCCCAGAACAGCCCCACTCTCTCCATTCCTTCCACGATGTTCACTAGGCATTACCACGTGCTGGTGGCCGCTCTGGGTGTGGGAGCACATCCATGAAGGAAAGAGATGAAGCTCCCTGCCGGGAGGATCTGACCTCTCAGCAGTCTTATGGGATATGGGTGCAGAGGTGAATCTGGGGGAGAGTCCATTGTTGGTATTGTGCCACTGACGTCCAGGATGGCCTCCAGGGACCCCGCCTCCTGGTATCCACGGTCCCCATCGTATTAGGGTTGGCCTTTTGAAAGCTGTGAGTCCGAGTCGCCTGCCAAATAGATAAGGAATACAAGGTGATCATTCTTAAGACCTCAGGGATCTGCAGACCAGCCTTCTAGAACCTTAGAGCTTCCAGGGTGATTCAGAACTTGGATGCAGCCACAGAAAGCCTAAGCGCCACAGGTCCCACCGTGACACCCTGAGGCATGGGTTCACACTTGGGCGTGGCTAGTCACATCTCTAAAAGATGAGCCTTCATTTTGGGATGTCAAGGCGAGCGGATCACGAGGTCAGGAGATCAAGACTATCCTTGCCAACATGGTGAAACCCCATCTCTACTAAAAATACAAAAAAAATTGGCTGGGTGTGGCAGTGTGCACCTGTAGTCCCAGCTACTTGGGAGGCTGAGGCAGGAGGATTGCTTGAACCCAGGAGTCAGAGGCTGCAGTGAGCGAGATCACACCATTGCACTCCAGCCTGGGTGACTGAAGAGACTCCATCTCAAAAATAAAAGAAAAAGATGAGCCTTTTCTGGGAAAGTGGAAAAGACAGAGAAGCCTCCTGACAGCCAAGGAGACCAGCAGCCAGAAGAGCAGGTGTAGCAAGGCTGACCCTCAAACCCTGGTTTTCCCGGTAAGACCGCTGCCCGGGGCACACCACACAAGAGCAGCTTCACCTACCGTCATGCAGATGGTACAGATGTCCAGGAAGCAGCTCTGGTCAGTGACTCCCCAGGAGGCACGCCTGGACCTGGGACCAGAGCCTGCCCTGCACCTGTGCCTCATGTGACACCAGGGCAGGGCACAAGCTGTTCCCAGCTCCTGCGGCCCCTGTGGCACACCCCTACCTGTTAACACACTGAGTCCTCCCTCGTCATCATCCCATTTGACAGATGGAGAAACTAACACAGGGAAGACTGAGAGAATTGCCCTAGGCCATAGACCAACACAAGCACACAGCAGAGTTAGGACTCCCGCCAACACCAAATCCAAAGCCCAGATCCGAACCACTGACTGGGCCTGACCTCCTTCCTAGGACCCAGAATGATCACCTCAGGTCACCCAAAGAGGAAGGAATAATGTCATCAACCAGCTCCCGAAGAAGATAGGAGCATGTGCAGTCGGCACTGGCAAAATTTAAGCTTAAAGAGAGATCCTCTCCAGCCTCAAAGAACTAACTTTGGATCAAGACTTCTCACTGAAGGCAGGTTCTGGCCAGCTCAAATATTTTGTACTCCAGAATCTACAATAAAGAGACAGTTAATGCTTTTTGCAGGAACTGGAAGTAGGTTTCCAGGTACCTACTGGACTT
>NW_012101888.1:0-277 GCF_000951045.1 Mandrillus leucophaeus | reverse complement strand
GAGGATGGCTTCAGCCCAGGAGTTTGAGACCAGCCTGGGCTACAGAGTAAGCCCTCATCTCTATAAAAAGAAAAAAAAAAAATTAGCCAGGCTCGGTGGTGCACATCTGTGATCCCAGCTCTTTGGGGGCTGAGGTCAAAGAATCCCTTGAGTCCCATGGATCAGGGCTACAGTGAGCAGGGATCACGCCACTGCACTCCAGCCTGGGGAACAAAGCAAGACCCTGTCTCAAAAAAGAAAGAACGAGAGAGGGGCCTGGGGCAGCATGGGGAGGAAA
>NW_012101887.1:5412068-5415630 GCF_000951045.1 Mandrillus leucophaeus | reverse complement strand
AAGGGGAACATCACACACCGGGGCCTATCATGGGGAGGGTGGAGGGGGGAGGGATTGCATTGGGAGTTATACATGATGTAAATGACGAGTTGATGGGTGCAGCACACCAACATGGCACAAGTATACATATGTAACAAACCTGCATGTTATGCACATGTACCCTACAACTTAAAGTATAATAATAATAAATAAATTTAAAAAAAAAAATTTCAAAGCCAAACAGAAAAAAAAAAAAAAAGAAAATCTTAAAAATAGTAAAAGAAAAAACATGCATTGTATTCATAAAAACAATATGATGTAAATAATGTATGGTATAAATTGTGGCTGAATTCTTTTAAAAATAATTTTGGCCAGAATAAAATGTAACGACATTTTGGAATAAGAAAAATGTGCCATAAAATTTTATATCCAGTGAAAATATCCATCCAAAATGAGTTGAAACGAACATATATTCAGATGAAAAATAGTTGAGAGAATTCATTCTCAGAAGACCTAAACTACATGAAATTCAAAAGGAGGTTCTTAAAGCTTATGGAAAATGATAGCAGTTGGAAATTCAGAATGATTGGAACTAAATGAAGATCACTGGGAATGACAAATATGTATGTAAATGTAGAAAACTATGCTATCAATATAGACTGATACATCAAGGAAACATATTGTAATATCAGCAATCATGAAAAAATAATAAAGATAGAAACAAGTAAAGAGAAAATAAAGTCATTAAAGTGAAACACTAAAACTTACTAGGTTTATCTGGATAAAACCAGGAATGAGGGACAGAAGAAAAGAGAAAGATTAAATTATTTTTAAAACACCCTGAAAAAAATAGCTGACTTAAATCCAAACACATGATTAATGATAGGTGTCTATGGACAAAACATTCATATTAAAAGCAGATATTTTTAGAATTTATTTGAAAACAAACTATAATTAAAGGCAGTCTATAAGTGACATAGTTAAACATACAGATAAGAAGTAGACTGCATGCAAGGGGTTGAAAACATATTATGCCACCTTTATGAAGGAGAAAACTAAGGTGACTTTATTAATATTAAACAACTTAAAAACAAGGGGTTTCACTAGAGGTAAAAGGATTGATTTTATAATGAGAAATGAACAATGTACCCAGAACACATAAAATAATAAATTTGTATAAATGTGATAATAATTTATATAGCAATGTTATACCTGTGTTATAAAATGCAACATAGAAGACAAATTATTTTCAAATAGATATGAAATATTCACAAAAATAGCCCACATGTTGGGCCATAAAATTGATCTCAATAAATTTCAAAATTACATTAAAACCAGTAATAATAAAATATTTTAAAATACAGAAATAATTTAAAATTAATATACATTTTCTAAATTGCTGATGGCTCAAAGAAGTCAGAAGGGAAATTAGAAAATATTTTGAACTAAATTAATAACTAAAATGCAACATATCTAAATATATGTGATGTGGCTAATGCAATGCTAAAATGGAAGTTAATAGCTTCAATTGTTGATATTACAAAAGAAGAAAGGCTTAAAATCAATAACAACATTTTCCAATCTAAGAGACAGCAATTTGAATAAAGGAAATGGTAAATATGACAGTAGAAATTAATGGAATAGAAGAAGACAAGAAGCATCTAAAATTAATAATGCAAAAAGTTGCCTATTTGCTAAGATAATAAAATTGATAAACCCCTAGAAATAATGAACCAAAAGATGGAAAAGAGGAATTACTACTAGAAATATAAACAGTCTTATACCAATAAACAACTTTATGCTCAAATTGTTTCTCCGAATTTTATGAAATATTTAAGAGATGAATAATACCAATCTTGCATAATCTACTTCATCAAAAAGGAGAGAAAACTTCTTCTGAATTTGTTACACGGTGAGCATAAATCTGTTGCCAAAGCCATACAAAGATATAACAAGAAAAAAAATTCTAGTATCTTTCAGGAACATTATCACAAACATCTAAAGTAAATAAAAGTAATTCAAATTTAGCAAAATGTAAAATAATACATTATAACCAAGTGATGCTTATCATAAGAATATATTAAGAATATTTTGATGTTTCTAGCTTCTTTAGTCAAGATTATATTAACTATCTAGAGTCTTTAGCAATTGCATACAAATTTTAGTATTATTTCTTCTATTTCTGTGAAAGATGCTATTGGAATTTTAATAGAAATTGCATTGGGTCTGTCGATTGCATTGAGTGGCATAAATATTTGACAATATTCATCCTCCTGACCATGAACATAGAATATATTGCCATTTGTGTCTTCAATTTTATTTGTCAGTCCTTTACGGTTTTCAGTGTACATATCTTTCTCCACTTCAGTTACATTTATTACTAAGCATTTTATTCTTTTTGATGCTATTGTAAATAAAAATATTTTCTTAATTTTTTTGGATAATTCATTGTTAGCATATGGAAACAAAACTGATTTTTGTATGTTGATTTTGTATCTTGCAACATTACTGAATTCATTTATTAATTTTAACAGATTTTTGGTAGTCAAAAATATTCCAGAACCAGACAGATTCATAGCTAAATTCTACCAGATGTACAAAGAAGAACTGGTAGCATTCCTAGTGAAACAATTCCAAAAAATGGAGGAGGAGGGACTCCACTCTAATTCATTCTAGGAGGCCAGCAACAGCCTGATACCAAAACCTGGCAGTGACACAACAAATAAAGAAAACTTCAGGCCAATATCCTTCATGAACATAGGTGCAAAAATCAACAAAATACCTGCAAACTGAGTCCAGCAGCACATCAAAAGCCTTATTTACCATGATCAAGTAGGCTTCATCCCCAGGATGCAAGGTTGGTCCAATATATGCCAACCAATAAATGTGATGCATCACACAAGCAGAACTAAAGACAAAACCCACATGATCATCTCAATAGATGCAGAAAAGGTTTTTGATAAAATTCAGCATTCATTCATGTTAAAAACTCTCAATAAACTTGGTACTGAAGGAACATGCCTCAAAATAATAAGAGCCGTATATAACAAACTCACAATTAACATCATACTGAATGGGCCAAAGCTGGAAGCATTCTTCTTGAAAACTGGCACAAGACAAAGATGCCCTCTGTCATCACTTCTATTCAACATAGTATTGGAAGTTCTGGCCAGTGCAATCAAGCAAGAGAAAGAAATAAAGGATATCCAAACAGTAAGAGAGGAAGTCAAATTATCTGTGTTTGCAGATGACATTATCCTGTATCTGGAAAACTCCACAGTCTCTGCACAAAAGCTTCTTAAGCTGGTGAACAACTTCAGCAAAGTTTCAGGACACAAAATCAATGTGCAAAAACCCTTAGCATTTCTATATACCAACAGTCAAGCTGAGAGCCAAATCAGGACCAAACTCCCATTCACAACTGCCACAAAAAGAATAAAATACATTGCCGGGCGCGGTGGCTCACACCTGTAATCCCAGCACTTTGGGAGGCCGAGGCGGGCGGATCATGAGGTCAGGAGATCGAGACCATCCTGGCTAACACGGTGAAACCCCGTCTCTACTAAAAATACAAAAAATTAGC
>NW_012101887.1:5369804-5412018 GCF_000951045.1 Mandrillus leucophaeus | reverse complement strand
AAAAAAAAAAAAAAAAAAAAAAAAAAAAAAAAAAAAAGAATAAAATAAATAAGAATACAGCTTACTAGGGAGGTAAAAGATTTCTACGAGGAGAACTACAAACCACTGCTCAAAGAAATCAGAGGAGACACAAACAAATGAAAAAACATTCCATGTTCATGGACAGGAAGAATCAATATCATTAAAATGGCCATACTGCCCAAAGCAATTAATAAATTGATGCTATTCCTATTAAATCAACATTGACATTCTTCACAGAACTAGAGAAAGCTATTTTAAAATTCAAATGGAACCAAAATAGAGCCCCAAGAGCCAAGGCAATCTTAAACAAAAATAACAAAGCTAGTGGCATCACCCTATTTAACTTCAAACTCTAGCACAGGGCTACAGTAACCAAAACAGCATGGGACTGGTACAAAAACAGATACATGGACCAATAAAACAGAACAGAGAACCCAGAAATAAGACCACACACCTACAACTATATGATCTTCAACAAACGTGACAAAAACCTTATTCAACAAATGGTGCTGGGATAACGGGCTAGCCATATGCAGAAGATTGGAACTAGACCCCTTCCTTACACCATATACAAAAATTAAAGTAAGATGGATTAAAGCCTTAAATATAAAACCCAAAACTATAATATAAAAAACCTTGGAAGACAGTGTAGGACACAGACACAGACAAAGATTTCATGAAGAAGACACCCAAAGCAATGGCAACAAAAGCAAAAATTGACAAATGGGATCTTATTAAACTAAAGAGCTTCTGCACAGTGGAAAAAAAAAAAAATCTGTCACCAGAGTAAACAGACAACCTACAGAATGGGAGAAAAAATCTTGCAAACTATGAATCCAACAAAAGTCTAACATCAAGCATCTATAAGGAACTTAAACAAATTTACAAGAAAAAAACAATCCCATAAATAAGTAAGCAAAGAACATGAACAGACACTTGGCAAAAGAAGATATACATGCATCCAGCAATTATTTTTTTTTAAAAAAAAAAAGCTCAACATCACTGATCATTAGAGAAATGCAAATCAATACCACAATGAGATACCATCTAACACCAGTCAGAATGGCTATAATTAGAAAGTAAAAAAAAAAAAAACCAACAGATACTGATAAGGTTGTGGAGAAAAGGGAACACTGTTAGTGGGAGTGTAAATTAGTGTAGCCATTGTGGATGACAGTGTGGCAATTCCTCAAAGACCTAAAGACAGAAATACCATTCTACTCTGCAATCACATTATTAGGTATGTATCCAAAGGAATATAAATCATTCTGTTATAAAGACACATGCACACATATGTTCATTACAGCACTATTCACAATAGAAAAGACACGGAATTAATATAAATGTCCAACAATGATAGACTGCACAAAGAAAATGTGGTACATATACATCATGGAGTACTATGTACCCATAAAGAGAGCGAGATCATGTCCTTTGTGGGGATATGGATGGAACTGGAGGCCATTACCCTTAGCACACTAACACAGGAACAGAAAACCAAATACCACATGTTCTCACTTATAAGTAAGAGCTAAATGTTGAGAACACATGGATACATAGAAGTGAAAAATACACACTGGGGCTTTCAGAGGTCAGAGGTTGAGAGGAGGGAGAGGATTGGGAAAAATAACCAGTAGATACTAGGCTTAATACCTGCATGATGAAATAATCTGTGCAACAAATCTTCATGACACAAGTTTACCTATGTAACAAACCTGCATTTGTACCCCTGAACCTAAAATGAAACTTAAAAAATTTAAAAAATAAAGATGGTTTTAAAGATAGAAAAAATAAATAAATAAGCTCTGGCGATCTATTGTACAGCATGGGGAATATAGTTAATAATAATGTAATGTACATTTGAAATTTGCTAAGACAGTAGCTCTTAAATATTCTGATCCCACGACATCCCTACACACTGACACATACACAGAGCTGTGTAAGGTAATTAGCATGATTGCAGGAATGATTTCACAATGTATATATGTATCAAAACATCAAAGTGTCTAGCTTTTATATACAGAATTTGATTTGCAATCATACTGCAATAAAAATAAAAAAATAATGTAAGGATATTTTAACATTTGAAATTGAGTCGTGTAATTCACCATATTAAAAGAATAAAGGAAGAAACTAGCCATCTTAATAGATACAGAGAAAGTACTTGATAAAATGTAGTACCCACTCTTGATAATAAAATAGAATAGAGGAAATCTTCCTCAATTTGCAATGGGCATAAACCAAAAAATTTACAGCTAACTTTGTACTTAATAATGAAAAACTATACTTGTTCTCCCTAAGAGCCAAAACAATGAATAGATGTGTGCTCTCACCATTTCCATTTTTATCAATATTTTATTAGAGGTTTTAGCAGTGACATAGGGCAAGGAAGACAAATACATTTTGGAATAGAAGAAATAAAATTGCTTCAATTTATAGAGGAAATAATATTCTAGGAAAAAAAGAAACCCAAGGAATCTACTAAGCAAATACGATAACTAATAGTGGGTTTAGGAAAGTTACAATATATGAGACTCCTAAACAAAAGTCAGTTATATTTCTATTCACTTGCAGCAAACAAATGAAAATGAAAATAAAAACAAAAAAGCAATTCCATTCATGATAGTGTCAAAAATCATGCAAACAATAGCAAACTGCTGAGAGAAGATCAACAAATAAATAAATGAAGATATATGCCACATACATACATCATTTCTTCTCAAATTGATCTATGGATCCAACTCAATTTTGACAGAATATACATATATGTGTATCTGTATGTGCATGTGTGTATATATCTACATATATGTATAGACATACATACACATGTATATATATAGATCTGTATAAATGTATGCATATATACATGTATTCATATTTTTAGGTATTTGTTTGCTTATTTTTTGAAACAGTGTGTCTTGCTCCATTGCCCAGGCTAGGGTGCAGTGGCATGATTTGGTTCACTGCAGCCTCGACCTCTTGGGCTTAAGTAGCTGGGACTAGAGGGGCACACCACCATGCCCAATTAATTTTTGACTTTTTGTAGAATTGAGGACTTTCTATGTTCCCCAGGCTGGTCTCAAATTCCTGACCCCAAACGATCCTCCTGCTTCAGCCTCCCAGTGTTTGGATTACAGGTGTGACCCACTGCACCTGGCCCTGTGTTTATATATTGAGAGAAAGAGAAAGACATAGATTGTTTCTAAAATGAATATAATTATATAAAGGCCCAAAAATAACAAAGTATTTTTTCTAATTTAATTTAATTTAATTTAATTTTTACTATGCTTTAAGTTCTGGATTACATGTGCAGAACATGCAGGTTTGTGGGCATACATTTGTATACATGTGCCATGGTGGTTTTCTGCACCCATAGTTATACTACCTAACTTCAGGATTTATTGTGTAGCTACAGTAATGAAGAGAGTAAAATATTGGCTTAAAGATGGATAAACAGATAAGGGGAAGAAAATAGACAGTACAGAAAAGACTCATATTTATACTATGAATTGCTTTTTAATAAAGACATCAAAGCCTTTTAATGGAGGAACGAAGTATTTTCAACAAAGGATGGAACAACTGGGTATCCTTTGGGAAAAATAACAACTCACAACCCTCATCTCACAAATGTATTTGACAAATACATTTGCTAAAACTCATGAAACTCAAAACTCAAAAACTCATACCATCCACAAAACATTAATAAATCACAATTTCCATTTCACACCATCTGCAAAATTTAAGTAGATGTGAATCATAGACATAAATGTATAAGTTATAGCATAGGAAAAGAAATGTAAGGAGAATATCTTTCCAAACCAGGGGAAAGCAGAGATCTCTTCGAGAGGGTATATAGATAGCATTAGCCATAGAAATTAATAAATTAGACAACATCAAAGTTAAAATGTCTGCTTATCAATAGACACCATTAAGAACATAAATAGACAAGACATACATTAGGCAAAATTATTCTCAGATCTAAGCTCACAAAGGACTCATATTTAAAATATAGACAGAAACTCTATAATACAGTAAATGACAAACAGCCCAATAAAAAAGTAGCCCAAAATGACATATTGATTTCACAAAGATAGATACATGAAAGGTCAATTAGTACATGAAAAATACTCAATATTATTGGTAATCAAGAAAATTTAAATTACATTACGATATTATTACATACATATTAAAATATCTAAAATTTTACAAACTAAAAATTTCAAATGTTGGCAAGGAGGTAGAGCAAGTAGAATGTTCTTACTTTGATGGTGGAATTTTAAGATGGTCCAATCACTTTGGAAAACCACTTAGCATCTAAGCCTACATTGACCTGAGGATCTGACAATTCTACTCTTGAAAATTTATGTGATAAAAATATATCTATGCCAAAATATTTGTATGCACATTTTTATAGCAACTTTATTTAATAACTGTTAAAAACTGTAAATCACTCAATGCCTGTCACCAGGAGAATGGATAAATGAATTATAGTATATTTATATTACGAAGTACTATTTATCAATAAAAAGATACGCTACTAATTCATATAATAACATGGATGCTTCTCCCACATATTGAATGAACTAAAGCAGATGAAAGTGTATGATGTTACAAGTGTATGATTTTATATGCGATATTCAAGAACAAGTGAAACTAGCCTGTAACCATAGAAATCAGAACAGTAGTTGCCTAATATAAGGGAACAGAAATTAACTGGTGAGACGTACAGGTATTATATCTTGATTGAAGTGCTGGCTACAAGAATTTGTTACATTAGTTAAACTTCATCGAACTGCCTACTTGAAAACAATGCATTTCAAAGTATTTACATTTTACTTCAAAATGCAAAATTTTGCAACCGAAAAGAACCCCTCATTGATCACTGATTCAGAAATTCAGTATAAATATCTATGTTAAATAGTAATAGTAATAGAACATATTTGTTGCTGTATGTAACTATTACCATGAAATAAGTATTTCTCGACCTGCATATTTTACCTAGATACTCATATAAAAATAGCTAACAAAACTATTTTTAATATATGTTGGCTAAGAGCGCAGTCGGCTGATAAAAATATTTTCTTCCATTATCCTTTCCTTTCTTATATATTTCAAAGAAATTCTCTCTGGAACGCTTATAATTCCAACCTCTGGCTCTGGCTACATAACCGCAAAACATAAAAATATTCAATACAAATACATATTCATTCAAGACATGGCTTTGTTCTCAAAAAGTTGCTTCATAAAAATCACTGGAAGATAAAGCCTGTCAACTTTTTTCACAAGTTAGCCAAAAGAGTTTTTAAGAAGTACTTTAAGTACTTCTGGAGGGGAAAAAAATGGGACACGACCCAGGACAGAATTATTTTCCTATCTGTAGAGACTTCTGGCTTCAATGTGCAAGAAAAAAGCACCAGTTGTTCTGACTCATGCTGTACATTTTAAAGTCAACAGATTTAAATATAGAGCCGTATCAACATTTGAAATTATTTTTGTCCAATCGGTGTATGTGATGCCAATTTCATTTAAGAAAGGAATTTTCATATCTTAATTGCAGAAGTCATTCTCCTGGGCCATTGTGTTCATTAAGCTGACATGATTTTATCTTCAAATCTGAGTTTTCAGCAGAAGTCACAGAACTTTAATAGTTGATATTCTCTTAGAGCAATGCAAACAAAACACCTGTCTCTCTCATATATTCATTAGCATATAGGTTTACTGAGATATTTTATAAATGTTAATAGAATTCAGTGAAGTCACTCAACTTCCTGTGAAGGGGATATTTTTGTCTGTCATTCTAAAACTGTAAGCTATTGGAATTTTGAGAAGACTTCAAAAAGAATGGCTAGATGTTGCATACCAGTCTCACGATTTAAAGAGATAGTTTTATTTTTCAGTCTTTTTACCGTATAAACACAGATAAAGGGAGTAAAATAACTTGGGAATCTGAATTATGAGGACAATTAAAAGAAAGTCACCACATTTGCCTTACTTGGTTTTTAAGATAAGTGCTTAATAATCTTACTTTCTACTTTTAGAAATAACTATTGTACTATGTTTGTTTTTATATTATTTTGCTACAGTACACAGTATATAAATAAAATTAAAAATCCTCACCTCCACATAGACATGAACCAAGAAATATGATCACTAGGATTTTTAAGGGTATAATAACAGATATTTTGATTTATATAGATTCATTTATGTTAAATACTTTTTTTGTTTAGAGTTTTTGTTTTCTTTTGTCTTTATCATTAAGATCTTTTAATTTGCTATTTTAAGTCTTCATCTCGTGTCTTGACTTGGAAGTTTTCCCTTTCTAAGATTGCAAACATTTTTCCACATATATATTTTTAATCTTACAAAAGCATGTTTATATATGTTAAGAATGGTTAGACTTTTTTATAGACTAATAAATGGCTGCATTTACTTACTTTGTTATTTTTTTCTATTGGGAAAATATTTTACTATTGGGAAAATTATTATGAAAGGATAGCAGAGTCACACAGTTTCAGGACTACAGGCAGTTATTTGTTGACAGGAATGGTACAAATTGTTTGAATTATCTCTTTTACATTTTCAGTACCCATTTATACCTTATACAACTGATACTGCACAATGTGAAGTGATCCTCATCACAATAAATCCCCTATCAGTGGTTCATTTCCTGAATTGTATTTCCTCTCTTCCTCTGTTCTACTGAGAGAAATGAAGATGACACTATAACTATGCAGGGAGACATCAACAAATCTGGGCATACAGCTACTTAGAAAGCAGGCTTAAGAACATATGAGAATAAGGGAGAAAATAAATGTACAATTATGGTCTTCAAGTGGCATGAAGTATGTCACAAACTAAATTGTTTTTTAGTACAGGTGTTCAATGAACTATTTTAAAAACACAAAATAATATTAGCTACAATGCTATAAAATTTCTAAGCAGAGTAAGGCTGCATATTGAGTTTTTTAGAAAACAAAGAATTGTACTGTAAATATTATTATTCATAGTAAGCATTAAATGAAGCTATTTTCATAATATGAAAGACATTTAAAATCAATAAAATGACATTTGTAATAATTGTTTAAATTATATATTGTAAACCTTTATAAATTTATGGACACAAATGCAAGTTTTCTAAATCTTACAGGACAAAACCATTTGTTACCATATTATAAAGTTCAATTTTCCTAAACAATTTTTAAAAATTTTCATTTGTTTTGGTCTGCTTGGCTTTGGGGGGCATTATATCTATTTAATTACTAACTAGTTCTGGTGAACCCCCTGCCAACTTGATACTGGTATTTCTCTAATTAAATCTGTATAATTAAATTTGTGAGAAAATATAATTAATCTAAAATTTAGGCCAGACTTGAACCTTCCACTTTTCCCAGATGCCCCAATGAATTTAAAGAGTCACACAAAATTCTAAACATTAATATGCATGGCTCTTGTTTTTCCCTAGGTAACTTATACTCTATGAGTTAAAGACCTACTAAAAAAAAAAAACTATGGTTTTTGTTTATATTGTTTTGCTTTCTTTCTAAAATATTATCCGTTCATCTCCACTTGACTGTAGTCTAGCTGAAAGCAAACTTTTCTCAGTAAAAATTCTCCTTGTACTCTACATATTTATGCCAATAAAAGATGAGATGCTTTTGTGAGTAGGAAAATAAATAGTTGGAGTCCTTTGGACAAATTATAGATATGGGCAACTAGTATAGAAAGAAAATATGTTAAATGCTACACAACTTACCTTAATTTGGTGAAGTCTCATACCTGTATGGAACTCTTCTTTGTTTGGATGAAAAATTGGGGACTGATGGTGACAAACCATTTCGAAATATACCTGTGTCTGCTTGGAAAGTTAAAAATCTCATGACATTTAGAACACATTTATTAATCTGCTCTGTCATCACTTTACAAAAACACTTTGAAAACTGTATTTAATATTTACATGGTCTTGGTACTTTTATCTTTTTTTAAGAGTAACAGCTGCCTATTAAAATACAAGAGTATAAACATACTGACAACCCCAGGAAAAGTAAGTGAAAAAAAAAACAAAAAAAACAGATAAAGACTTTGATAGTATGACTAAAGAAAGAAGGAAAATGTATACTTCGTTTTAAGAAAAACCTTTAAGTAAGAAAATGTTTAAAGCTAAGAATTAAAATGGATGGGTATACTCTATGCTTTAAGTTTTAAATTGTTAACTAAAACTGAGACTTTAAAAACACTACACACATATAGGCCAGACCCATGTCTTAGCTTTCTCAAATGAACTCTGATGAACTCGTGGCTTCTTGAAGAATGTTAAATAAGCTGATCTGGATGTAAAACAGATATTTCATAACAGAAATATTATGGACCACTGTGTGAGGAGACCCACCAACCTCACTCACAGACCTCATCTATTATTCTGAACCAAAAAGTGCTTGTCCAATATGGACAGAAAGTGTTAAGAAGAGCCATGTGAAATGTCCCTGACTTTATCCTGTACCTCTTGGGTACTTGAAACCTTGATTCCTAAGTAAGATATGTAATTCTTCCGAGTTGATTTGAACAATCTGAACCTCTTGCTTAATTCAACCCTAACAAATCCTTGTCCTTATTTCCGTTTCCTTCCCCTTTTAATATAAAGTTAACAAATGTCTATTGAATAAATTAATGTAATTTGCTTTATTTATGGGATAAAAATATCATCTGCCATTTATTAATCTTTTAAATTAATGAGCACAAGAAGGCAAATTTTTCAAAATATTTTCCAATTGTGTTTACATTTGAGCCAGCTCACGTATTTTTTAACTGCTTAACATGTTCAAAGATTTCACGACTCTCTTAATAAATTGATTTCTTTATTCAACTTCTAAGCCTTTAAAGAATATTTATGAGAAGAATAAGATATTCAATAACAAATACATGATACAGTTCAGGAATCTGAAACCATAATCAAGTTCTTCCATATTCAGAGGTGAATTGAATCAAGCAGCTCTCGTTATTCCAAAATGGGATTTCTCTTCTCTCTCTCAGACTTGATACTACTTAAGATGACTTTTTGTAGGTTTGTGGAAAAACAGAGTGCACTAGTATGGGCTAAGACAAAAGTAAATGCATCATTCTTCTGTGGAGCGCCACAGATTTACATTTTAAAACTGGCTCTATCCCTTCCTTTATAGACTATTCAGTGAAGCTTAAAGGCGACTTAAAAATTCTCCATTCTTCACAGTGATGTTGCTAAAAATGCTGGAACTTCAAGAAAAAGTGTCAAAAGAAGCCATTTTCACCCTAGCACAATACATACAGTTCATTTGCCCCTGGCATTGCAAGGAGTACCTGAGGTACATGAACAAAGAGAAGTGATAGCTTGGAAAAGTAAGTAAAGCAATGAGAAAAATGTGGATAATATTTTATTAAACTAATATAAAGTCATAAAGATCTCAGCATCTCAGGTCTAGAAGCAACTTTCAAGCCAAAATGATCCAATCTACCAGCAAAGCTTAAATCCCTTTTGTACCATCCTCCTCAGCAGCTATCCAGAGCATATTTATCCAGAAATTAGTTGTGATGATGCATTTATTTCATTCATATTAACTCTTTATCTCTTTGAACAATTTTATTAGAAATTCTTCCTTTAAGTATATACATTCCTCAATCCTCCACTAATGAAAGTGTGACTGTTACACTAAGATTTCTGAAATTGCTCTCTGGGCTCAAACACTGGTTCTTCTGCTATCTAGCTAAGCATCACTGAGCAAGTTACCAGTGAGCAAAATGGGAAAATAATAGCATTTACCACTTAGAGACCTTGCTTTTCTTCTCTTTAAGTGGAGATAATATCATCTTCTTTGTAAGACTGTAGGGAGGAATGGATAAACTTGATAGAGTATCTGTTACAAGTTAGTACTCAATATGACACTTATTTTTATTATCAAATTACTTCATTATATTATCTTCATTTTTCTGACTTCATTCTAGTTTATCCTTCTAATGAGTGTGCTGAGTATTGGACACAAAGCTTCATGTATTGACAGACCATCCCAGTGCAAAGTAAAACAAAATTATATCACTCTCTTTATGTGAAATATAAAAATTATATTAACACCCACAAATTTACGTTTGTTGCTTGGGTTGTTATTTATACCATTATCACATTTCTTGCTGAAAACTGTTTTGAAGACTTTAAGTAAACTTTTCATTTGATGTGTCATTTGTCCACCCTCTGATGAAGTCTCACACATCTTCCAGAATACCTATTATGACCCAGCAAACTTTGTGAAACATATGACTAGAAACAAGAACTAGCAACAGAGCCGATGTCCAATCTACCAGAATTTCAGATGTTCACAAAGATTTCCATTAATTATGAACAAAATAAAATTCATTTATGTTTGGACCAACTGAACAGAAATAGAAATATCCTTTCTCCCTGCCTCAACATCCTTTGGTTTAGAAGTACAAAATAACTGTCAACCAGAATAAGATGTCTCTATTGTATTGTTGCAATGTTTTTTGAAAAAAAAAAAAAAAAAAAAAACTGCTGATGGTTACTCATAGTCTAAATCATACAATGTCCCTTTATTAGCGATATCTCTATTTCAATATAAGTTTGAAGATTAGGACACATGAATATTATTAGATCCAATGTGGATACTTGTACTGATGGTATCATAAGAAGTGTTACCCACTCAAGTAAAGATATATGAGCACTGTGAGCAGTAGTCAGACTTGGGACTGTAGCCGTTTTATTGCCATTGTTTCCCATTGGTAGGAAGAAATTGCCTAGCAAAACATTACCTGATGAAAGCCTATTAGAAGCTGGGAATTGAACATGAAACTTCTGATCAAACTGACAGAGAAAAGGCCCAAGAAACATTATTATATTACCCTGTGCTTATCTGAGTGTGAATATAGATGAAAAAGTGGTTACGTGGCCCACATTAAGAAACAAACACAACTTTCAGAAAAAGGAAAAAAGAAGACTCCATGAAAGATGAATTTTTGAAGAAGAGTTATAGGAACTGAAAAAAAATTTAGAAAATTATTTTGCATTTTCAGTAGGGTGAGGAAAGTATGCCATCTTTGAAATAGAAGCAAAAATCCATTAGGAGATATAAGATTAAGAAGAAAATGCAATAGGATATTATTTTTAAAAGAGGGAGATAAAATACAAAAGAATTTGAAAAAAATTAAAAACAATAAGAATTTTTAAAACACAAGATTTACAAATGACTCTGTAAAGAATTAAATCAGTACTGCATATGAAAAATATCTGTCTTCTCAGAATGCAAAGGAAAAGCAACAATGACTACACAATAACGAAGAAATAGGTCAGACCTGGAGGATCAAAAATAGAAATACAATTTAAAAATTATTTCCATTCTGAAAAGAATTTAAATATTACAGAAGATAATATTCCTGAACTGCAACTATACATATTTAATGCAATTTCTGAATGACAGCCAAAATTAATGAAGAGTAACTTATTCTATGAATCCTACTGGTAATCTAGCTTGAATTACAAAAATAAAGGAGAATCTATCACACATTCAGGAAACAATAGTAGTCCTAAGTTTCAAGCATGTGAATAAAATCTATCTGGTATTAGATTTGTCTCTTGTAGTATACAATTCCAGAAGTCAATTAAGAAATCTACAATGAATTTTGAAATGATTTTCATAAAGATTGTGAACTAAGAATTTTACTCCACCAAAATTTTATTTCATGTGTGATGTTCAAAGAAATATAAACAACTAGAAAAATGTAACATACATGTAAACAATGTTGGCACATGATGTAATTTACCCTGAATACAGAAGTGAAAATTAAGAACCTGATAAGTTATATTATAAAAGTAGTATTAAGAATAAAATATTTTATCAATTAAATAATACTCAAGTACCATAAAAATATTAAATATTACCATTAGTTCAGCAAACCACATCTTACTATTCTAATATACTTATAGAAATTCAGAGAATATTGTATCTTTTCTAATGGTACTTCTCTGTTGTTAAAAAAACAATTATTATCCTTTATGATGGAAGCTAATATTCAATAATTCTACTGATGAAATTTTCCTGTAAGCATACATAAACATTCAGAGTTTAGTATTGTTCAGTATCACACATAGTATTCTTCTGGGGAACTATAAATATATATACACACATGCATATATATATAAAAATTATAAAAATTATAATTTATAATTTAATTCCTCAGGGGAACTATATGTATATATAATTTATATTCTACAAATTATATATACTATACCATGTATATGATATATCATATATCATAATTATTATATATAATAATCATATATGATTTATTATATAATCACATAATACTATACTATAATAATCATATAGTTTACATAAAATTTTAAACAACTGAGAAAATGCATTCCACACATAAAAATGAAAATGTTAATGGATGATGGAGGAAAATATAAATTTGTATGTAAAGCCAGAAAATAAAGTGCATGAAAATGTTTGAGTCATTTTTATTGGTTTCTTTTTAATATTTGCTACATTTTCTTTTACAAACATGTACTAATTTAAAATCAAAAATATAATAATCTATAATGAATTGGTTTTGACTAGTCACTTTTGTTAATCCATACAACCTTATCCTTGCCTATTTTATTGTTTTTAAGAACGAATGTATGACATGTTGATTTTTATTCTATTAAATTGATCCACTGCCCTAATCAGTGCAACTCTTTTCAAAATGGACCTTGTTATTTAATGTGTATACTACTTGATCCAGCTTTGCATCATACACTAATTTAATGAACATGTCCTCAATATTTTCATACAACTCCTACTTTGGAGCCAAGGACATAGCTGAGACAATTACATTCTAACTTGATATATATCCTTTCATTAGTATCCTTTGGTTTTCATGTACAACCAGTGACGTATTCACCTAATTGCCCTTGGTTCACAGTCATATTTTTTCCTCTTGCTCACAAGGCAATCATTAATTTAACATGATACATCTTGCTGAATTTCACATAGGTCCTGAGGATTCCTTTGCTCCGATCTACTTATCTGATAATTTTGATAGCCTATCAAGAAAAAGACTAGGTTATACTCAGATATCTTGTTCAGACCTGAATATCTAAATGAAAACTTTGCTGATGGTTGTAATAAAATTTCAAAAATATGTTAAACTATCAGCTTATTCTTAATACTCATTATCATTAAAATATAAACATTTTAATTATGTCAAAATATTGAAAACGTCAGCATATTACTGGTTGACTAAATATTATGGGATAGATAAGGATATGAAATAAAACTATAATTAGCCCACAAAATACTTAACTTTTAAAATTTCAACATAGTGGAAAATTACGATGGAAAGGCATTTCAAAAAGTTCAGAGTAAACCTACAGAACCACAGAAATATGTAAATTATTGCCACTATGAACATATTCTGGAAAACACTTCTTTAAAAAAAGCCAAAGGGTTTGGTTTTAAATTGACACAAGAAATGGCAACATACAAGTATGAGAGCCAGCAGAAAATGAGTGAGGGAGTTGGAAACTTAAAGCAAGGAAACGTGTCAAATCAGTTTAGTAAAAGACATTTAATTGTAATAAGCTGACTTGTCAAGGGACTCACAAAAAATGTTAGCAATAAACAAATACCACAGGCTGTAGTCTCATTAAAGAACATAAAACATAAAGTGACCACCGTATGCATCATCCCTATTATTTTATTACACATATTATAAACCTTAAATAAATAGAAATTATCATAATTTGAAAACAAAGTTTTAAGAATAAAATTGTGATCTCATTTTTGATATATTTTAACACTATCGTCAAATAACTCCTCACTAAATATATACATGATAGCAGTAATTGTGTTTCCATAAGACTAAAGAATAGCAAATCAATTCTACTTTTTTAGTTTTACAAAGTTTAGTGTTGCCCAAACTTAATGTTTTCCTGTGATGAATTTCAAGAGAAGAGCTAAATTTTTTGATCCCTGGATAACTTACAAATATGTACAGTCTTATCTCCGCCTGATGAGTTATAGAAATTAATGGAAAATAAGTGAATGATAAACTTCTCATTAAGAGTTAAGGAAAAAGATGAAGAGTAAAAGTGGGGGAAGTATACTATTCTAGAAAAAAATGTTTAAATCAACTGTTTATTAATATTACAACTATAATTAATATAGCTAGGTAAGTTCCTGAGTAGATTTATCTGCCCTTAGATTAAAAAAATATGAAAATCCTGAGGCAAAAATGCAAGTGATATCTGTTTGGTCTAATCTTGAGCTATTTGCAATGGTTCAATTAAAAAGAAAACAAAAGAAGCTAAAATAGTCACAGCTAATCCTGCTGTAGCATCACCTCTGTGACAAATGAAGAGCTGTGGCACTCCAGGAATTCTAACATTCAAAATCATCCTATCCAACTTAATCTTCAATCTGCATATGTGGTTTGGATTGCCTTGGTGACATTCCTGACCTATGTCACCTCTAACTGCAGGAAAAGTAGATTGTCTATCCATAAATTTCACTTGGTTATTTAAATAAAGTCCTTTGGTTCTGCTTTTCATTTGTCTTTACAAGGGAAAGAGAATAGGATTAGATCCAGGTGACTTCTGATTTTATCAAGCCAACAATTCTTAATCAGGGGTGATTTTGCCACATTCTTTCCTCCTGGTAATATCTGGCAATGTATGGATAAATCTTTGCTTATCACAACCTGGAGAAGTGGGTGCTACTGACATGAAAAGGCAGAGACCATGGATGCTGCTAAAGATCCTGCAACACACAGGACAGCCCTCTCACTCAAACAAAGTTTTATCCAGCTCAAAATGTCAACAGTACTGAAGTTTAAATATATATATTTATATGTATATATACTGAGAGTCATCAAGTACTATTCTAGGTGGTAACAACAGAGTGAACAAGACAGAGAAAGTCCTTGTTCTCTTGTAACTTAAATTTTAATAAGAATATTGAAAATAAACAGAAACAAACACCTAATTTGGTTTTAGAAAAGTGCCATAAAAATAGAGGAAATAAATAAAATGGAAACGGTGGAAGAGGTAGGGGTGGACATAGGAGCTAGAACATTATTTTTTTGTAGAAGACACACAATTGACCATGTGATTTCTTTCCCATCCATCTTTTCTCACTGACCTTACTTGCCTTCATACAATTACTTTAGTCATAATTTAAGCCATAAAACAGTCTAAGGAAAAAATAAAACAAAACAAAGACAGCAAATAATAATATTCATTGAACTCATGCAGCTGTTGGCCTCCAGGCTATGATTTGGTAAATTTTGATCATATAATGCTTGATTTCATAAAGATTGAAAAATAATATTTTTTAAATTTAAACAGTTACCTATGTAGATTAAAACATCTAGCTTTTCTTTAGAAGGTCTTATTTCATTTAATTTTAAAGGTAAGTGTTATGCAAAAAGTATGTCATTGAATGTAAACAAAGAATAAAAACTGAAAAGAAATGTTATCTAAAAAACTTAGGATAAAACACAGTTAAGACAAGGGTGAGTAAAATACAGAAACACTCAGGGCAAAATGGTCCAATCCAGGTAATCATGGTTGATCAAAATCCACATAATAGAGATGGCGCCAGAAAACCTTTCATAAAGTAACTCAGCCTGCATTGTGATTTAGAAACAGGTAATTCATAAGATTAAGGTGCCCTTTATATATCATCAGGAAGCAGTCAACCTAAAATGTAATCAATGTAAGATAAGCTATAAATTTAGAAAAGTTATGAAAGTGTATTGAAAAAGAATGAATGAGGCTGTAAAGATGAGTTCAAATGGACAATGGTCAGCAAGGAGTCTGCCCAGAGATATGCTGGGGGGAAAGGATATGTCAGTGTGTCTCCCTCACTGTGGAGATGTATCTCCTACCTCTCTGTGGAGTAGGGTATCAACTCAGCCAGCAGATCCTTTACAAACTTTCCCCCAGCATTTACTAAAAAGAGAAGAAATAGCTCTTTTTGCACAATCCTGCCTGCACTGCACCTCTTTGTCTGGCTTGAAGCTTCCTACAAAATAATTTGTGTGCATGTTTTATCTAAAAATGCCTACTTGCATTTTGCATTCTTCTGCATATTCTATAGCATAATTGTGTTTGTTTTAATATAAATATCCTTAAATGTCAACAATTCCCGATAAAAATAAATACAATCTTGTAGTAAAATTGGTACTCTAAGGCAATGCACCATGTTTATCTCATGGTTTTGCCACATACTGATACATACTCCCAAAGTACTCTGGTTTGGAAATCCTACTTTAGGCTGCCAGCTGTAGTAAAAATAGATATTCTCCTAGTCCCACATACGCTGAGTATGTTTTTCACTATTAATTAAGTTTCTCAGTTGCCTCAATTCTTGGAACAGGATCCCCTGTCCACTGGACACCAATGTTTTATCGTTATAGCAGGCTGATTACCAATACAAATCAGTAAATTGGCATTTTCATTTACACACCAATCTGAGAATAT
The DNA here is from genome assembly GCF_000951045.1 of Mandrillus leucophaeus. NCBI lineage: Eukaryota > Metazoa > Chordata > Mammalia > Primates > Cercopithecidae > Mandrillus > Mandrillus leucophaeus. The sequence goes on along the minus strand of NW_012101887.1, from coordinate 5,395,493 downwards.
TTGTTTATATGAGTTGCACATTTGCTTGTATTAATTGTAACAATTTCAGTCTTTTGAGCCTCTGAAGTACCAGATGCTATACCCCACGGTTCTGATTTAAGAACACCATGTCGTGCAGTTCATCTTAACAGGTTAATAGGTTGCATACGTCTTTGTTAGTTTCAGCCTCACGTGGAAAAGGAAATCCAGTGAAAGATAAAAAGAAAAGGGAGTTAATGCATTTTCACCTCTTCCTGACAACCCTCACTTCATAACTTTACATTCTAAACTACTTCATTTCTTCCCTCATCCAAACAAAATTGTATTTATCTAATCTCAGCACCTCATGCTTCATGTTGGAAAGTATAGTAAATAACCAAAAGATGTTAATAAAATATCAACCCTGTGTGTGAAAACCAAATGAATACATAAAACAATGTGTAATTATGGCTTGTATCATGACTTCCAAGCTATAAAGTCACATTAAGTAAAGATCTAGGGGTAGTGTCTCAATTGCATTCCATAGACTCTCTCTGCTCTCTCTCCCTCCCTCTCTCTCTCTCTCTCTCTCACTTCTCTCAAGAGTAATCCATCCCTTTACCTCTATTCACTCCCTTTCCTCTCATCTCACCCTCAGGCACAGTGATTTTGTTTCATTGTATGCATGGTTCTCAGAATAGGTGGATGTCCTTCAAGGCCTTAGGTTTTGTTGCTAGAGGGGAGAATAGGGCTCTGAATCCTATAGGCAGAGACAAATTCAAAAAAAGTTATGTCTTTGTTACCTTTAACAAAGGTCTCTTTCTAGAATGGTTTTTAATGTTTACATGTGCCAAGGAAGTGCAGGAATGGGTTGGAAATGAATTAAGTATCCAATTACATACCTTCATAAGGTAGACTTTTAAAAATATTTATTTTTTGAGACCAGCCTGACCAACATGGAGAAACCCCGTCTCTACTAAAAAATACAAAATTAGCCAGGCATGGTGGTGAGCGCCTATAATCCCAGCTACTCTGGAGGCTGAGGCAAGAGAATCCCTTGAACCCGGGAGGCGGAGGTTGCAGTAAGCCGAGATCGTATCATTGCACTCCAGCCTGGGCAACAAGAGTAAAACTCCATCTTAAAAAAAAAAATTATTTGACTGATAATCTTTAAAACCAAAAAGCAAACAAATAAAAAAATCTGAGACAGGAGCACTAGAATTAGCCTCTGTGAATACAGAGAAAATATCTGTTAATGTGCTTTATTTTTACTCCATCATCTGCAATGCATTTTAAGATGTATAGCCAGCAACCATTTCAAGATGCAATACTTTCATTGCTAAAAAAATTTCCAGAACCAGGATTGACTGTTTTATTTTAAATCAAGGAACTCAGTAGAAAGGTGGTTGAGGGAAGCTTGTTTTCTGGCTAGAAGATGAATGGGGAAACTTCCAGTTTTATGATTTGCTGGCATCTCATCTTGAACATCCCAGTAATGCACAGGTTGCTTACTTCACTGCTATTGTATACCTCTTACCTGCCTGAAACTCAATATTAGCATGTCTGGTGACTAAATAGCATTCTGTTTATCATAAGATTAAAAACTAGAATGGTGGCTTAAAAATGAAGTATGGCTTGGAATCTATTCTAATAGAACACAGTATTCCCTATATAGATATGTTTGACTTTGTTGGAGCAACCAGAATTCAAGTATAATATTCCATGTTAGGAGTTTAACACTTCCCAACTATAAATGAACATTATTCAATGCAACATAAAGTCTTCCATTTACTTCACCAGATTGACTTTGTTTATAATTACATTAGTGTCTTATTTGATAGCAAAAATATTTGATTATTTATATATAACTGATAGTGTGATAACACAAAAAAGGAAAGATACGGACCTATAATGCATGCTTCATATAAGATGGTCAAATTACACCAAGGCAAAAGATCATTAAGGCAATCATCTTCTTCACTGACAAGCATTAGATTCTTATGCCCTGCAAGCAGATTATCTCTTGATACCTCATCAATAGCTAACCACATGGCTGTTTATCCCAGAAAGTCTTGCTTTCATGTTTTCCGATTATTTGTAGATACTTTTCTTAATTACTTGCATCTAGGAGGCATGGAAAACTATTAATAGTATATACTTCAATTGATCACTTTGCTTTGTTTTCACTTCAGTGGTTTTTTATTTCCTTGGCATAAAATCTGTAAGACTCTCTTGACATATAAATACTTAATCAACTTTCCAAAGTGTGAGGAAAAAGAGATCACTCTGCCTATTCTCACCACTGAGGAGGCCATGAGCAAAGGTGTCTTAGGAGCCCTCAGAACTGCTCTGCTGAGTCAGGTCTTTAAAATGGATCATTCCACAACTATGCAAGAGCCCCAAACAGAAGCTCCTCATTTCTTATTAGTTAATTTACAGTGAATTCTAAAGACACAGCATACATATGTATCATGTATTGATCATTTAATATATTAAAGTTAAAAAACAGCCCAAACCAAGTTTTGATATCTTACCTTTGCTGGTCTCCATTAGAACATGATGTCACTTATTTCTCCCTTTTAAAATGGGTCCTTCTCCCTACCTCTTCCCTTCCTTCTCTCTATACAAATATGTATTTATGTCTGAATTTCCTTCTATGATAACATTTTTCTTAAGAGCTTTTGAAGACAGTGAAGGTGATCTAGTGAAACTATGCCTCTTTATATTCTAAAATGTTAATGATAATAAAGTAAAATAATTATACTACATAATGGAAAATAAAAAATTTGTCTAACTGTATCTAAACTTCAGAAAATAAGACAGCACCTGAAAATTGAAATATCATTGTTAGTTTTCCATATCCATTTTAAAATAAATGTATAATTTACACTGCTACTTAAAGGTATTACTTTTTTAAATAAAATTTTATCCTAATAAAATTTTAGTTAAATGTAACCAGCAGTTATAAGTTTCCAAAAAAAATTTAAAAATAGAATTATCTATTGGTATTCTGTTCAATTTGATGTCCTGAATAACTGAGCATTGCCACAGGCTTCTAAATTTCATAACTTAGAAGGAAAAAAAACAAAATAAATTAATATTCTTTAATTATTAACAAGGCACTTCAGGATGAGTAGTCATACTGAACATTAATTAGCATTTTTCTTATATACTAATTTTCTGACAGTTCTTTAACTTTGGTAGTTTAGGTACTAGACAAATAAGTTACTATGACACCAATTTGAAAGAGGTATGCAAACTGTTTTTTATATATATATATATATGTATACACACACACACACACACATATATATATATACCAGTTTTCTTAAAATTAGGGGAATATCTTCATTAGCTACAAGAGGGAGGAGGAGACTGTTAAGGTTAATTGGAAGATTTTTCTTTAATAAATGGAAGAAATGTCAACTTGGTTCAAACTGTCATTTAAAAAAATTTGCACTTCTGCATATCATTTTTGGAACCTCCTAAATTGTCTTTTGAAAAATATTCTGGCTGGCATACAGCATCTTTTATTTTTATGTTATCTCACATGATTTTTTTGTTAAGAGACACTTCAGGATATTTTTCATAAAGTATGTTCAGTTTAGAGCCTCAGGTTTATTGTATTTTTTTACACTAATGCAGCATTATGCTGCTCTCCTTATAAGAACAAAAATATCTCAAAAGAGTAAAGCTTCCCAAGGTCACTGGCCTGTGTCTTTCTGACTCCTCAACCAGGTATTCATTTTTCTTAGTTTCTTGTCAGTGCGCCGTGATATCCTTCACATCTGTCTGTGCCTTTGCTTTTATTAGCAGAAAATACAGCTATAGCTTTAGTGTCATGTGTACTATAAAGACAGGATTTTCAAGAGATTTGACAACTCTCATATTTCCCGAAGTATTCTCCATGTAACACAGAAACAGTTTATTACTGTTAAGTAGTGACTGTCTCTCCAGCTTGAATAATGAAGTTCTCTAGGTCAATATTTTATACAATGATACATTTAAGGAAGCATTCCTCTTCCGCTTGGCACTAAAACAATGGCTGTCATAACACAGATCTATGTATTATCAATCTCATATGCCACCATAATCAATCTAATCCGTGGGGCAGGGAAAGTATAATATGTTATTGAGTTAAACCAAGAATTTTCTTCTACCAAAATGTTTATAAAGGAACATAATAAAATTATTTACAGAGATGAGCTCGTACTCTACAACGTGGAATAAATTTAACCTTCTGCACGGAGTGTTCACAGCTGCAGGTGATTTACCTATGTTACTGGAAAAGACACAGTCCTATTAGGAACGAAAGCCCCAAGCCTGAGCTTCACAAAGCCACTCAGGGTAGTGAGACAGGAGAAAGAGAGACATGAATTAGAAGGTCTAGCTCTTGAAGGCAACGACTACAACACAAAAAAATACAAAACACAGGACAAAGTGTGCTTTATAGAATCGTTAAAAATCAAAACCTTGCCCGTCTTTTGTTTGAATATTTCATGACAAGAGACCATTTCTAAGGGAGAAATGCTTTTCTTGCTGGTCAGATAACAGTAGGCTTTAACATGGAATAAATTCACAAACTTTTCTCAAGAAAGAGAATTTAGGCCATTTCAGTCTAAACAAGCCAAAGCGTACATCTGCATCGATCCTCTTGGCAGCCAAAAGCAAGCCCCTTTGAAGCTTTACGTTTGTACCGACACCTGTTAAGACTCTGCCTGCCCTCGATTCCATTTTGTATCTGGCAGTATTGCAAGTGTACTCAATTGAAGATGATTCCACAGAATAAAGAAAATGTACCTTGGCTAGAGATGTACATTTATTTTTTCTTTCTCATATTTTTCTTCTTCCCACATACTCTGCTCTTATTGCTGTGAGTGAGGAAAACCTCACTGGGGTAAGTTTTTTAAGCTCTATGAATTGGTTGGTAAATTCATCTCAATGGAAAAACCATTTTGATTTAGGTTTTGACCTGTATTTTCCAATGCAGCTTTATGCTTGATCAAGCTGACTGTATATCTTTTTCATTTGATTGAGAACTGGTAGGAGGAAAGTTTGGATTGGCACTGCAGGGTAAAGCACAATGATGATCTCTTCATTTCTCATCATTATCTTTAGTTCTCTTATGTGGTAGATTGCATTGAACCAAGACGGGTGCACCTATACATATTTTATCCCACGTACTTTTTTAATGTGACAGTAGTAACACATTTTCATCAAGGGATGGGGTTCATGTTCTTTCCTCTTGAACTTGTGGGAATCTTTGTAACTGGCTTAAGTAGAATTTGGTAGAAGTAACTCTCCATAACTTTCATGGCTAGATTATAAAAGGTGATATGGTTCTCTCTCTTTCTCTCTCAGTGCTGGCCTTTGTAGTCAAGCTATCATATTGTGAGGACAACCACACCACATGGTAAAAACATTAATGAGTTCTAGGGAACAGTTCCAGCTAAGGTCTCAGCTGACAGCCATCATCAACTACCAAATATGTAAGTGATCTGTCTTCAGATTATTCCAACTTTTCCAGCTGAAGCCAACGAAGTTCTGAAAGAAACAAGCCATCTTTACTATGACCTATACAAATTTTTGACCCACGGAAACCATGAGAGATAAGACATGAAAATATATATATATATATTTTTTTTTTTTTTTTTTTTTGAGACGGAGTCACTGTGTTACCCAGGCTGGAGTGCAGTGGCGCAATCTCGGCTCACTGCAAGCTCTGCCTCCCGGGTTCACTCCACTCTCCTGCATCAGCCTCCTGAGTAGCTGGGACTATAGGCGCCCATCACCATGCCCGGCTAATTTTTTGTATTTTTAGTAGGGACGGGGTTTCACCATGTCAGCCAGGATGGTCTCAATCTCCTGACCTCGAAAAGTATTGTGTTTTAAGCCACTAAATGTTAGGGTAATTTGTTATGTAGCAATAGATAACTAATATAGAACATCACTTCTTTTAATCTCTTATCTCAAAGTCATTCAGGTATTTATTAGAGACTGTAAAATTGTAACTGCTGAAGTGTTACACCAGTCTCTATACTCTACATCTTTTTCACAACCGCGGAACGTTTTTCCTTGACAAAACCTTTCTCAGGACTGACCATCTCAATGTCAAAGGAAAATGCCTCTTATTCCTGAATTTTCCCATTGCAATGTTTCCAGAAACTGTAATGAAGTAATGATGTACTTCAAGATACACTGGCTTGAGATCTGAGAGAATAAAGATATGCCTCAGATGCTTCCAGAACAATCAAGCCTATGGAAATGCCATGGGCCAATTGACCTTGCCCAGAGCATGATAGGTAACTCACGAAAGCAGAAGCCTGGGGAATTTGGAGGCTTGATGAGACCTCTTACTTTTCCATTTGCTTTAGTCTCTGGAAGCCTGAATCCAATTGTCCCCACACACCATCAAATCCAAATACCATTCAAATCAATATCCACATGAAGTTATTTGAGTCAGAAATTTCTATAAAACTAAATAACTCATGCTAGGAGAAGGATTATTGCTATATAGTTAACGTTAACATAATTGTATGCAAGAATTACAGATACCAAAAAGCCATCATTTCTTATTCTTTAGTCAGGAGACGATTTCTTCAAAGAGAATCTTACAATGGAGACCCTTCAAAATAAAACAGATGAATGGCTTAGCTCTACAGAGGCAATTAGCAATCTAGAGCCCTACCTGTTCGGCCCTAACCTAGTCCCACTTCAGAGGTCTCGAGGAATAGATGCAGAAACCCCACTGAGATCTAAAGGAGGCTTGAAAACCAATCCTATTAGTCCTCTTTGACACAAACTAACACAAAAATATATAAGTTTAGTGCAACTGGGTATGAATATTGTCTGTCAGACCTTGGGGGGATTTCTCCTATGTTCTTCAAATTCTCCCCACTTTTTGGGTTTTCACACAGGCATAAGATGAGGAACTCACATGATAATACTAAGGACCTTATTATTAATTTCATAGAACTCTTTTCATCTCTGTAATTGCTCAAACTATGAAGTTTAAAATCAGAATTATCTGCATAGCTGAGAATGCATTGATGTGCCTTTAGTAAGCTCTCCAAAAATGCCTGCTTGTCTTTGTTACTGGAAAAAGTATTCTATCTCATGTTTGACCACCCTCATTTCCTTGTCTCAACTATTCAATCATTTTTCCCAACTCCTATCAGTTTCATCTCATCATATTTACCACCTTCTCCTTACTCTTATAAAACTTCCATAAACTAGTCTTTCGTTACTTCAGACCCAGTCTTTTACATCCTAACTGGTCTCTCCGCTTCCAGTCCCTTGCCCTTTCTACTTCTTACATATAATGCCAGAATAACTTTCCAAAATCATTATGACCACCTGCTCTTCAGATATTTTCACTAGCACTTAACCCCATTGTGTTTGTTTCTTTTGCTTGATTGGCAAAGCTTTTTAATTTTCTCAAGTTCTGTCTCTAATACCTAAGTATGTTTTCACTGTGACCACTACCAACCTTATATACCAGCCAAAATCAATATGACCTTATTCCCCAAAAATTCTTTGAAGAAGCTTAAAGAAATGAATTATCTAACAGGAAGAGTATATCAGTGAAGAATGTAGTGAAGAAATATAAGAATTATAATCTAAAATTAGTAATTGTATTAATATGTTGTATCAATTCCAATAAATATTCCCTGAGATTCCCAAACTGAAAATCAAAATAGAAACATGATCAATATTGATATTCATAGCATCCACGTGATAAAAATAGATCTGTACTAAAGGGTGTATATCTACCCATTTCATGTTTTACTTCCTTCTGGAGAAGTGGCCTTTATAATAAAAGTAGTATGAGTACCTGCAGCACATACTACTTATTATATACCCAGCAGTGTGTTGATGTTATTTAATAATCACACCAACCTAGGGGATAGGTACCACTTTATTATCATCATTTAATAGATAAGGGGATTGATGCAGAGAAAATTTAATTAACTCGCCCCAAGGCCCCACAGCTGGTTAGTAGTTCGGGGATATCAAACCAGGCAACCTGGCTTCAGAGCCAAAATTCTGAACTATTACTCCAAACCACATTAATAGGCTCTATAGATATGTGCTGAAATAATGGACAAGTAAATCATACATCCCTTTCCTTCCAGCTCTCCTACATAGAATGCTCTAAATGGGATGATATGTGTCCACATTACCCTCTCGTTTGTCACTGATTCCTTTTGTTTCCTCTTCTTTCTCCTTTGCTGTGACTCCTGTGTCTGCCTCTGAACATTTTTGCTAAATCTGGTGAAGTATTGTGAACAATTGAGGTGGGTTTGTGCTGCCCTAACTAGCCCACCCTAACCTCATTCTGTATTGTGCTACCTCCCTCAATTCCAGTGGTACCCAGAGCTCTGATAAGAAGGCCTCATACAGACTTCCTCAGCCAAACCCAAACATTCATCCCTCATCCTACCTTAGCCTCTCTGACTCCATCTTTTCACAAAGCCTTTCAGCTATGGAGAGTTTCTATGTCCCTGTCACTACAAGCTACTTCACTTAGGCCCTCAGACATACATTGACCCGAGATCTGGGAAGGCGGGAAGTGAGTTTTTGCCCCTGACCCTCAATAGCCATCCCTGATTCTCTTTACAAATGAAAAGTTTTTCAAATCAATATGAACATTCTTATGTCTTCAGTTTGATGATCATGTTAAAATGAAAGCCAGATTTTAATCATCTTTCTACTCAGAAGGAAAAGAAAGAATCACTAATTTTATGTAAAACTTCTAAATGTGTGAAATCTCACAAATGTTCCATGTTCAATTTTTTTTTGTTCTATTTCCAAAGTCCCCAAGGGCACAAAAGTGTTGAACCCCTTATTTTTCTAGATATTTTTCTAATTCTATTTTACACAATTCCCCTATTCCAATTTATACAAATTTTAATTTTCTCAGGTTCTGTCTTCCTTCATGTACTATAACTGAGCCCAATAATATAATGTCTGAGATAGAGCCCTGATACCATATGTGCACAGGCTTCATATTTTAACATTATTTTGTGAATTATTTCCATGTAGGGATTTAATATTAAAGTGCAATTAGGAGGCATGCAATATATGGGTACTTAAATTAAGCCATCTAGATAGAAAGTACTAAAAAGCGTATGTGTTTATATTAAAGTAATAATGCTGTGTAGCTTTATATGTAGGATAATGATCTTATTGAGAATTTGCTATAGAGCTCAGTTTCTGGGTTTAGTGTCAAAAGCTCAAGAGTAAAACTCTGGGGAAAGCTTCATTACTGAAAAGAAAACACTGAGATAACATCATGTTTCCCATCTTTAGTTTTATAGGTATGTTGCTGCAAAAGAATATAGTAATTGCTTGTGAGAAGGAGTTACTTTGGTTTGAAAAAAGCTATATTAATATGAGAATTGTACTTAATAGAAATATGAGAACAAGGTAATAAAAATATACTGAGTGAAATGAATACTAAATATTATAAAATGTAGGTGAAGATAACCCCAAAAATTCTCTAAATCAATATCATTTTATACATTTCATATAAAGCATATATAAAATATATAGAAGTTTGTGTAACACAATCACACTTTAATTCTGGGGCCTCATTTTCTTAAATTTTACTTTAAGTTCTGGGATACATGGGATGAACGTGCAGGTTTGTTACATAGGTATACATGTGCCATGGTGGTTTGCTGCACTTATCAATGTGTCATCTAGATTTTAAGCCCTGCGTGCATTAGGTATTTGTCCTAATGCTCTCCCTCCTCTTCCCCCAAACCCCTGACATGCGGCCTCATTTTTAAAAATAAAAAAAACATAACATTGTATTAATGGACAGTGTTAAAATAGTATCAAAAGTGTTGCAAGTGCATGAGTCAGGATATGCTACTATATGCTGTAATCAGAACCCAAAATCTCAGTGGCATATCATAAGAGTTCATTTCTCACATAAATTCCAACATGGTCCAGGTATCTCTCCAAGTCAGCATCTAGCATTCCAGGCCACTCTAAACTTATGGAACTTTCCATATCAACACATGCTTTCCCCAATTGCCTTAGCTAAATGCAAATCATATATCACTTCAACTCAAATTTAACTGGCCAAAGCAAGCCACATGACCACTTGTAACATCAAAGGAGGCAGAGAAGTACAATTCTTTCTGTATCTAGAAAGAAATTTTGCTGAGTGGCCATAATATCCACCATACTAGTCAATTGGATTTTCATCATTGCTGCCAATGAACTTTTTGTATCTATTAGCAAAGTCAAATTGTAATCAAGTTACTTTGTGCATATAGAAGGAGAATGACGTTAGTTAGATGACTTTCTAATGTCATCAAGTAATTATTGGCTTATACAAGTATACATGCAACATAGATCAAATATTCATATAAAGAATATCTGTTTATAAGCAGCTTCTAAAAATATTGAATAAATTGCATTAGCCAGTCAAAAAAGATTATCTGACAGCTCATATAAAATTTATCTGTTTTAAACATGCTTGAGACATGAAGAAAACCAAAAACCAAACTATTATAGGCCAGGAATGAAAATCTGGGCACAGATTACATAGTAAACCAGAAATGGGTTAACAATGGAAAGAAATGTAGACAGCATCTTGTCCAATTTCTTCATTTGAACAAAAGGTTGTTATATAATTAAAGGAAACCCCAACAGTGATGTGTTAAATGTAGTCCAAAAATCTCAATTGTATAATATGCAGACTTGCTTTATTTCAAGTTTACCAAAATGAGTCAACACAACTAACCAGCTGGGTGTTTGTAGGGTCAAGCTGGGCCTACTATTTCTGTCCTGATCCAAAATCCAACTTTGCACTGCAGAGCAGTCGTGCATTTTAATTCAAGACATGGAGACAAATGAAGTCCTGTGGCTCTGTGATTTCTAGCACAGTGAACATCATTTTAAAAAATCTTATAGCTAGATGTGTACATTTTCTACATCCCTGGAGTTTGATCCAAGGGAATATGAGGGTTAAGGAGAACTGCCATTTGCTTCTTCCTTCCCAAAAAGGGGCTGCCTGCTGTTTTCCCATCTGGAGTCACTTTCCATGTACTTATTTCCCACATTTAATAGTTAAAAAATTTAGCCCACTCTTATTTGAGAAAGGGGACAGGTGATTAATGGAAACCCATGGAAAAAATCACATGATTATCATTCTAAATTTTTAATATTGCTGGGGTTTGCTATATTTGCTATGTTGTTCGAGCAATTCTGAAAGTTGTAAAGTAAAAGTAAAATCTCTCTCTTGTTTTTACCCTAATCATACTCCTCAGAGTAAATACTTCATTCTAGAAACTCAGATATGGTGGCATGGAGGGTTTAAATGTGCCATTCAAAGGTATAAAAGTATTAGGAGATGAAAACAGAATCTGTTACCTTTGCATGATGTAGTACTAAAGATGGAGGGAATTTTGCTTTAATGTTTTGAAACTATAATATATGAAAACTATGATATAAAGCATATAAAGTTTAGAAAATGGTGTGTTAACATAATTAATGATAATCAACATTAATTCAGAATGAAAATACCTTAATAAAATACATTTGGAGACCCAGACTTCCACTTTAATATTCTAAAATAACCAATTGCCAAAACTTCATTGTCCTTTGAACTTTAATATTTTTTTAACCTGATGAAGATTTTACTACTATGGATCTCACTAGACTGCTATTAATTTAGTAACTCAATTGGGCTTAATCAGTCCTAATTTTAATACTCTTAAAAGTTGGACACCACTCATAGGAGTTTCCAGTGAATTAGTCCCAGTAGCTTAACCAGTGATTTTATAGGTATAACTAGCTTTAAGCAATTATCGCAGTTTTATAACCCACAGGCATTTTATTAGATTTTTCTCCTGCTCAATAAATTTAGTTCTACTAGTTTGTCATGCATTTTTCAAAGGGTTAAATTCAGCAGTCCTGTATTAAAACTTGATTCCTCTTTTCTTGTCCACTTTGCATTATTGATTCTGTATTGCAGAAAGATGAATCCTCCAAATCCAATTCGGTCATGTTATTCCACCAATAAAATCATTTTTTTTTTTTGCTTCTCTTTATATGTAGAATAAGGCCCACTCTCCTCATCATTGTCTATAAAGCCTTTTTTGCCTCCTCACCAGCTAGATCCAGCCCCACTTTCCCACTCTTTTCACAGACTCTACCCACACTGATACTCTTTCAAACAAAATATATGGGACACACCAACATACTGCACTACATGGAACAGATATTTTCTAAATAGTACTCCAGTGGCTACATATAGCTCTTGTCACTTCAAAAGCTATACATCTTATTCTTCACTGTTTACTACATGAAGCATCAGCAGCAACTTAATACTGGACATTACAGCATCATATATTTTAGTCATTTTTATGGTCTTTCTAGAGGCATCTGCGATAATGTTTAAGTGGAAAAGGATTCAGTTTCTGCCCTACAGCTTAAACTATAAGCATATGTAGGCATTTATTTAATATCAAGAAGAAATTTAAAATATCCATTTCTCAGATTACCAGCTTTTAAAGTTTAGAGTTCACAGATATAAGGCTATACAAATAGAATTGATTTGAGTTCTGTAAAACTAGAAATCTGTACCATTATTTTGCAATTAACTATTCAGAGATATTAGCCTTAATTATTTAAACCAATTTACTTGTTAACCCTATATCCTTTTAATAATGTTCTTTATATGAGAGAAAGCTGTAACCCAGAATGATAGTTAACTGATACTCTCACTTCTCCTCAGGGCCTCAAGAGATTTAATGTGTCAGTCTAGCTCTTGTAAATGCCCTAGCTACAGCTCTTTTTATTATGTTCTCATATAATCTTCTCATGTCAAGGGTCTTCACTCACTTGGAGCATACTTTTGGGCTTAGACTGAGACTCTACAAACTCAGCACATTTCTGTATTGTGTCTTTGAGACCTATTACTGGGAGAGACTTGAAGAACTGACACAAAACAGCTATTAGATGGCACACAAAGGATTTCATGAAATGGTTTGATGCCCTTTCAAGTAAATTTTAAAAATCAGAATTCAAACTCTACTTGTAAATGAATTAGGGAAATATATGTTCTCTTTTTAATGCTTTTATTACATTATATATTTGTTTGATTTCAATAGGTCCTGATGAGACCTGAGTAGTAACATTTTCTACCATGATTTAAATCTATTTGTAGGTGACATGATTGTATATACAGAATATCTGAAAGAATGCTTAAAAGCAAAACAAAACCAAAATCTACTAGATAAATAGGTGAATTCAGCAGTAGCTCCCAGAAAAAGGGTCAATATAAAAAACTAAATTTAACAACCATAGAGTAGCAACAAATAGAAAATTATCAAATATTAATGCTAGAGTTTTCCAAAATTAAAACTCTATCCATAAAAAGACACTGTTAAATTCAAAACACAAGCCATTAACTAGGAGAAAATCTTTTACATTACACATATTAGAGAAAAAGATGTCAACCTAGACATGTATTGTCCCTGTAGCCACTAGCAATGTACCAATTTATATTAAAATTTAAATAAATTAAAATTAAATAAAATTAAAAATTTAGTTCCTCAGTCATACTACCCTCATCTCCAGTGAGGGATCTAGAGGGATCATGTGTGACTAGTGGCCACCATATTGGACAACATATAAAGTTCTATTAGACAGAGTTAATCTAGATACAATAAAGAACTCCTACAAAGAAATTGTTGTAAACATAATGGCCACAAATTGGGAACAACACAAGTTTATAATCAATAGGTGAATAGATAAATAATGGTAACAAGTAATAGGTAAACAAATAATGGACATACTAAAATACTCCTCACCAATAAAAAAGAACACATTTCTCATTAATAGCAACATGAAAGAATTGCAAGAGTCTTATGTTGAGCCAAATAAGTCAAATATATATACCATATGATTCCTTTTAGAGCAAGGTTAAGAATTTATAAAAGTAACCTATGGAGATAAAAATCAGAATGGTTACCTCTAAGAGAGCTAGGGAGGAATCAACTGGAACAAGGTATGAGGGAACTTTTGAGGACCTTAATAACCACCACACACACACACTACACACACACACACACTACACACACACACACAGGCAATATATAAGAGAAGGTGATCAACTTCATATAATATCAAAGAATTGCACATTAATAACACAAATAAATACAAGTACATACTAACACAAATGACTAAAATAAAAAATATAAATATTACCAAATATTAATGAAGAATCAGGAGCAACTAGAACATACACACACTGTTTCGAGGATTGTAAATTGGTACGATCACTTTGGAAAATAGTTTAGCAGTATCTAATAAAATTGAATATAGTCATACATTGTGAACTGGCAATTCCACTCACAGGTATATGCCCCAGAGAGATTCACACATTATTTCTCCAACAGACATGTATAAGAAAGTTCATAGCAGCACTATTTATATTAGTTCTAACCTGGAAATAACCTAAATGTTATTTGACAATATAGGGGGTAGAAAATATAATATTGACATAAATGTTTATAAAATAAAAATGAATAAAAGTAACGAAGTGAACAATCAAGCAATAAAACTGAATAAATTACAAGTACATGCATCAAAATGTTTGAAACACAAAAATACTGAGTGAAAGAATACAGGCAGAAAATAAGTACCTATATTATGATGTCATTTACATAAAGTTTAAAATCAGATAAAACTGTTTTATGATGTTAGGATTCAGGATAATGATTATATTTTGAGGGCAGTGAGAGCAAGAAGTGGAATGAGGGGTCCGCGTTCAGGCCTGTAATCCCAGAACTTTGCGAGGCTGAGGCAGGCAGATCACGAGGTCAGGAGTTTGAGCCCAGCCTGGCCAACATGGTGAATCCCCATCTCTACTGAAAATATGAAAATTAGCTGGGCTTGGTGGTGCACGCCTATAGTCCCAGCTACTAGGGAGGCTGAGACAGGAGAATCGCTTGAACCTAGGAGGTGGAGGTTGCAGTGAGCAAGGCTCCATCTAAAAAACAAAAAGTGGAATGAGGGAGACTTTGAGGTGCTGATTATATTCTATTTTTAGATCTAAATGCAAGTTACGCGATGAGTTCCTTTTAAGAAAACTCTTTGTTTCTGTAAAGTTCTGGTATGTGTTCTTTTCTTGGTATGAATTATTTGACACTAGTTCTTGCTCTGTTGCCCAGGTTGGAGTGCAGTGGCACAATAGCTCACTGCAGCCTCCAACTCCTGGGCTCAGGTGATACTCCCTTCTCAGCCTCCCAAGTAGAATAGCTGAGACTACAGGTGCACACCACCATGCCTTACAGCTTTGTAATTGTTTTGTAGAGACTAGGTTTCACTATGTTCGCCCAGGCTCATTTTGAACTCCTGGCCTCAATCTATCCCCTCACTTTGGCCTCACCTGGGATTACAGGTGTGAGCAACCGTGCCCAGCCCCCTCCATATGTTTTATACTCAAAATGTCTTTTTAAAAAATTAAGAGGCTGTTGTTTAGCAAAAAAAGACCATTAAGAAAGTAAAAACAAAAAGAACGAGAGAATATATTTACAGCACATATAACAGACAATTTGTAACAGAGATCATTTATTAAAAATGTTTAGGTGTTATTAAATGGCTCCTTTAACATGCGTTATCTCAGATGATCTTCACAACAACTCCATGACTAAGCTCATTTTAACTTAAGAAGAAACCAAGGCTTAGAGAGTTGGACTCTCCTCAGGTCACAAAGACAGGATGACTCCAAACCAATTCTCTTACGCTTTTAAACGGTGTAGTAAACTGTTACAAGAATTTGACAAGTCACTCCTCCAGCAATGTACATATTTTTGTTTCCCAAAACTTTATGATATACATAAAAAACAAGAAATATTGCTTTAATATTTTATTTTTATTTTTCCAACTTTTATTTTAGATCAGGGAGTAAAGTGCAGGTTTTTTACCAGGGTATATTATATGATGCTGAGGCTTTGGGTATGAACGATCCCATCTGAACTCAGTACCCAGGTACTAAGCATAGTATCCAATAGTTAATTTTTCAACCCTTGTCTCCCTCCCACCTCCCCACCTAGTAGTCCCCAATTTCTACTGTTGCCATCTTTATGTCCATGAGTACCCCCTGTTTAGCACATACTTTTAAGTGAGAACACATGGTAGTTTTCTGTTCCCAAGTTAATTTGCTTAGGATAATGGCTTCCAGTTGCATCCATTTTACTGCAACGGACATTATTTCATTCTTGTTATGGCTGCATAGTATTCCATGGTCCAAAACACACTTAAAAGTACAAATGTGCATACAAGTAATATACTCATTGAAGTACACAGACAATGTTGTATATCAGAAAGCACAAGCTTTGGAATCCTGGGTCCATCATTTACTGTGTACTCTTAGAAAGGAACCTCAAATCTTGACTTCCTTGTTGGTAAGATGGCAGTACTTTAGTATATAACAAGAACAGTGCCTGGTAATGTAGAATGAATGAATGCTTTTTAATATGGCAAAAATTGGTAAGTTCTTACAATGAATATTCTTTCAAATATGTTAAAACATCTAAAATGTTTATAATTATTTTACCTTTATAGTCACAATTTACTATATAATATTATCTGATATAATCAGTTAATTGTAGTCTGGTACACAATTTAAGTTGAAACTGAGGAATAGTCTTGTGCTTTAATACATTCCATAATATATGGAAAAGGTCTACTGTACAAAAATAACTGAAATGCACCATGGGTAAGAAAAACAACTGCTGGCAATATAAACAAATCTTAGTTTAATTAAACTATTATATAAATGTGTATCATAGTGCATAAATTGTTTTAATTGAATATTGTATTTTCATTTCAAAATAAAAACTATAACATTTAAAAGGAATAAATATCCCTGTCATGGCTTATATTTCACTTTGATATGCAACTAATCCTGGTATCCTTTAACCATAAAGGCAAATTGAAAAGTGTCAGTCCAGGTCCATGGTATTTAAAATAGAAGTTAAAAATTATATTATATATATAGAGAGAGAGAGATAGGAGTTCCTTATTCAAAGCTTCGATGTTTGGAAAGTAATTCAGGCCATCACTCTCATTTCTGGAATCTGGTTTCAGTGTAGAAATTTGGACATGCTATTCCTTTCCAAATGAATTAAAGTACATATTTGTGTAACTACTTTTGAATGCATTCACAGAGAATTATTCAAAGTGTTTATTCAGATGAATTATAATGCCAATAAAAAAAGCCAAGTTTTTGATCCAGTTTTTTCTAGTGAGCTGAGACGTGGATTTTCTCTCAAATGGTATTAACAGGTTGGTGTCTTTCATTATATAAAAGCATCTTTTGTTGTACCATGCCAACACTGTCATCACACCTTCCAAGACTACACCAGACTACTACCTTCTCCAAGCAAAGGCTTGAACTCACTGTGACCTACATCATAGAAGACTATTTGGTTCATGATGATAATGACCATGTGCCCATTATGTATTCTATTTTTAATATCTAACCCCCAAAAGTGATACCTGGTGAACAATGCAATAAAGACACCTGTATTCAAAATATATCACCATGAATTTAATTGTAATAACCAGACCAACCACAATAGCAACCAATGACAAGTAACCATCTGTTGTACTTGTGCTTCTTAATTTTGACTGGCCTACATTGACTTCTCAACGCATTTCTTAAAACATAAAAATAAATGGTTTATTTTGTTATACTGATGAGAGTCATTAGATCAAAACGTTCTTCAATCACATTGTTACCACTTGGATCATGTACCCCAAATTTATATGTTGAAGTTCTAGCCACTAGTATCTTAGAATTAGTCCTTGTTTAGAAATAGGGTCACAGCTGAAATAACCAGTTAATTTGAGATGAAGTCATACTGGAGTAGGAGAGGACCCAAATTCAATATGGCTGGTGACCTTATAAAGAGAAATTCGGACACAGAAAAACATACAAAGAGAACACCATGTGAAGATTGGAGTTATGCTGTCACAAGCCAAGGAACTACCAGAAGTTAGGAGACAGATTTGAAACAGACCCCTCCCTAATGCCTTCAAAGTATGGCCCTGCTGACTTTCAAACTTTTGGCCTCCAGAACTGTGGTACAGTAAACTTCTGTTTTTTAAGCCATTCAATTTGAAGTACTTTATTATAGCAGCCCTAGCAAACTATTACGCACATAATATACTTACTGACACTATTAGTAAAATTAGATAACAAGAATTACTGAAATGGGAGGCATCAAAAAATGTTTGTCTTTTTTCCTTAACTTCTGTAAGTTCATCTGTAAAAGCAAAACTAAGTGCCCCAATAATACTTGTTAGATTATTTTTGGAATTGTTTCTTTATGTTTGGGACACATAATTCTTTGTTGTAAAGGATTTTTACGTTGCTAACTAGACAGTATTTCTTAAATTTCCCACCTAAAAATATGGTATCTAGTTTATGTTTTCAATTATTAAATAATTTTATTTCACAGTATTGTCATTATTTCATTTGTATTCTAAAATAAACACTGTTGAAATATTGATTACTTGTTCAATTTCATTGAAGTTTTTATCATATATCTTTTCTGAAGTGCAGTTAGCATTTTTACCATAAATTTGTTCTTCACAATGACATATTTTCGATAAAGATACACTCTGCACATTAAACAGGTAGGAATATTCTACACTCCCATTGAGAAAACACTTACTCCAATTTTTCTCGAAACATGTAGCCCACTTGGACTATCTATTATATACCAAGTGTTGTCAAATATAATTTTTAAGATTTATATAAGAAAGTAAAAACATGTAATGAAAAAGATATCCAGCCCCAGAGCCCCAGTGTTGGGAGAATATAGGGTGTGATAGAGGCTCCAGACGTCATGTCCTGTATAAAAGAAATGTCAGACATTGAAATCCAATGACTTCCTCCTAGCATGTTGTCAGATGTGCCAACTTTTAAATAATGGTAAATAAATCACATGGAGATTTTTAAAAGACATATATCTTTGGTTCACTTTTGGCTTCTGGTTAGACACTTCGATTTGTTGACCAGTTCTACCAGGTACTAATTCAAACTAAAAATAACCAAGAGTTTGTTTTGTTTTCTTTGTTTGAGCCCGTGGCATTTACTCATGCCTCTCAGCAACCACAGTCAGAGACAACGACCTTGCTTTAAACAGAAAAACCAAAGGCTGGAATTCTGGATTATATCCTCCCAGTCCTCTTTCCCAGAAACATCTTCAGATGTGTATAAAGTGTCTGTGGATGATGATGCTCTGGGGAGGGACAAAAGGTGCAAAAGTACCACACCTGGACCAAGGCAGCAGGAGAAAGGCCTCTGCTCAGGAGGAGCAAGGCCCAAGCCTAGGACCTGGGTACTAGAGGGGAGGAAGAGCCCCTCCACCACCACCATTTGACCTGGGGAGTCTCTACGCAGTCCTAGACTAGAAGGAACTAAAAAGGGAAGCCTTCAGCATGAAGTCCCAGAAGGTAGGAAAGGGAGGGTAAATTTTGCACCCCTATGCAAAGAAGTGGCAAGAGGGAGATATATTGGAGACTTTAGATAATGGAAGATCTCTCCAGTGATGATTCTGGTGCACCTGGAGGCCCACCCAAGTGGTCATCTCAAATACCTCCTGTTTTCCACACCATGGCCTTAACTGAGCATAGGTGGTAGCCAAGGTACTGATCCCAAGGCTTCTTTTGACACAACTGGCTCTTACTTCATCTTAGCCAGCCCTCCCTGGGTATGTTAATCTTTCATCAGGTCCTTCTTTGAGCCACTAGAACTATGAGCATGTAGGAGCATGCATGTCCACGAAACTAGGGCTTGTTTTCATCATTTCTGCCTCAGTGATTGAATGGTGCCATCATTATTTTACCTAGACACCCACAGCAGAAATCCTGCCATCATTATAATTTTACACATCCAAAATCTATTTTTCTGTTCCTATAATACTTCTTCAAACTTTTAAATCTCCCCCTCCTTGAAATCTTCTAACCTTTCTACAGATTATCATGAATTTTCATTCTGGACAATTTTTTAAAGTATTTTTAATTTACTTCCCTTAGAACATGTGTTAGAACACAAGAGTCTCCTTTCTGAAACACAGATTTTATGTGTGTGTGTGTATGTGTGTAACATATAGAATGCATAATATATAAAAATAGTTTTAACTAGAGATATTTTAATTTCAAAACAAAATGTATAAAATAAAAAAAAAAATTAAACCAATAAATCAAAGAATAATAGGTAATTTTTTTTGTACTGGTTTGACTTAGTACCAGATTCTGATACTTTTTTCATTTATTCCAAGATTTCAGTGTCAGAGCTTGCATTTTTCAAGACCTACAGTATATGAAGGTCATTGCAAAATGGTGACTGAGTTAAATTAGGTGAATAACACTGACAAGCCTTCTAAAAGCTTATGTTTTGTTACAATAAATTTGTTTATTTAGATAGGAGATATATGTACTATTAAGATGCATAGGGCTGGGTGCAGCGGCTCACGCCTGTAATCCCAGCCCATTGGGGAGGCTGAGGCAGGCAGATCACGAGGTCAGGAGTTCAAGACTAGCCTGGCCAACATGGTTAAACCCAGTCTCTACTAAAAATACAAAAAATTATGCGGGCGTGGTGGCAGGTGCCTGTAATCCCAGCAACTTGGGAGGCTGAGGCAGGAGAGTCACTTGAACCCTGGAGGTGGAGGTTGCAGTAAGCAGAGATGATGCCACTGCATTCTAGCCTGGGCAACAGTGCGAAACTCCGTCTCAGAAAAAAAAAAAAAAAAAAAAGGTTCTTGATTGGTACAGAAACTCTAAATTCCTAAGCTTTCTTCATCTTTTATGGTTTGGCACCTACTGTGCCTTTCAAACATTATTTTGTCTCCTCCCATAACTACACTGTGAGTTCCTTGAGGGTAGAGTTTGAATTCTGCTTTGTATCCCCACTTTCTTGAATAAGCCTGAGACATTATCAGTAGTCAAAATTGATCAAAAATGATTACCATTTATTATTGTTCTTTAATCATTTTTATCATGACTCATAAATTCCTAAGAATGAGGACTGTGCCATCTTCTTGGTTTATAGTTTGTGGCTTATTTAATAACCACATTGACTATAATAAATGACTAATTTGTAAAATTATGTACAAGGTACAAAACAAGGAAGATGGATAAATTATCCCCAAATGGTCAATATTAATATAGTCATATACTGAGTAACTTTTATATGAGAAGAATTTGATTTAGTTTATGACTTGAATCATCTACCCCTTCATTTAAAAAACTCTGCAAAGACATAGTCCCTGACAACAATTTCATGTTGAAGATGCCAAAAGCAATGGCAAAAAAAAGGGACCTAACTAAAATAAAGAGCTTCTGCCAGCAAAATAAACTATCAACAGAGTGAGCAGACAATCTACAGAATAAGAGAAAATATTTGCAAACTCTGCATCTTACAAAGGTCTAATATCCAGAATCTATAAGCAGCATAAAAAATTAACAAGCAAAAAACAAACCACCCCATTAAAAAGTGGGCAAAGATCACAGACACTTTTGAAAAGAAGACATACACATGGCTATCAAGCACATTAAAAAAAAAAAAAAAAAAAAAAAAACCTCAACATTACTAATCATCAGAGAAATGCAAATTAAAATCACAATGAAATACCATTTTACATCAGTTAGTATGGCTACTATTAAAAGTCAAAAAGTAGCAGATGCTAGCAAGGTTGCAGGGAAAAGAGAATGCTTATACACTGCTGGTGGTAGCGTAAATTAGCTCAGCCATTATGGAAAGCAATGTAACAATTTCGCAAAAACATCAAACCTATATACCATTTGACCCAGAAATACCATTATTGGGTATATACCCAATGGAATATAAATCATTTTACATAAAGATATGTGCATGTGTAATTTCACTGCAGTATTATTCACAATTACAAAGACATGGAATAACCTAAATGCTCATCAAAAGTTGATTGGATAAAGAAAATATGGTACATATACACCA
Source organism: Mandrillus leucophaeus (assembly GCF_000951045.1). Lineage (NCBI taxonomy): Eukaryota > Metazoa > Chordata > Mammalia > Primates > Cercopithecidae > Mandrillus > Mandrillus leucophaeus. Next base: position 5,373,517 of record NW_012101887.1, on the reverse strand, counting down.
TGGAATACTACACCTCCATTAAAAAGAATGAGATTATGTCTTTTGTGGGAACATGGATGGAGCTAGTGGCCATTATCCTAAGCAAACTAACACAGGAACAGACAACCAAATACTGCATGTTCTCACTTATAAGTGGAAGCTAAGCACGAAATAGACATGGACACAAAGAAGAGAACAGCAAACACTGGGGCCTACATGAGGACAGAGGGTGGGAGGAGGAAGAGAATCAAAAATCTACCCATCAGGTACTGTGTGTAGTACCTGGGTGACAAAATGATTTGTGCAATCAACTCCCATGACACACAATTTACCTACATAACAAACCTGCACATGTACGCGTGAACATAAAATAAATAATATGTTAATATTGTTGAAATTTAATCAATTCAAATAAAGTAAAAGCTGGTGTACCCACTGGGAAATCAGTCTGTAATTCGTCCTCTCCCAAGAGGTAACCTCTGTTAAGAGTTTGATTTATAACCTACCAGAATTTTTACTTATATTTATCATGTTGGTCTTGTGTGTGTTTCAAAATAAGTTACGTCAACAGCATCCTTGTAGGATTTAATGTTTTGACCTATAATATTCGAGTCAGTTTGTGCAGATTGACCTCATTTGTACAACAGATATTCCATAGTTTTAATAACTATTTGATAATTCCCCTTGCTGTCATTATTAAAGTCCAAACAGTGCAAAAAAAACCTCTGCATATTTACTATAACAAGAATATTGGGTACTTTTTTCTACATTTTTAATTCAAATAATTCAGGTTCCTAATTTCCAAGTGAGAGAAATAAGCTAAGTTATATAAAAAGTCTGTTTGTATTATCAAGTGTAAAACTTGAATGAGATTAAGAAATTCTTAGATCTGTCCCACATCTTTTCTTACACTATTATGTTATATAAACTCCAGAAATATCTTCATTCCTATTATCAATTAAAATTTGGTATTGTACTTTGACAGATAGATAGTAGATTGATACGTACTAAAATGCAATGAATTTGTAAGACAAAATACTACATAACATCTTTATGTATCATATAAACTGGTAATATAGCACATTGGTTTATATAAAGTTATATTATAGGACTTTTAGAAATTACAGATTTAGAATAAGTGTGCACCAAAAGGAAATAATGAGAAAAATGATAGTTTCCTATTGATCTTCTTGATAAAATTTAGATATTTTTATAAGTCTAAGGAGTATCTCTGTATATATGATATTCTATAAATAATTATGCTCAATGAATGACCTTCAAGTTTCATCTTTTTCTATTATTTTTAATAGTATTGCTGGTTTATATTTATTTAATCAGAAACAGAATTGACATGAATTTAAACCCACTTAAAACATTTAGTATTTTTCGAAGGAGAATTAGAGTAAATATCAACACAATTAAATGATATGGACATTTTAACAATGTTGTCATTATATATTATAAGAAGAAAGAAAAAGCAACCAAATAATACCACAGAAAGTAAGCCGTTTTAAAGGAACATTCTAGATATAGCACATATTAGCAAATTGCAAGAGTTCTAGAGATGTACCCACTTCCCCAAACCACCTAGAAATATGCAAATAATGTTATCTACTAAAAGTTTAACTTGAAAATCAACATATTGTATCTGTTCAAAAACTTGACCACACCCTGACTGAAATTCTTAACATAAAGGAAGAAAGTGACAGTTAAAAGGAGAATGTGACATAAATGGAAGCATAGATATAACCTGTAACTCCTTTTATAAGCATTTTCCAGAAAGAAGGTATCTTAAAGCAAATGTGAACACATCTCTAAAAGAGGTTGATACCTCAGGTGACAGAGCTTAGTGCCATTATATATCCAAACAAATGCTTGTTCTGAATACAGTCTATAAATAATACCCTAATTATAATTTAGCTGACCTAAATTACAATTGGCCTACAAAGAGAGAGTACACCAAGACGAAATAAATATATGTTTGTAGGTAACATCATATTGTATTTAACAAATTGGAATTTTAAGATATAATAATAAGTGCCAAATAGTATTTCTGAGGCCAGTTCACACTGAGTGATTGTAAGTACTAATGATGGTACCAGGAAGATCATGAAAAACTAAAATTAATTGAAGGTTTATCATGGACCAGGCACAATATTAAGCATTTTAACAGCTTAAATGTGCTGTCACATTTAATCTACAAACACACCAACCCTGTAAAGTAGGTCTTATTATTATATCCATTTTACTGATGGGCAAACCAAGTTCCAAAGTGGTTAGGCTAATTGCTCAGGGTTCCCAGGAAGCAGTATGGCACAAATGCAATTACAGGTCTGTCTGGGTTTAGACTCTGTGCTTTCAGACTTTATGGTACTCCTCCCAGAGCAAGGCTACTATAGGCATGACATCTTGGCCTGACTGACCAAAGCTGTTTTAGAGTTCTACAACTCATATATTTGAGAAAATGAAGTATGACAGAAATTATATTTGGAATTTGGTGTGCCAACAAATTTTCAATATAAAACAACTAAATCATAGTGCTATTGATAAGCATCTTAGCAAAGAGATTGAAAAAATCAAAAGGGACAAGAACATTGATAAATCTTTCATTAGGTGTTAGTGTAGTAAAATACCAAAGGCTCTGACTGCCCCTTCTGAATTGTAGTTACTTTCTGTAACTGAAGCACTTTAGTCTTCATGTATGTCAGTCTTCACAAGCATTAATTCAGCTTAAAAGAAAAATGTGGCAGCTTCATTCGTCTCCTGAGACACTCTATCATGACTTGCTACAGAAACACTTTGCATTTAAAATGTTGAAAATGTTCAGAAACATTATACTTTGAATATAAGAGTTAAAGGCTTCAAATACTAGGCTATGGTAAGTAAGGTAAGTCATTGAACCTAGAAATATAGTAGCAGTACCATATGCAATGTTGAAGGATGATCCCTGAATCAAAATATTTTGCTAACAAATGTATTACACAAAATCCTATTTTGAGAATCTACTAATAAATACCCAGTAAAGAACAATGGTAAATGAATAAATGCATGTGATTGGTCTCTTATTCTCTCAAACTCATAACTCATTGGATGTCATTATTCACATCAGCTATAACTCCACCATAGATTTTCAAAATATTTCAATGGTCTCCTACTATTTGAGCAGAAGTATTGAAAGAAATAATTATAGGTAAACAGTGTCTTCTCATTTAACCATTGGTAGGTAATAATATATCTTTCAATAGACAAAAATCAGAACAAAAAATGTTAAATAAATATGATTTTAAAGTAGAGAACAGAGAAATATTAAAGGTCAAGAGCTACTTCCCTACATACCTGACAGAACCTGTTTCCTAAATTCACTGATGTACTTTGAGCTGCATTAGGAAACTGCCACAATAATGCAGCAAGGAACAGTAGTGACTTGACATTAATGATGTGTCATGTTAGCATATTTAGGATTCCAAGAGTGTTTGATAAATATGATGTAACATAAATGATATATTTCCACTAGAGGATTCAAACAGAATCTACTCATTTGTAAAAATCATCAGCAGCATCAGATAGACTTACGATGAATGAAGAAATGCAGATGTGCTAGGTCCTGTCTTTAAGGAATTCAGAAATGCCGGGCGGCTCAAGCCTGTAATCCCAGCACTTTGGGAGGCCGAGACGGGCGGATCACGAGGTCAGGAGATCGAGACCATCCTGGCTAACACGGTGAAACCCCGTCT
>NW_012101887.1:5366694-5368624 GCF_000951045.1 Mandrillus leucophaeus | reverse complement strand
TATATATAAATAAATGAGTTTCATATATTTATATATACTTTATATATAAATTATAATGTACTATTTTATTGAGATAAAGAAAATATGAAATTTTATAAAAATATTTCAATTGAAGATATTTAATAAAATATTATCTCAGAAGAAGCTGAGGATCATTATACAGTATAATAATTGTAGTGCAAAGACTGGTACTACACAATTCTTCCTCTGACATTGATAAAAACAAAGAGAAAGTAGCTGGGAGTACAGGTGCCCGCCACCACACCTGGCTAATTTTTGTATTTTTAGTAGAGATGGGGTTTCACCATGTTGACCAGGCTGGACTCAAATTCCTGACCTCAGATGGTCTGCTAGCCTCGGCCTCCCAAAGTGCTGGTATTACATGCATGAACCACTGCGCCTGGCCAGAAATATTTTTATTTTAAAATGTATAAATACCATTATATTATGGTAGGAACACAATGTGTTGGATTTTCTCAAAGCTCTCAGTATCAGGGAAAACAAACTCATCTCCTAAATGTAAAGATGTCAGGACATCTTTGGATAGTCTGGAAAATAAACATCCCCAACATCTCAATTGGCTTGAAACTATTGTTCATGAAAATTTGACCTGCTGACTCTCCATGGCAACTGCCTCTACACCTCCATGACTATTCAAGTTGACAGACGCCCCCACCACCTTGTATCTTCATAATTTCAATCATAAGGTCTCTGGTTCAAAAGGCAGGGAAGAAAAATACAAGATGTCTTCCACTGAGAGTCATTCAGAAATCATTTCTACTCAGAACCTTCTGGTCCTTTATAACACTAAGGACATCAGGAGTAAAATCATCCTTATGGGGGAAAGGAGAACCAAATGGTAACTGGCACTAGAAGTCTACCACAGAACATGAGGAGGTGGGATTTTAAATTTGGTAAGTGTAGACAATGTTTCACATAGTCACTGGGGAATATGAAAGAGTCATAAAAAGTTTAATAAAAGCATGGCCAAGCATCACTGAAAGTTCAACCAGAAATTATAGATTTACGATAGTTTGAGTCCTCATACTATTTTGATTTTCTGAGACTACAAGGAGAAAGACTATAGATTGATATAGTTGGAAGTCAATGGGGGGAAATTATATTGCAATCATGGAGAGAATTTGAATAATTTTATTATAAAATATTAAGTCTGGGCAAAAAGCCAAGTGAAGCCAAAACAGGCTAAAAGCCTGAGCCAAATATATTTCAGATGTGACTGATGCTGAAGGTGCCTAGACATATGAGTAGGTAAATTACAGTAAGGCAATAAGAAGAGCCATCGTTAGCATCAGCATCTTTTCTGACCAAGGGTCAATAGCATCTCTGATCTCTTAAATTTAGAAATAAAATTGTTCCACTGAATGAATGGACAGTGATAAAGAAACTGTGTACTCATTGCCTACCCATGTGAACCTAACAATGACCTTTTGTAAAAACGGCCCCTCTTAACTAATGCCTTACTTTTTGCTTGACAGGCTGCCTCAAATTTCACTGCTGATGCTTTTCATATTGGGGATGAATTTATGGTACTATTTCACAGGCCACTAAAAAGGAACAGATCACACTTGAAGTTGATGTTCCTATGAACAGAGTATTGCGCCAGAAAAAAAATATATATCTTCTAAGTTAATGTATATAATAGTATATCTAAAATTATTTTCTCTGGTGTATTTCTGGCCTGTAATGTACAGCAATAACAATCACATAGGCGGGAAAAAAAAAAAAAAGAGCAAGACTAACCTGACAGCCTCACACTCAATTATGAGGACGTTAAGGAACAGCAGTAAATTAGAATCAGTAATGGGGTTGTTTTGCCTCCATTTTATTGAAAGGAGTGGCATCCATATTTTCCCTGGATTTCTATCTACAGTTAATTATGTGAACCATTTATAATGTTGTAACATTATAA
>NW_012101887.1:5365463-5366509 GCF_000951045.1 Mandrillus leucophaeus | reverse complement strand
AAAAAAAAAAGAAATTCCTTGGAAATAAGGCACATGTATGTAACAGAAAATTAAAACACATATATTAAGCAAAATAATATCAGTATTCAAATAAAGGTCAACAAATGGTTTAGATGAAACAGAATTTGAGACAGGACTAAAAATCAGCAATACAGTTGTCCCCACTTATCCATGACCCACATTGGACACCTAAAATCATGGATGTACCAAACACTATCTACACTATGTTTCTTCTATATGTAAATAACTCTTACAAGGTTTAATACATACATTAGGCATAGTAAGAGATTAACAACTAATAGTAAAGCAGAACAATAATAATATAATGAAACAAAATCATGTGAATATGGCCTTTCTCTTTTTTCCTCTCTTTATACTCATCTCAAAATATCTTATTGTCGTGTACTTACTTTGTTTCAGACCACAGTTGGCTGTGGCTAAATGAAACGCAGAAAACAAAACCAGAGATAAGGTGGAGACTACTATCAATTTTATAACCAAAGAGATTGAGAAAGGTCAATCCGAGAATAATGATTGAAGCGAAGTATAAAGGAAAACATCAGTTAACATTTCTCAATTGCCAATATGCATCAGGAACTAAACTAGGTATGTATGTTTGCATTATTTTACTTAGTTCTTATAAACAGCTGTGAAGCAGACAGTATTAGGCTCATTGTATAACTGAGGAAACTGAGGTTCCTAGAGAATAAGTTAACTTGCCTAAGTCACATAAGTAGCATGTAATCAATGGTAATAAATTGTATTCATAGAGATAAAATGATTATTAGAATAAGAAGATATATAAGGCAAAGTAGTAAAGAGGTTCAAAAGAAGGTGGCGTAGCAAGGAGGGCAAAGTTATGGGTCTGTGCTCAGACACACTTGATCTCAAATTCTGACTGCAGTATATATCAGCTGTGTGAGTTCAAGATGGTTTATTGATTTCATATATATATATAAAGTTATATATATAACTTTATACATGCACTCTATATATGTATATATATCCTAAATCTCTGTCTACTTATATTAATATAAATGTAAATA
>NW_012101887.1:5347120-5360007 GCF_000951045.1 Mandrillus leucophaeus | reverse complement strand
ATTTGTTGACAAATAAATAAATAGGAGAGAGTACTCATCAAAAATACTGACTCGTCGTGACCCGAGGGCTCAACCCTGTAATCCCAGCACTTTGGGAGGCCAAGGTGGGTGGATCACCTGAGGTCAGGCATTCAAGACCAGCCTGACCAACATGACGAAATGCCATCTCTTCTAAAAATACAAAAAAAAAAAGTTAGCTGGGTATGGTGACGAGCGCCTGTAATCCCAGCTGCTCACGAGGCTGAGGGAGGGAGAATTGCTTGAACCTGGCGAGGCGGAGGTTGCAGTGAGCCAAGATCCCACCACTGCACTCCATACTGGGTGAAGAGCGAGACCCTGTCTCAAAAAAAAAAAAAAAAAAAAAATACTGACTCATGTTCATTTATACTTTCAGATTAAAGAAAAACTACTCAGAAAGTCATTTACTTTAAAATGTTAAGCATTTAAAGAAAACATTCATGGTGCCAAATCACAAATATATCATTGAAAATGTACTTTTGTGATTTCATAAGTCAGAAACATTTAATCTTGAGTTTTTAAGCTTTGATTTTTGGGTGCCTATCCTACTCAAAACTTCCCCAACAGATGTCTCATCAGTATCTATCTTGGCAGTTACGCAGCTATGCCTATTGTAGGCACGTTTCAGAATTGGTATCTAATTTCACTTGTAGGTATTTGGTGATGTAAGGCAAATGCAGTGTCACTAATTTGTTAGTGTCTCCGGTTGCTCTCTGAACTAGCCTTAACCTGTTCAATATTTATCATTATTAAAACTAGTAGAAGCCTCTAGATCATATCTTCAACATTTTATCTAGGTGATACCTATGTGAACCTACCTGTAACATGTAAAAATACCTATAACATGTAAAATGTCTTATGTACGACATTTTACATAGGTGATACCAAAAATAAAATAAATCAAAATTATCACATTATTCTCACTATTTAATATTGAACTGAATATCAGTTCTCATTATTTGATTGTGAACATGATAGATATAGATATAGAAAGTAAAACTTTCCCTTTGATGGTTGACTAAAAAGTCTACAGTGAAGAGACATTTTAAGGACTGAGTGCACTTTTAGACTTTGTATGTCTTCTTCTGTAATCTGTTAGCGTGTAAGAGCTAGAAATTCACCTTGTTTTCTCTAGCTTTCTAGCTCCTATCATAAAATTGATACTAAGTAAATGTTGGTTGAATAAGTAATCATATAAATTGAGAAATTCTGCTGGACATGGTTATACATATTACAAATCAAAAGGTACTTTTTAAACATTAAAATTATACTGAAAATTAGTTTCTTTGAATTTCATATTTTAGTGTATCCTCATAATATGGTAAATTATTTTTACTTCTAACATAAAGTAAATTTGCTTTATACTGACTTTGTGTTCAATTCCTACTATAATTAAGCTTTTATAAAATCAAAGACTTGGTCTCCTTCTTTTCCTCTTTTTTATATTTCTATTATGAATCTTTTAAAAAATATTTTTAGCATCTAGTACACTTAACACATAATAGACAATATATTTCTATTTAGTGAAAAACATGACTGAATAAAGGAATTTACTAAGGGCACTTATGTAAGGGTTGCTCTGGAACAGTTGCAAATAGGAGATAATTAGAACTGGTGAATTTCAAACTAAAATATGATGCTAAAGAGGGAGAAAAACAAATGTCATATATCCTTTTCATTCCATACAATAGTCCTTGAACAAATTAGGGTAACAAGAATTTTTTTGACAAATATTTCGTATTGGGTTGCCAATTGTTTTCATGTGATATGACTGTTGGCAATATAATCCCCTTTCATTATTTAAGTTAATTAATTTCAAATTAGAAATAGATTTTGCTCTTTTACATTTGTTATTAAATAAAAAAATAAATAAAAAATAGGAAATAAAAAATAAAAATCCATTTTAAAAACTGGCCTTTACCTTAAATAAACAAAGCAAAATAATTTTCTAAATGTTTCCAATTACTTTGGCTATGTAGAAATGCTATTTCTCTGAAAATAATGGAGGCATCTGAAGGAAAAAAAAGAATGAGGTTTTGAGAAATTGTGTGCAATTAAGCCTTAGCGATAAACATGAGGGCATGGAAAGGTGATTGCTGGGGAGCCCACAAAGAGTGTGTCTTTGTAACCCTGTCAGTCTTATGGGAACACCAGTGTCAATAATGGGTTCTCAGGGTCCCCTCAGTCAAGAGATCGTGCACCCTAGAATGCCACATAAGCCTGGACTTCATTTTGAATTTTAGATTCCTCCAGGTGAAGAGCTTCCCCATACATTTTTATGTTCTTTTACTTTTTAACAGTCCTAAGGCTGCTTCAAGAAACTGCCTGTGGACAATGTTCAAGAAAAATAAATTAAAAATCACTAAGATTCCCTCTGTGCACAAACACACACATTGCATATTATATACCATACACACTTGGGTACGTGCTTAGGATATTTTTAAGGGTACAAATAAATGTTCTTCTCTTATTTCCATTTTTAAGACATCAGAAAATTACAAATATGACTAAAGCTAAGTTCAGATTCTAATAACATACAGCAAGATCATTTGGGTACTCAATGTTTAGACATGCTGTACAGATACTGATAAATATTTATTGTGAACACAGTATAATTTATTATTAAAATCACAAAATACGTAACATGTTAACACATACAATATTCAGACCATTAGGAGTTAATAGCTCTAGGCCAGGTCTAAGTTAGTATTATATTCACACATCTTAGCTTTTCTTTTTTCCAAAATCAATATCTGCAAATAATAAATGAGATCCCAGAGGGTTGACTTAAGCTCCAACCACCACAGAGCAACTCTGCAATTGGTCATTGACTCAATAATGCAGGTGAGTGCCACACTATAGAACATCTTTAGCACACTGTAATAGAAAATTAATAGCTTTCAAATCAGCAGTAGAGTTACCCTAAGGATTACATAATAACTTGGGTTAGAACAATCACCCAAGTCCAAGTATACAAGTCATAAAACCTGAGTAAGATACAGAAGCTCCAACATTTTGCTTAATTTGTTCCATGTATTCTGCATTCTGCTCAGACAACAAAAGGCGCATGATATAAAAGCATCATACAGACAACAACGTGCTAAAAGCCGCATTGCAGCAGTATCCATGGTGTTCATAGAATGTTTCTATATGACAGCACAGTGATTTACATATCAGAATCAGAAACCTGTGCATAGGGAATATTTTTCCTTAAAATTACTAATAAGTTAAACATCCTCTACAGATCTGCATGCTATGTTAACATTTATCAAGGTCACAACATTTCTCCATGAGAAACACAAGCTTTGTTTATTTCCTCTGTCATGTGAACCTCCTTTCAACCATGGACTCTCAGATGATAGCCTGACTGTAAAATCTCAAACTAAATTCCAGAATGAGAACGTAAAAAGTAAAGAAAGGATAACTTATTTATAAATATATTAGTTTACAGAGCTGGGAGCCAATGGCACCAATAACTTATAAGCACGTCAGAGTCAAGAAACTGGATCCCTACCATCCTAAAGTGAGCTCAGAAAACTTGCAAGCTGCCCAGCATAAAATATCTATCGGTAAAGAGACAATAGCATGTGACAGAATATCAATTATTCATTTATCCATTTTTCAATGCCAGACAAATCTGTGGATACAGAAGGGCCCAAAAATAAAACTTGGAGGGTTTTCATTTTTACAATGAACATGTTAAAGACAGACAGGGAGAAAACAAAGTATTTCTAAGCTGTACAAAGTTATCCTATTTCCTTCTATTACTTGACACCTTAGATCCATTCACATCTTTACAAAAACATTTCTTTTCACCTCAAAGAAAAGCCACAAATCAGTCAGATTGTTAAAGAAGCAAATATATCTCCTAATGCTTCTTGTGAAGACATGTGGCTTAAATACATATTTCTAAGTGTTGGATTCGGAATCCAAATTATAACTATTTTGCAAATGCTAAGATTAACAATTTAACAATTAGCCTTAAGTAAATAATTAAACAAAAAACCCCACAAAAATCATAATAACAAATATTCCTTTGAAAGCATAGATGCTGAAGGATAGTAGACACTTACCCACAGGCTGCCAACATCCAGTGATTTGCCAAAGCTAAAAGCATATGGCATTTTCCCGCAGGCTACTTGTCTTTTACTTTTCAAAGGAGTTTCATCACCTAATTTAGCACTATCTGCAAAGATTTGGGATAGCAAATAAAATCATCCGTCCTGTTTTTTTTTTTTTTTTTTTGCTTTTTTTTTCTTTTGGTTCTTTCTTCTAGTGGCTTGTGCCATGCACGCAAAATGGCACCTCTCTTTCAATGCAGAAGCAGGCTTTATATACCAAGCATGTGCATGTGAGTATACCACAAACCACCGGTTCCTTATCATGCGCTTGTTAGCTTGTCCAATCTATGGCAATCACTTCAGTCCCAGGGGTTGAAAGACACAAGACGCAGGGAAAAGGGGAAGCAAAAGCTGAAGAAAGATCAATACTGCACTGTGAAACAAGAAGTGTAGGCTATTTACTTTTCATTGATCTGATGATGCAGGAGAAACACCTCAAACTGGCATTAAATTGAAGGAATACATCTTCTGTGTTTTTTCACCTCAAGGTCAGGAAGGGGCTAAAAAGAAATTAGAACAAACAGAAACTAATCACAGGCATACAATAAAACTATTAATCCACATTACAAACCCTCATGGTAACCTAATTAAATTTCAGGTTGAATGAGGTTCACAACAAAACAGATAATGCCAAGGTTTTTGTTTTGTTTGGTTTTGTTTGGTAAGTTGTTTTAACTTGTACCTGGAACAACTACAAAACAATGGCATATGAGGTCTGAATTGAACCAACATTTAATGCCTTGCTAGAGGCCTGGCATTATTTTGCAAAAAACCTCAAGCAAAATAAAGTCCCAGAAAATAATTAGATGTAGATTTTATTCCAGCCACCGAGAAAAGTACCCCACCCCAAGAGACTGGAAATAGTTTTCTAAAGAATTTGTCATAGAATTCTGTGTCATTTTTCCTTCAAATTAGAAAATCCTAATGTGTTTAGATAAAAGAGATTTAAATATTTTCAATAGAATAAGGCATTTGAGACCCCGTACAATGACATATGACTGGATTTTTCAAAAACTTATATACCTATTTGACATCAATATTATACGAAGAGAGCTTTTGTTCATTTATCTGTTCATTCATTCATTCACATGAGTTTCTGTGGGCATTTCTGCATGCATACATATATATCCAGACACATAGTTTTAATATGATTTTCAAATAGATAGTGGTTTTATTTGGGTCAGAATTTCAGAATTCAAGAAACCAAAGCCTTGAAATTAAATTTAAAGTTTATTAAGTGCACCAAAATTATCCAAGAGAGATATTTGTTCTCTGTATTCTGAATTTATGAATATTTAGTCACAATTATGACTCATTCTATTAAAAAGACTTGCTTTGAATTTGTTAAATGAGGATCTTCACCATTTTAGAAAAAATCAATGACAACACTACACCCAGCTAGCCATGACCACTGTAAAACTTTGCCAATAAGACATAAGCATTGTTTCCTGCTACAACAGTCTTGCTCTTTTTCCATCAAGTTTGCCTCAAAATTCAAAACAAAAAAGCCTAACATTTTAAAATACAATGGCCTTTTCTTTTCCTTTGATCCATAACTAAATATACGACATTCCTTATAGTTGATTTTATAAAACAAAACTATAGTTATATATAGACAATTTAATTTCCCAGTTCATTTATTTTAGGGATATTATGTGTGTCTATTTTAAACATGAATCAAATGAATTTTTTTAAAAATTTAAATAATTTTTGTTATTGTTGAGTATTCAAAATCTGAGCAAGTCTAGAAGCATATAATTTTTTATATATATATGTATATGAAAAAACACATTTTGTAAACACTCAAAACTCTTTAAACTGGCTAGTATTTAAATTTAATTTAAATTTTTAAAATGTATACAAATTTATAGCAATAATTAAACTAATCTGAAGATAAACCTTTATGAAAATTTTTTATTGAAGCTATGAAAATTAAATTCATTCTAAAGCTCCAATTACCTGTAAACTAATTATGAACTGATCTTTTAAACAAACAGCACTGAAATTTATTTTTTTACACAACATCATTTGGAATTGAGTGGCTTCATGCACATCACCATTTTGCCTATTTGACAGAAGTCCAGAAGCTTCTCTGCTAGGTCAATCTGCTAAGAGCATGCCTGGCCAGGAAGCTGTCCGGAGCTGCACGCCCCGGCCATAGCGAATAATAATTGACGATTAAAAACGCCTGAGCTTTATTCATTTCCACCTTACACCTCCTCCCTATCTTTGCCTTTTCCCCTGTATTAATACCTCATAAAAGATGGCGCTCTTCCTGCTTCTTCTTCACCCATTTTTCCCGCGCCCGCGAAAATTGCTACCTGACAGCGCAGGCGCCACATGACGTTCGACCACGCTACCAATACCTACCTGGCCACACCCTCCGCGATGAGATCATTTTCGCCTTGGCCCAACCCCTTCTCCTCCAAGTGTATATAAGGCACTGCATTATCGCCATTAAGAGAGACTTGATCAGAGCACTGTCTTGTCTCCATTTCTCGTATCTCTTGTTCCCCAAATTCCCACCCCCTCTTCCAGGGCCTGCAGTGACGATCCCGCGGGCCAGGATAGGAAGCAATTTTTGGTATGGAGCAAACCTGATTCGGGAAGTGAAACAAGGATGATACTGTCAGAAGAAGCTAAGTCCAGACTCATCCAAAGGAATTAATGCCAATCATGGTTGCAGAAAGGGCAAAGTGGCAGTACAGTGTTTACAATGATTTCTTAGGTGAAATGTGATAAGAAGTTGGCGTTTCACCATATATTCTACATGTTATTATAATCCACTTGAAAGGGTGATAACTGACAAGATTTTATTTGGTTGCATAATCAAAAATTGTTCAGTGAGAGTCACAAGAGAGATGAGGGAAAAATTATCATTTAATCCATGCATTCTAGATCACTCATTCTCATCTTTATTTCTGAAATATTATTCCTACAATTTGAAGACTTTTAAAGAATCTGCATAACTTATATAGTTTTCCTATAAAACATTTAAAAAGTTTAAGCATTTGATTTTGAATACATTTTTTAAAAATATAATAAGCCTCTTATTTAAAAATGATCTAGATTCATTTGTAAATCCAAATATTTAAATATTTTAGGGTATGTTTATTAATCTCAATACACACATGCTTTTTAAGGTTTCTTGATTAATGGTGACCTGCTTTGGGTATACTAAAATATTTAAAAACCTGTAAGAATATAATTATTTCTTTTAACAAAGTTACGGTAAATATAAGTTGAAATTAATTATAGATTAGCATTTTGGGCCAAGATGAGTATCATTTCTACATTACATTTCCTCACATGACATAGACTATAATACTGACTCTTGGTCAAATTTAATCACCTAACTGAAGTACTGTATATATAAATTAATTTCACATCCATTGCATGATCTTTAGACAGTAGGAGTTATTGCAGGTCACTTTGCTGATGGTCAGACACTCCAGGCAATAAAGACTCAGGAGGCGTCTTAGAGAAAGGACAATTAGGAAACAACTTTATTAAATTTAACATTTTACCTCATAGTATATATTATCTGTTTGTCAGTCTTATCCTTTGGACACTAACAATATCTTTAATGGAGTATTTTTCTATAAATTTCTGCTTTTTATTTTTAATCCACTGCCCTAAACTCCCTAAGCCTTATCTACATCTGCCCATAATCGTGTCATAAATTGCTGTTTACGATATTCGTTAAGCACTTACAAGCAATATGTATTTAAACAAAAGAGACATTCTGTGGTATTAAAATGTGGAATGACATAATGAAAACAAGAAGCTATATTTTTGAAAGATGAGAAAAAAACAAAAAGAATCCATATAGCTACAGAGAAGTTAAATGTTATGTAATTATTTTGTATTTATTATACAGTTTTCAAAGTGTTTATAGCCTCCTCGCTTAACCTGTCTATATAAGTTCATCCAAATCTACTAGTCAGATTGTTGGGGAAAGGGAAAATGGTACTCATAACTCATCACTAGATTGCTGTTCAAATTTCAGAAAATTTCTCCTTGTCTTTCATTGCCTAAAATCTCTGTGTAAAGAATAAAGATGCACTTTTTGTAATTTAGCATTTCCATGATTTTTTTTTATTTCAACGTTGACATGTTATCTTTTTGAGGGATTCATCTTGACATGCCTGTCAGCTTGCCTTTTCCATTTTTAATAGGGTGAATAATAGGTGATAAAGGTTGATTAGAAATGAACTTGGAAATGCATTTTTATTAAGATTTTTGCTTCCATTTATATATAAGCATGCAATCTAAATTTTTTCCTGAAGAAGTCTCATGAAAGAAATATATTTCCTTTAGAATTTTAAATATACTTTAAAATTTGTCACATTTGATCAAATATAGAATAATTATGAAAGTAAGGTGGTCTTCCTTTTAAAAATAATACATATTGAAAATTGTAAAATTATTCTCTGTTAAACATTTATTTCTTTATAATTAGGAAATTGATTTTGCCTTTGAGGTAAATGTCTTAATTTTAACTGTTCTCATATAACAAGCTGGGTGTGTATAAACCCTGAAGACTCATTCTATTCCATGATTTCAGAATATATCATAATTCATAATTTACTTATAATTCTTGGGTATTTATTAATAAAACTCTGTTTATTGATAAAATATTTAAATTGTCTTAAGAACAGAATTTTTAAAGTATATCAGTGAAATTCAATTCCTCCTCCTATAAGCTTTCTATCTAATCTTTTTATTGAAACAGGCTTTATTACTTCTAGAAGCCAAGTCTACGTGATGTCTTCCTTAGTACCTAAGTGGAAAACAGTAATCAAGTTGGTGAGGGCTAAATGTCAGCTCCACAAGAAATGTTTTATTCTGGTATAAATCAAACAGTAGAACTCTACTCCTACTACCAGAGAATGAGGAATAACATGGTCCTAAATTTGGAGTTAGGTACTGCAGAGGCTACTTGTATTGTATAAGAAAATAAAAGACAGAGAGAGAATGTTCTTGCTCCTGAGAGAAAAGGGCAGCAATGCGAAAGATGGTAATAGAATGATGGTAGGAGGAGGAGAGAGCAGAAAAATGAGCAAACCAAAGAACTTATTAAAAGAGACCATTTTTAATAGAGATAACGAATATTAAAATTGAGTAGAGCTTTGTACTGTTGCAATATATAATTCCATTGTGTCCCCCATATAATGTTCAAGAAGAGTGCACAAGAAGGATAGAAAAATAAAACAAAAAATAAATTCGTAAACAAATTCTAGGCCAGGTGCAGTGGCTCACTCCTGTAATCCCAACACTTTGGGAGGTCAAGGTGAGTAGATCACCTGAGGTCAGGAGTTTGAGACCAGCCTGAACAGTATGGTGAAACCCTGATTCTACTAAAAATATACAAAATAGCTGGGCATGGTGGTGCATGCCTGTAATTCCTGCTGTTCGGGAGGCTGAGACAGGAGAATCGCTTGAACCTGGGAGGCAGAGGTTGTAGTGAGCCGAGATTGCACCACCGCACTTCAGGCTGGGCGACAAAGTGAGACTTCAACTCAAAAAAGTAAAAAAAATTTAAAAAGAAAGAAATTCTAAAGAAGTTCTACTGCAGGAGTTCGGAACCTTAGGCACAAAGTTTCAGGACTATCAAGACTTAATAGGCTGACTGATAGCAACTAACATCTAAATTATAAAGAAATAACTTGAATCTCTATAGATCAAGAGGCATAGATATAATTGACTGTATTTGATTTTAATTTAATTCATATGAGAAGAATATACTTACAGTGTGACCTCTGCCGCTGCTTTCCCGTGATTTCACTTTCTAGGTTAAGAGGCAGAAATCTGTAGAGGTAGGATTTGGGAGTATAGGAGACATTTCTAGTGCCCATTCACATCTGATTCTTCTCCCTTGTGGGTACAAGAGAGAACTATACTTTCTTGTGCCTTACAGACAGTCTGATCTGTGACACGTGATCTATTCTGGCCAATGAGCTGTGAGAGGAAGTTGTGTGCTTCAGCTAAGAGTAGAAGCATTTAATGGCTGAGTGAGATCCTTCAGTTCTGTCTTTCCTGCAGTGGACTCTGCAGAAACAAAGATGGATTTTTGTTCTCTTACACCACTAATATTTTAGGGTGGTTTGTTATAATGACATATTTCAGCTTCTTCTATTACAAAAATAATTATCCCAGAAGTTGGGAGTTTCTGAAACATAAAACATAAAGTATGTATTCTTGCTTTATTGATATGCTGAGGAAGCCATTAATTATTGTAATCTTGAAAGATGGTAATCTGTCTATTGCTTGCAGTAAGGAAGCATGGTTTTGAAAATAGATCATTAATCTTATAAATCTGCAGTATTAGGAAGAGTTTGAAAAACTGAACGTTAGTCTTCTGAGTTGATTGCTGTTACCTGCTTTTGACAGAATGTTACTAAAAACCTGGTAACCTCAGATAAGAATTGGCAAATTTGCAGACTCAAATTAAAGAAAACGGAGAGATTCAAGAAATTTCAGAATTTGCAAAGTGGGGCAAATCAACTACTCTGAGATCACAAATACTAGGAAATATGATTGAGAAAGTATTTTAAGTGACAAAGGTAATTAAAACTCTGCTTTCTAATAAAGAGAAAAATAAAGATATGGCTTTTATATCTATTACTAAAACTTTCAAAAAATTAAGGAAACTCAGAATAAAATTGACTTAGAGAAAACATTCCTCAAGGTTCAATATTTATTAAACAAGAAGTCTACTGAGTTTTTGAAAGCGCCGAGTAGCCAAATGAACTATAAGACTGAACGAAAATTGTCTGGACTTAAAGTTTGATCACCCAAACTTTTTTTGTTTTTCTTTTTTTTTCTGAAACAGGGTCTCACTCTGTCACTCAGGCTGGAGTGCACTGACATGAACATGCTCACTGCAGCCTTGATCTCCCTGGCTCAAGCTTAGCTGGGCCCACCACAGTCTTCCTTAACCCTACCTGAGAACTCAGGTGTATACCACCATGCTTGGCTATTTTTTTTTTTTTAATTTTTGGAGAGACAGGGTATCCCTATTGTTGCCTAGGCTGGTATTGAACTCCTGGGCTTAAGCGATCCTCCCTCCTTGGCTTCCCCAAATGTTGGGGTTACAGGCATGGGCCATCATGCCTGGCCACTGCCCAAACTTCTAAGGGTAGGAACAGTTTGAGAAAGTTGCTCAACCCCAGAGTACATGTTCTTGATCCTCAACTTGAAGATGTGGCAAAAAAGTATGATGGAAAAGGAGAATATCAGAGGAAGATAATGGTCGTAGACAAAAACAGACAACGGAGTTAATCACAGAGGAATTGTGATCGTTTTGAGTATGCCCAACCTGCAACATCCAACTTTTTTTCACACCCTAACCCCCACCCTAGTCACTGAATTCCTGCAGAGTAAAAGTCAAGCTATCTAGATAATTGATAAGGAATATTAGGGTTTTCATAAAGGTGAGCCCTTTGAAAAATGACCAAAGGGGTTACAGAGATTGAGGGCAAAGAGGTGAAAGGCAGAAAAAAAGCAGAAACGTTTCGACAAGTTGAGTGACTCCAAGAGCGTAGATAAAACAAAACTAAAACTAAAACAGTGGAAATGTTTGACTTGTGTTGCGTGCAATTAAAGAAAATTCCTGGAATCCTAATTCCATGAGCACTCTGTATGGTATGGAATTTCTAAATTTCTTATGGATTCTCAGTGGATGTAATAAGAATTTTCAATATACATTACAGTTTGTTTCCAATGTAAGGACAAAATACTTGTGTAACAAAAGCAGAGGAAAGCAATAGAAAGGCATTCTGTCATGTGATTTGGAAATTTAAGATTAGATGACAAACGAAGCTGCTGATTTGAAATAATGAGTCATAATTCTAAGGTTAGTTTTAGCTTTAAAGTTACGAAGCTTATGGAATGGTGGGGAAAATGGCTGTTGAAGTTTGTTTTCTCTCCTTATACTCTATGGTTGAGCATAGGAGCCACATTCATATTCCAGACTTTTGTAAGCGGCCCATTTCCTCTTCTAGCTTCCCACTCTTTTTCAATCTAGTCATCCACTTTGACTAAACTCTTATTTCTATTTCCTGCACTAAGCCCTACCAAGATTTATGCTAGCTTTGATATGCAAAAATACTCTCTTAAAATTGAGAAATAAAATTACACTTAAAATAATGCTATTTAATTTACATGCACAAAGATTTGGCTCCTGTTGTTTATTTTGTAACAGTCAAATTTGAATTGTTCAACTTGTTCCAGTGTATTCAATCTACAAAATAGCAAGGTTTCCATAACAAACGGTGCTTATCTAAATAGCACTTATTATATGCCACATAATTCTCTGTGTTCTTCTGAGTCTTCCACTAAGTTTGAAGACGGGAACTAATTTGTCTTCCTCTCTCAAGAGTCTAGCCCAGCACCTAGCAAATTGCAGTAAGTTGGTAAGTTTTTGAGATTTTTTTTAAAGTAATGAATCCTTAAATTTACAGATATGATATCTGTCATTTAACTTTCGTTGGGCTGCAGAACACAACTTCAGTCAGCCATCTTGTTCATTATACGTAACCGTGTTCCTTAAAAAAGAAAAGAAATCGGCCGGGCGCGGTGGCTCAAGCCTGTAATCCCAGCACTCTGGGAGGCCGAGATGGGCGGATCACGAGGTCAGGAGATCAAGACCATCCTGGCTAATACGGTGAAACCCCGTCTCTACTAAAAAAATACACACACAAAAAAATTAGCCGGGCGAGGTGGCGGGCGCCTGTAGTCCCAGCT
>NW_012101887.1:5346433-5347070 GCF_000951045.1 Mandrillus leucophaeus | reverse complement strand
ACATATGCAAATCAATAAACGTAATCCAGCATATAAACAGAACCAAAGACAAAAACCACATGATTATCTCAATAGATGCAGAAAAGGCCTTTGACAAAATTCAGCAACGCTTCATGCTAAAAACTCTCAATAAATTCGGTATTGATAGAACGTATCTTAAAATAATAAGAGCTGTTTATGAGAAACCCACAGCCAATATCATACTGAATGGACAAAAACTGGAAGCATTCCCTTTGAAAACTGGCACGAGACAAGGATGCCCTCTCTCACCACTCCTATTCAACATAGTGTTGGAAGTTCTGGCTAGGGCAATCAGGCAAGAGAAAGAAATAAAGAGTATTCAGTTAGGAAAAGCAGAAGTCAAATTGTCCCTGTTTGCAGATGACATGATTGTGTATGTAGAAAACCCCATCATCTCAGGCCAAAATCTCCTTAAGCTGATAAGCAACTTCAGTAAAGTCTCAGGATACAAAATCAATGTGCAAAAATCACAAGCATTCTTATACACCAGTAACAAAAAAATAGAGAGCCAAATCATGAACGAACTTCCATTCACAATTGCTTCAAAGAGAATAAAATACCTAGGAATCCAACTTACAAGGGATGTAAAGGACTTCTTCAAGGAGAACTACAAACC
>NW_012101887.1:5339816-5346383 GCF_000951045.1 Mandrillus leucophaeus | reverse complement strand
GGAGCTTGCAGTGAGCTGAGATCCGGCCACTGCACTCCAACCCCGGCGACAGAGCAAGACTCCGTCTCAAAAAAAAAAAAAAAAGAAAAAGAAAAAGAAAGAAAGAAAAGAAATCGATTTAAAATGTTTAGAAGACAATTAACAACGTATATTATATTGATAATAGATACTTTGGTATTAAAATGCACATACCTTGACAAAGTGAAGATTGGTTTACTAATCTGAGTCAGTAAATTTTAAAAAGACTGCAATTAACCCTTATTAGCCTTCTATCCATTGCAATAATTTCTGCATTTGGTATTAGGGTATTTTCAAACCAATATACTATTAAATATTTTTCTCTAAGAAAATTGAAAACAACACTCAAATTAAAAATCAAGGCAAAAATATTTGGCAGGGAGTGAGTTTTTAAACCAGAACTAGTTATGATATCCATCAGCTCACTTTCCCATTCAGTTAGTGGGCTTTTAGTGCTTTTAGTTACTGTGAACTGCTAATTTAATATATATTTATAAGAGAAAAGTTAGCATGTTTATTTTTTAAGAAGTTAATAAGATATGAACTGACTGGATACTTATAAAAACTTTCTATTTTCAATATGTGACTAATTCTATAGGTAATATCTGAATGTATCATTATTAATCAACTAATAAAATATTTTGCTTGATTATGCAACACAGTTAAGGAAACACAGATATCAAATATTTTACATTTTTGTCTCCTTCTTGGTGATTGGGCAGCCATAAAACAAAGAAAACTGGGACCATTACTTTGAAATTAAATTTATCACAAGGAGGGCATAAATGCAGACAGAATGATAAACAACTTACTTCAAGTATGGTTCAGACTAGAATACAATTATCTCTAGCCCTAGAAAGCAAGGAATTGATTTAGAAGCTGTGCAGCAGGTAAAATTGTGTAGAAAACCAAGGCTCAAAGCTTTAAAAGAATTTTAGGTAGGCTTAGAGAATACTGAGCGTGGTTTGTATGAATACTTACCTACATAATATACATTTTAATGTGCCTTAATAATAAAATCACATTTTTGAGTATCTGTTTGCCCAGTGAAATAATACTTGCTTCCCCAGATTCTCTTTCAGCTAGGTTATCCATTGATACATTTTTGGATTCTGTGACACAGAATTTTCCCTTCAGTCTTCCCTTTCAATTTGATTTCCACTTTGCCTATGGATAGAATGCTTAGACATAAAGCAGCCATCTTTTGCCCAACCTAACAGAGGCCTCAGTTGACAGTTCTATAAACCACCAGATTTGTGAGTAGAAAGGTCTTCAGACACTTTTAACAGTCTTTGAGATGTCCAGCTGAGGCTAGAGACATTATGAAGCAGAAATAAGCCTGACTTTCTATGCCCCGTCTGATTTCCTGGCCCACAAAAGACATGATCAAAACCCATTGATGCTTTTTACAATGAAGTTTTGGAATAACGTCTCATGCAGCCACAGTAACTGGAACAATAAGTCATTGAATTAAGTATTGGGTAAATAGAAATAATATAGGTTCAGAAGAAATCAATAAACAAATTCCAAATATTTAATATGTCTTTAGGAAACTTGTTCAGAAGAAAAATTCTTATCCAGATTAAACTACATTTGGAAGTTTTGTCTTAGTACATTAGAAACAGTTATTGGAGGCATAGTTAAATTTCCTTGAAATTTCATGATATTATCTAGATTTAAAACCTACAATTTTGGAAAAGAGCCTGATTTCATTAAATTAAAGTGTTTCCAGGTAGTCACTCATTTGAACACACCATTTTGAGAACAAAAGAGAAAACCTGCAGAACTGTGTAAACATATAAAACCTATGAAACAAGTTTATACAAATACCTTCCCAGTATCATTGGGAAATATTTGGGGAAAAAATGATTTTTGTTACACAGTTTGAAAATAAATCTCCATATGAGATCTTACTAATTTACTTGCCAAGTAAGATGGATAAAGAAGTAGCATTTTCATAAGCTTTGAAGAGTGCAGTTTTGCTACATTGAATATTACCACCAATTAAGAATGATACAGAAAAGAAACCTAAGATAAGAAAGGGTGTTCCTGGGTAGGTACTTCTTCCCTGAGGAGATCACTTGTTATCCTTTTGCCCTCACTTTTCCTATGAGAATCTGTTCCCTCTAGTTAGCAGCCAAGTGCATCTTTCAAAGATGTTTCTGGACCATCTCTACCATATAATCATGTAAAAACTCACATGAAGTAAATATGAAAGTTTTTAACCCCATAAGGAAAGGGAGAAAAACTTTATTTCCTAAATAAAGATAAACATAAACCTTTTCTAAAAATAATCACTTAAATCTGTAGATTATTTGATTTACTTTTTCACTAAAGAAATCTAAACAAAACAATGAAAACACCACATTTTGAAAAGAAATGAAGCATTAATCAATTAAGCATGCTACTTTTAAATAAATCTTTGAATGATATGAATACACACAAAAATTAAGAAAAAGTCAAAATTTTATCTCTAAACACCAAATGTGGCTGGCACCAATGATCAATAAGGACCACTTTTTATAATAATAAGAAAGGATACAAAACTTAAATGATTATCACATTGGACTTATATATAAAAAACTAAGAACATTATATAAATTTAATTTTACAAAAGATTTTAACTTGAATAATATATTCTCTGCTTAATAATGCTTTCAACTCATGAGTAATGAATATAATAAAGTTTAGAAATTTAAGACTGAAATGTTTGTCCCCTGCTATGTCTTAACTATTAGAGTTACACTCTATTAGAGGGGAAAGAAAGAAAACAGAACAATAGTCTAACCTCCTGATGAAAGGTAACTTCTAGTTTTCTGTATTTCCTACAAATGAACATTACCAGGGATCTCAAACATATCTAATTTCTAATGCCATAATCCGTAGTTAAATGGTGACACTAAGCAACACAGAAAAGCAGATTGCATTTGGTAAGGCAGTATTAAAATATTAATCTAGGAACACAAGTTAAAATTTCACTGGGTTAGGAAATAGAGATTCTTATCTTTGTAGTAACTTTCAGAGGCACATAAAAAAGGAAAAACTCACTCAGTAACTTTGACTTCTATAACTTTCAATTTTATTAGTTTCATTAACTCAGATATAAGTCAGAATCACTGAGAATTTCTTGAAAATATATCATTACGTGGAGAAATGCTTGTTGAAATGGAAATAAGTGCACAAAATACTAATGATGCTGGAACAAAGTTTTGTGTTTTTCTTTTCAGAAAAGCAAAACAAAAAAGTCAGAATAATACAAAAATAGAGATAATGAAATTACTACAATAAGGTAAAACTAAATGTTATTACTTTCTGCCTCCAAAACACTATTATAAATAAAGGAATAATATATTTGAAACTTTAGGTGGAAATAAAAAAGCCAAATAACTTCAACAGCCAGGATTTAGGAAATTTGACTGGCGAGATTCACGATGACAATTTACTGAAAATAAGAGATAAAAACTTTCTTCATTCACTGTGAAGTGATTCTGACAAATGATCCAATACTATTTAATCTGTACAGAAAACAATGAGCCAAAAAGCTTAGCTGTAGTGAAAATTAATGAAGTGACTATTGGCTGTTTCCACCCATATTTAAATGTTATTTACTTCAACTCTGGCATTCTTTTGTTCATCATTATACTTGATATGGGTTGATCAACATGATGGTATGTGGAATATAAGCAATTTGAAAATCTATGCCATATATTCTTAAAAATCTGAGATTCACTTGGACAAACTAATAAGGAATAAAATCGGAAGTTATGCATTGGATATAATTAGTGTCTAAAGATACTCTAGGCACTTTAGTGAAGAGTCTTGTGTGTCCTTAGGATTTTGATTGGAATGGCTAACTCAGAAGGATTTAGAAGCATTATTCAGATGGAAAATAAAATGAGTCAACTCAATGGGAAAAAGTACCCACCTGGAAAAGACATTGGTTAGATACAATTTTAAAAGTATATATATATATACACTTTTAAAATATACTTTTATGTGCCTCTGAAAGTTACTACAAAGATAAGAATCTCTATTTCCAAATATATATATATGGGTGTGTGTGGGTGTGGGTGTGTGTGTGTGGGGGCATGTGTGTGCATGTGTATATATATGTATATATGTATATGTGTGTATATATATACACACACACACATATATATGCATACCTATAACTCTGTCACCCAAGCTGGAGTACAATGGCACAATCTCGCTCACTGCAACCTCCGCCTCCTGGGTTCAAGCAATTCTCCTGCCTTGGCATCCCAAGTAGCTGGGATTACAGGTGCCCACCACCGTGCCTGGCTAATTTTTTTCTGTATTTTTGGTAGAGATGAGGTTTCACCATGTTGGCCAGGCTGGTCTCAAACTCTTGAACTCAGGTGATCCAGCCACCTTAGCCTCCCAAAGTGCTGGGATTACAGGCATAAGCCACCACACTTGGCGTTAAAAGTATATTTCTTAGTCAAATTCACCTTCATGAACTTAAAATGGAGGGATTAGTGCATTATTTGATTAATTAATGGATTTATTCTGTCTTTTGTTGTATTAAATCGTTTACTTTTGAGACTTCTGGTTTCTGGCCCAGCATGAAAGGAGCTTAGAAGTGTACCCTAAAAATAAAAAAATTTTAAAAATTAGAAAAAAAAGTTAAATGAGCTGAAAAATCAACAACTCCTTCTCTTTTTGAAGTGAGATCACAGGGCAAACCCCTGCTCCCAAAATTGGAGAGACAGGCAAATATAGAGAATCCCATCTTTCTAGAGCAGAAACATCTGTGAGATTCAGTGCCAGGTTAGGAAAATATAAACTGTAACTGATGAAATGCTGGAGGCTCAGTGTAGACAATTTTGAGAGTTAAAAATTCCAGGGGACCCAGTCATGGGGAGGCCCTCACACATGTGTAGGTGTTACTTCCAGGAGCTCTACCAGGTGCTCACAGTGAATATCTGAGAAAAATCCCTTCCCACCTCAGGCAAGGAGTGTGCAACACTGAACATTTTGAAATATGCTGGGCCAGAAACCAGAAATCAACATGAGATTTGAAGAAGACAAATATGTAAACCATGTAATTCTGCCTCTATCTCCTAAAAATCTTATGTCTTTCTCACATTGCAAAATATAATTATCCTGTGCCAATAGTCTTTAAAAAGCTTTAACTCATTCCAACATCAAGGACAAAGTTCTAACTCTCATCTGAGACTCATCTCTTTCGACTTATGAGCCTGTAAAATTAAAACAAACTATTTACTTTCAAGATACAATGGAGGTATACGCATTGGGTAGACATTCCAATTCCAAAAGGGAGAAGTCAGCAAAAAGAAAGAGGCTACAGTTTCCATGCAAGTCTGAAACACAGTAGGTAGTCATTATATCTCAGAGCTCCCAGATAATCTCCTTTTACTCCATGTACCACATCCAGAGCACACTGGTACAAAGGGTGGACTTCCAAGGCCTTGGATGACTCTGCCCCTGTGGCACTGCAGGGAGCAGCCCCTGTGACTGCTTTTACAAGTTGGAGTTGAGTAGCTGTGTCTTTTCCAGGTTCAGAATGCAAACTCGTGGTGGATCTACCATTATAGTTTCTGGAAGGTGGCAGCCCTATTCCCACAGCTGCAATAGGCAGTGCCCTGATGTGGACTTTATGTGGGGGATCCCCATCCACATTCCCCTCCTCACTGCACTAGTACAGCTTCTCCGCGGAGGCTCTGCCCCTACAGCAATGTTTTGCATCCTCCAAAATCTAGAGGAAAGTTGCCAAGTCTCCTTCCTTTTTGCATTCTGCATGCCCGTAGGCTTAATGACAAGTAGAAATTACCAAGTCTTGTGCTCACTTCGGCAGCACATATACTAAAATTGGAATGATACAGAGAAGATTAGCATGGCCCCTGCGCAAGCATGACACACAAATTCGTGAAGCGTTCTATATTTTTAAACCATCAAAGATCAAAAGAGACAAAAAAGGCCATTACATAATGGTAAAGGGATCAATTCATCAGGAAGAGCTAACTATCCTAAATATATATGCACTTAATACAGGAGCACTCAGATTCATAAAGCAAGTCCTCAGAGATTGACAAAGAGATGTAGACTCCCATACAATAATAAAGGGAGACTTTAACACCCCACTGTCAACATTAGACAGGTCTACGAGACAGAATGTTAACAAGGATATCCAGGAATTGAACTCAACTCTGCACTGAGCAGACCTAACAGACATCTACAGAACTCTCCACCCCAAATCAACAGAATATACATTCTTCTCAACAGCACATCACACTTATTCCAAGAGTGACACATAGTTGGGAGTAAAGCACACCTCAGCAAATGTAAAAGAACAGAAATTATAACAAACTGTCTCTCAGGCCACAGTACAATCAAACTAGAACTCAGGATTAAGAAACTCAATCAAAACTACTCAACTACATGGAAACTGAACAACCTGCTCCTGAATGACTACTGGGTACATAAGGAAATGAAGGCAGAAATAAAGATGTTCTTTGAAACCAATGAGAACAAAGACAGAACGTACCAGAATCCCTGGGACACTTT